>NW_024523956.1:0-85453 GCF_017590135.1 Pyrgilauda ruficollis
ACAGGGTCCATCCTGGCACCCACCCTGGGCTGGCAGCCTGGTCCTGCCTGCCAGACCAGAGGAGGGATGTGCTCCCGAGAGCACTGGAAAGGGCATTTCACCCCCTGAGCCCTCATCTTACCTGAACAACAGCAAATCTCTGCAAAACCTTCCCTTGGGGCTGAGCAGGGAGGGGCCCTGGCTCCTGGGATGTGAGAAATGGATTTATAGAAAATTCTTGAAGTTTAACAGAAGGCTCACTTAGTGTGTGTCTGTGTGTAAACCTTGAGCTAAGAAATGTTGGCTTAGAAACGCTATAGAATAAGACAGACATTTTTGAGAGAGAAACTGAACTAAAAAAAAACAAGTTTCTAAGGATAGTTTTGTAAATAAGACTAGATATTTTAAAGAAATAGAACTATAAAATATGTACTGCAGGGTATTTTATTTGGGGCAGCCAAATTTTAACATGTTACTCCTTCAAAACACATCTGAAAGGCCTCTCTTGCTTTGCCCTTGGCTGCTGGGGTGGGAATTTGAGCAATCAGGCTCCCCTGTGGGAGCACAAGTTTCTCCCTGCAGCCACTGGAGCTGGTATCGGATGGAAATCAGCAGCACACGTGTTCACTGTGCTGTTGGTGCAATGTGCAGAGGGGCACAGCAGGGCAGGAAATGCAATTTCAGTTTAGGCTTTTGAACTGGAGCTTAATTATATCCCAGAATTTACTCTGCCCTTCACATGGGGCTCCAGCTAGACCAAGATTAATTATGCTGTGGAGATCTCTCCCCCCGGCCTAACTTCCTCTCTCTAACTGGTTGCCTGTGTATTTTGACTGGGCAATAAACCATTTTCCAAGGACAGGAAAACTCCAATTTCTCTTTGCTATTAGCAGTACGGGCTTCTCCTCACTGAGAAGGTTCATCAATTATCCCAGCATAATTACCATATAGCCATACTACAGCAATTATTTCACTATAGCTCTTCAGTAGTGACTGCTCTTGAATAAAGCAGCTTTTCCAATACACCTTAAATCCGTTCCCAGCAACACCAGGGGAATCAAAACCTGTCCTGCTCCTGGGGAACACGCACCTGGTGCTGGGGTTTTGCTGGGGGAAGCAGGGCTGAGCTGCAGGGGCAGTGCAGGTCCTGGCAGTGGAACAGGGCTGGGGGACGTGCTGGGGGCTCCTCCTGCTGCCCGGGCTCTCCTGGGCTGGCACAGCTGGCACAGCTGGCCTGGGGACAGCGGGACCTGGCTCTGCCAGAGCTCGGGAGGGTTTGGGCAGTGCCAGCCGGGCTGGGGTGCAGGGGTGTGTGGGAAGGGCCAGGAGCTGGGCCCCACGGTCTGTGTGTCCTTCCAGCTGGGGTTCTCTTACGGCAGGAGTCCCCTGCCGAGGGGACACGGCTGGGCCCTGCTGCTGCTGCTGTTGTCAGAGCATCCCTGTCCCTGCCTCAGAGGGGACGAGAGCACCAGGGACCGTGCTGGGCACGCCTGGGGGGCTGGAGGGGGGAGCCATCCCCCGACGGACCATGAGTGCTCATGGATGGATCCGTCACAGCCCCTGGGGACAGTCCTGGATCCTGGGGAGGAGCTGTCCCATCCCTTTGGGCCCCGGAGGCAGCCAGAGCCACAGGCACTGGGACAAGAAGGGTGACCCTGGTGACAGTGGCTGTGTGACTCTGGTGACAGGGCCTTGTGAAGGGGACACGGCTGGGCCCTGCTGCTGCTGCTGTTGTCAGAGCATCCCTGTCCCTGCCTCAGAGGGGACGAGAGCACCAGGGACCGTGCTGGGCACGCCTGGGGGGCTGGAGGGGGGAGCCATCCCCCGATGGAGCATGAGTGCTCATGGATGGATCCGTCACAGCCCCTGGGGACAGTCCTGGATCCTGGGGAGGAGCTGTCCCATCCCTTTGGGCCCCGGAGGCAGCCAGAGCCACAGGCACTGGGACAAGAAGGGTGACACTGGTGACAGGGCTGGGGGACCCTGGTGACAGTGGCTGTGCATCCCGGGTGGCAGTGGCTGTGTGACCCTGGTGGCAGTGTGGGTGACCCTGGTGACACTGGCTGTGCATCCCAGGTGGCAGTGGCTGTGTGACCCTGGTGACAGGGCTTTGTGACCCTGGTGGCAGTGGCTGTGCCTGGTGGCAGTGGCTGTCCCTGGTGACAGGGTGGCTGTCCCTGGTGGCCGTGGCTGTCCCTGGTGACAGGGTGGCTGTGTGCCATCCCTGGCTGCTCTCCTGTTGGTTTTTGGGGTGCACCCCCGGCACCCTGCGGGGCAGTGCCCGGGGCAGCTCTGCCGTGCAGGGGTGCCAGTCCCGGGCAGGGCGGGCTCCGGGCTCAGCCCGGGACAGAATGCTGCCATCCTCAGCCCCAGGGCAGGGGCTGTCGGTGCCAGGTGTGCCACCGCCTGTCCCTGCCGGCTCTGTGCCACCGCCTGTCCCCGCCGGGCGCTTCAGGAGCGCTCTGAGCCCGCGGGCTCCTCCTCAGCCCCACCCTGCTCTCCTGACGTTCACGTTTATTGCAGAGCTCACTTGCAGTAAAACAAACGGTTTAAACCTCGTATCACTTTGTAATTCACGATACATAAACCCGAGACAAGCAAAATAAATTTGTCTGAAAAGAATAAATTCACTGCTTATTTCAGGAAACGTGTGCCCGGGTATTTGACAGAAGCTTTTCATTCTGCAGTACCCCCGGCAGTGCCAGCTCGGGGGTTGGTGCCCATGGAGCCAGCCGTGGGGACAGGGACAGCATCCTGCACCCACTGCTGTCCCAGGAGGAGCTGGCCTGCCCGGCTGCCAGCCCTGCTCCGTGCCCCTGCTCCGTGCCCCTCTGCTCACACGGCACTTTTCCTTCTGTCTGACACTGGGGGAAGGTGGCAAAATAAAGAGTCAGCCTGCCAGACTTTGAGAGAGGAAATGGAGATGTCATTTTGGGCAGCAGGACACTCTGGCACTGCCATGGTCACTGCCCCACGTGTCTTTATGCTCCCCTGGCAGGGAAAGGGAGGTTAAGCCACAGAATCCCAGAAACATTTGGATGGGAACGGACCTTAAAGCCCATCTCATTCTGCCCCTTGTCACACCTCCCACTGTCCCAGGGTGTCCCAGTGTCCAGCCTGGCCTTGGGCACTGCCAGGGATCCAGGGGCAGCCACAGCTGCTCTGGCAATTCCAGCCCAGCCAGCAATTCCCAGTTCCCAATCTCCCACCCATCCCTGCCCTCTGGCAGTGGGAGCCATTCCCTGTGTCCTGTCCCTCCATGCCTTGTCCCCAGTCCCTCTCCAGCTCTCCTGGAGCCCCTCCAGGCCCTGCCAGGGGCTCTGAGCTCTCCCTGGAGCCTTCTCCTCTCCAGGGAACATTCCCAGCTCTCCCAGCCTGGCTCCAGCCCTGGGGCAGCTCCGTGCCTGCTCTGGGCTCTCCCCAGCAGCTCCAGGCCCATCTGGTGCTGGCTCCCAGGGCTGGGCACAGGTGGCTCAGGTGAGTTCCCATGGATATCCCCCAGGAGTTCCAGGGGTTTTCCAGGGGTTGTCCTGGCCTTGCAGGGCACGGCCACCTCCCTGCCCGTGGAGCTGCACCAGAGAGCTGCCTGCTCCCACAGAGCATCCCTGCGAGGGATCCCTAAAACCTCCTTGCTTGGGGTGGTGACACATCCCTGAGGATGTCACATCCCAGCCCGGGCACGGGGAGGAGCTGCCGGCACTGCCTGGGGTGATCAAACAGCAAACGGCTCCTGCAGCCCTGGGAAAGGTCACGGGAATCCAGCTGGAGCTGCTGAGGGATGGGAGGATCAAAGGGGGAGCCCCTGCCCCGTGCAGTGCGTGGGGCCCCCTGTGACACCTCCTGCCCGCTGGGGTTGGGCTCTGCTCCCCCAGACACCCCCGGAGAATGGCACTGCTGAGTGCCCGTGGCACCACCCAGAGTGGGGGCTCACCTGGGGACAGGCTGGCACAGAGGGCACACCTGGGGACAGGCTGGCACTGAGGGCTCACCTGGGGACAGGCTGGCACAGAGGGCACACCTGGGGACAGGCTGGCACCGAGGGCTCACCTGGGGACAGGCTGGCACCGAGGGCACACCTGGGGACAGGCTGGCACAGATGGCACACCTGGGGACAGGCTGGCACAGACAGCACACCTGGGGACAGGCTGGCACAGAGAGCACACCTGGGGACAGGCTGGCACTGAGGGCTCACCTGGGGACAGGCTGGCACCGAGGGCACACCTGGGGACAGGCTGGCACAGACAGCACACCTGGGGACAGGCTGGCACCGAGGGCACACCTGGGCACAGGCTGGCACTGAGAGCACACCTGGGGACAGGCTGGCACCACGGGCACAAGGGCACAGAGCCTGAGGGCACAGAGCTGCACCGGACTGCTCCTGCTGTGGGGTGTGACACTGCCAGGTGTGACACTGACAGGTGACACATACAGGTGTGACACACAACCAGGTGTGACACAGCCAGGGGCTGCCCTCCAGGGAGCCCTCAGGCACCAGCACCCAGATAAGCCATATCTGTGATCTCAGATGTGATGCAAAAAAAGCCAAGATGAATGACACGAAAAATAATAACTGGGGGACAACTGTTTATTGTTTCTCCATGCTAAGGACTGGGGGTCGCTGAACAAATAGTCTAACAGTGGATTTAAAATAAAAACAGAGTTTAATTAGCAGAACTGCTCTTCCACATAATCCATAATTAAACACAGAGCTGAGAGCCGTGGGAGGGTTTGGAAAATAAAAATATAGATATACTCCAAATAATTACACAGGTCCAGGACAAAAAGATCCACAAACTAATTGGGTTGTGCACAGAAGGTGAAATTGTGCCTCCACTGAAGCCTGTGCTCACATTCAATTTATGTTAATTGGACTCAAATTTAACACCTCCGAGGCAGTGCTGAGCACGCAGGTGTGAGTTAATGAAACAGGACGCACTGACTTGTATTTTCTGATGCCTATTTGTATTTATATGTTTGGTATTAATTAATGAAACCGTATTTCTGTTTATATACAACTTAATGGGAGCTTCCTGGTGAGTCCAGAAAATCCTTCTTTAAGCATCTCTTGCATCCAGCCCTTTGGAACCCTGCTCCACGCAGGGAAATGCCCCTTACTCAGACACAGCCCAAGCCTTTGTAAATCCAGCTGTGATGCAATGAAGGGGATGCTCGCAGGTTTTCCTGTCCCTGAACGGAGACCAAAGCACAGCCAAAGCGGAGGCAGATCACTTCCCTTCTCCTCTTTCCCCCCTGCATTCTCCCAGTGCCGTATTCTCTTGCTTTGTTGCACTGCTCAGGCAGCACTGACTGTAACCAACACTTTTGGAGGCAGCACAAATGAAAGATCAGGGAGAAGAGCCCTCCTGGAAGAAGCACTGCATCCCTGCGGGCGCTTTATCCCCTCTGAAGCCAGCCATGGCTCATCTCCGAGAGCACAGCAGAAAATAATGAGCTCATTTGTTGTTTGTTTGTTTTTCCCTCTTGGCAGAGCAGCCAGCAACCAAGAAACAAGCCTTTATTCTTCATGGATGATCAAATGGCTGATTTAGCCCTGAAAGCCTTGCATTGCAAAATGCTCTGCCTTTCCTGGGCCAGCGAGCGCTCCACCCCCCTGGCCAGCAGTCCCTGGCCACCAGGGATGGCCTGCAGGTGCCTGGGCAGGGACAGCTGCCCCAGAGCAGAGCCTGGCATGGCTGTGCCCCTGGCAGAGTCCGAGCAGAGCGCAGGGAAGGGTTCCAGAGTCACTCCCTGTGCTGAGACTCTGGGGAGGGCAGCGCTGCCCTGGCAGCACCAGCCCTCCCTGGGTCCCTGCACAGCCCTCGCAGTGCCAGCCCTCCCTGGGTGGGTGTCCTGGGTCCCTGCACACCCCGCACAGTGCCAGCCCTCCCTGGGTGGGTGTCCTGGGTCCCTGCACACCCTGCACAGTGCCAGCCCTCCCTGGGTGTGTGTCCTGGGTCTCTGCACAGCCCTCGCAGTGCCAGCCCTCCCTGGGTGGGTGTCCTGGGTCCCTGCACAGCCCTCGCAGTGCCAGCCCTCCCTGGGTCCCTGCACAGCCCTCGCAGTGCCAGCCCTCCCTGGGTGGGTGTCCCTGGGTCCCTGCACAGCCCTCGCAGTGCCAGCACACCCCTCACCACCCCAGCAGCAGAGAGGCCAGGCATGGGCAGAGCCATGGAGCCATGGAATTGTCACAGTCGAGCCACCAGCCCACCATGACACCGAGTTCCCCAGGGAGCCACGTCCTCGGTGCCACATCCAGACATTTCCTGGGCACTTCCCGGGATAGTGGCTCTGCTGCTGTCCTGGGCAGTGCCTGCCCATGCTTGAAAACCTTTTCTGTAAAAACAAAATTCCAAATATGCCACCTAAACCTCCCCTGGCGCAGCCAGGCATTTCCTCTTGTCCTGTTTCTCATCCCCTGGAGAAGAGCCCAGCACACACCTGGCCCCACCGTCCTGCCAGGGATGTGCAGGAGTTAGGAATGGCCATTCCACTCCAGAGATGTCCAGAGACAGCAGCTGTGAGCTCAGGGGGCCAAAAGACATTCAAATATATGTAACAACCAAAGGAGGCCCTGGATATTTCTAGAACCAACAGACAGCTTGGGTTTGGGGTTTTTTTTATTATTGTTTTTTAAGAAAAAATCTCCACCTGGTCTTTAAGCCTGTCCCGTGTTTTTCCTCTCCCATTCCAGCAAACCTGGGCTGCGATGTGGGTGTTGTCTCAGGTGTGCTGGGCACCACCTGGGGCCCTGCAACAGCCCAGGTGTCTCAGCAGCAGCCAGAAAAAGGGCTCAGGGAGCCCAAGGTGCCGTGGGGACTTCCCCAAGAGCTCCAGCCTTGGCCCCAGTGGGACGTGGAGGAGACACAGTGATGCCAGCTGAGGGGGAATGGCAGGATGGAGAGGCACAGCTCCAGAGGGGGACACTGCCTGCTGAGGGAAACTGGCCCTGGTGCAGGGGAGCAGCCCAGGGACAGGTAAGTGAAATCATTGTGCTGATGGGCTGGGGGCTAATTGGGTATAAACATTATACTGGCTCTTTGCATCCATCCTCCAGCCCTGCCTGCACTTTTCCAGGTCTGACTCCCGGGATAAGCACTTGCTCTGCACTTGGAAGGGCTCATTAAGGCACACCGAATGCCAGCTCCTCCCCTCTGCTTTCAAGCAGGTTTTTGGATACACGTGCATTAATCTTGTCGTTTATATTGTATCTTAAAGAGGACAAATTACCAAGCTGTGCACACCTGAGAGTAGCATTAGCTTGAGCTCGCTAAATGCAGCTTTGTTTCACAGACTTGCCTTTGTACCCAGACTCTGGAGTCTCTGAAGTACCCAAACCCACACTCAGCTCCTGGATAATCACCTGATCTCAAGGGGGTTGGGAGAGGCTGAAAAGGCAGAGGAAGGATGAATTCCAGCCTGAGACAGTTTCACAGGGAGCCAAGGGGTCTCTCTAGAGTTCACTCTCCAGATAAGTTCATTCCCCCTTAGAAGATCCCCCCAAATCTGCCCCAGATTGCCAAGAGGAGCTGGAAGGAGCCTCCCCAGGCTCGAGCTGCTGGTCTGGAGCTTTACCCTGGTGAAGGACCCACCACAGGGACACGTGGGGAGAGGGCTGCACGGGGAACTGGGGCAGCAGAGCTTGGAGCACTGATACCGGGTGGGATAGGCTGGTGTGAGTGGAGAAAAGCCTGGAGAGATCCAGCCAGGCTGCAGGGATGGATGGATGGATGGATGGATGGATGGATGGATGGATGTTGGATGGATGGATGATGGATGGATGATGGATGGATGATGGATGGATGGATGGATGATGGATGGATGATGGATGGATGATGGATGGATGGATGGAGGGATGGATGATGGATGGATGGATGATGGATGGATGATGGATGATGGATGATGGATGGATGGATGGATGGATGGATGATTGGATGATGGATGGATGGATGATTGGATGATTGGATGCTGTAAGCAGGAGAGGCCGTTTGCCCTGAGCACCACACTGAACCAATCTTTTCTGATTTGTTCTCACCAATTTATGGGCCCAGAAGGAGCACTTCTGGCCCATACGAAAGCTTAGTAAAACAAACAGGTGAGACAAAAATCTCCCCTGGTTCCACACTGATATCTTCTCTCCATCCCAGCCTCCTGTTGCTCACCCATCTCCCTCTATCAGCTACACAGGTGGTTGTCCCAGCCAACAAAAAAATGCCATTTTTTCCTCAGCCAAACTATCGGGAACAGGGACCTGAGCCCCTCCTGGCACCACAGCAGGGCTGCAGCTCCTGGACATGCTGCTCCCAGCACCTTCCCTGCCTTCATCCTGCTCCAGCAGCCCCCTGGGCTTGGAATGGGTCAGCAGAGCGGGTCCTGCCCTGGCCAGAGCACGGGCATCACCAGGACACCCTGGCCTTGCTGGCTGCCAGCCCTGGAGCCCGGGGAGTGGGCAGTGCCAGAGCCCAGAGCCCGGCTGTGCTCCTGTGTGCAGCCACGGGACAGGGAACAGCCCTGCAGGGAGAGAGAGCCCGGGACATGGTGACACCGGAGAGCCAGGGACACCCTGGGGACACTGTGTGACACCTGAGAGCCAGGGACACCCTGGGTGCACTGTGTGACACCGGAGAGCCAGGGACACCCTGGGGACACTGTGTGACACCTGAGAGCCAGGGACACCCTGGGTGCACTGTGTGACACCTGAGAGCCAGGGACACCCTGGGGCATTCCTGAGAGCCAGGGACACCCTGGGGCAGAGGGGGCGGGATGGGTGTGAGCTGTGCAGAGCTCAGCACCCCCAGCCCAGCTCTCCATGAGCTCATCCCAGCCAGGACAGGCTCTGCTCAGAGCCTGCTCCAGCCACCACAGCCAAGGAGCCCCTGAAAGCAAACACCTTTCAGTGCTCTGCAGGACCAGCCAGGGTTTTAACAACAACCACAAGTAAGAAAAGGGGATTTAGTCCTCAAGGCAGAAGCCATGGAGGAGTGGAATGAAAAGGTAATGATTCTTTGTGCCCCCACACTGTGACATCCCCAAGCTCAAGGGGCACCCTCCTGCTGCAGCCACTGTCAGGACATCAGTGTTCACCCTTCACCCTCAGCCTCACAAATTAATTCCTTGCACTGAGAAAATAATTTAGAGAATTTAACTCAAGGCTCTGGAGAGTAATTTTTAATTTTTCTTTCTGAGATATTGTAAACCCCTCTGCCTCAGACTGGATAAAAGTGATGAATTTTAAATACGTGTGACGCCATTCATCTTCCACTCGGTGAGGTGACTGCAGTGCTCGTTTATAACCAACCACAGTGACACCTTCCATGGAATTCAGAATGAATAGAAAGGCTGAAAATAATCCATTCTGAAATAATTGTGTTCTGCTGACTAAGAAGCTCCAGTTTTCAATTTATTTTCACATATTCTGTTCTAAATCTGCCAGCAATTAGTTTTTCTCTGCGTACAGGAGCGTGAGCAGGCCACAGGCAGGGAAGGATGTGCTGCGTCCTCCTGACAGAGCGTTCCAGAACCTGAGGAGCTGTGAGCAGAGCTGTGATCTCATCTGCACAAAGCACGGGCCAGCAGCCAGCGTGGAAAGCAGCAATGGCAATCAGATGTGACTGTTTCAGAATTTCTTACACAGACAGTGTTCGTCTTGCTCTGCTCAGACACAGGTGTGGCCTGACCTGCTGCCTCACACCTGGGACCTGCGTTTTGTTTGAGGTAAAGAGTGAAACAAAAGGCTCCCCCCAGTGTGCTCGATATAGAATCGGGATATTAAGAAATGAGCAGCTCCAGAAATATCCCTGTGCTCACCCACCTGCAGCCAGGCAGGCAAGGCAGCAGCAGCTCCGGAGGCACCACGGGCAGGGGCTGCCCACCTGCTCAAGGAGAAATGTGCTCCAGGACAAATCCCTGCAGCACTGAGCAGAAACACTGCAGGTGTGCTTTGTGCCAGGACAGGGCTCAGTCCTGCCCAGGTAACACAGCTCCTCGCAGGTAACACACCGTCTGCACAGGTAACACACCTTCTGCACAGGTAACACAGCTCCTTGCAGGTAACACACCTTCTGCACAGGTACCATCCATCCTGCACAGGTAACATCCATCCTGCCCAGGTAACACAGCTCCTGCACAGGTAACACACCTTCTGCGCAGGTAACACACCGTCTGCCCAGGTAACACAGCTTCTGCACAGGTAACATCCATCCTGCACAGGTAACACACCGTCTGCACAGGTAACACACCCCTGCCCAGGTAACACACCCCTGTACAGATAACACACCTCTGTACACGTAACACAGCCCTGCCCAGGTAACACAGCTCCTCACAGGTAACACCCCCTGCCCACGGCAGGGTTGGAAGGAGGGGGTGTCAGTCCCTTCACCGCACACACCTGTGTTCAGAGGACAGGTGTGTGCCAGGTGCTGTCCCTCAGGCTGCCCCAGCCAGAGCCGAGGCAGGGCTGTCCCTGCAGCGGGCAGAGCCGGCGTGGCTGGCTCAGAACAGCTGCAGGTGTTTCCTCGCAATCGAAGGGAGTTACATCCCCAGCACGGTGACGCAGCTGAACTGCCTGGGAATGGCACAGGTAACACACCTTCTGCACAGGTAACATCCATCCTGCACAGGTAACATCCATCCTGTACTGGTAACACACCTCCTGCACAGATAACACACCCCTGCCCAGGTAACACACCCCTGTACAGATAACACACCTCTGTACACGTAACACAGCCCTGCCCAGGTAACACAGCTCCTCACAGGTAACACCCCCTGCCCACGGCAGGGTTGGAAGGAGGGGGTGTCAGTCCCTTCACCGCACACACCTGTGTTCAGAGGACAGGTGTGTGCCAGGTGCTGTCCCTCAGGCTGCCCCAGCCAGAGCCGAGGCAGGGCTGTCCCTGCAGAGGGCAGGGCCGGCGTGGCTGGCTCAGAGCAGCTGCAGGTGTTTCCTTGCAATCGAAGGGAGTTACATCCCCAGCACGGTGACGCAGCTGAACTGCCTGGGAATGTGCCAGGCCGGGCAGGACACTGGGCTGGAGCACCTGGGACAGGGCAGCTGTGCCTGCCAAGGCAGGGTGGCACTGGGGGGGCTTTGAGATCCTTCCAGCCCAAACCCTCCTGGGATTCTGGTGCTCTGTGCGGCAGAATGTGGCACGTGAAGAGCTGGGAGACACAAACAGAAATGAACAGTTGTCACCCCGGCAGCAGAACCAGCAGTGCCAGGAGGGGTGGCAGGGCTCAGACTCTGGGCGTGGGACACGGGGACACAGCCTGGATCCAGAGGAACGAGAATTCCAACTAAGCAAACAAACAGAGCACTCAAATGTGAAGTTTTCCATTAAATGTGGAAACCTTACTGTGCTTTGTTATCAGAAACAAAACAAAACAAAAAACCAACCAAACAAACAAACAAAAAAAAACCACAAAACAACCCAAACCCCAAAACTCACAAGGATTTGCAAGACAGAGGGAACAAAAGGAGAGACAAACCCATTTGTTTGTCCTTTTGCTGTGTAGAAGCAGCAGAAGAATCAAAGATTTGGCTGTTTGGATTGACCATTAGCCTAGGAGCTAATTTTCTCAGCGCAGACACAGCAGTGATGGAAATTCTTTCCACAAACCCGAGGGATCTTTTACATTTTGCCTATGTTGCAGCTCAGCCATGGGCACAGAGGGCTCAGCAACGCTGTGAGGATTTCAAAAGATTAGTGTGGGCATGTGTCCTGCTCTGTAGCCATGGTGTGCCTCAATTAATGCACAGTTTTCCCAGAAAATCCCTCAGTCAAAGGGCTGAAGCCTCCTGAGCGTCCGGCTGAGCTGCAGGCAGGAGCTGAGGCTGCTGCCATCAGTGTGTGAGGATTGGGGATTTCTCCTCGGAATACACTCAGGTTTTGCTGCTTTAGCCTCTCAGAGGCAAACCCATGGCTGGGGCTTCTTTAAAATTAATTGGCTTTTCTTTCCTTGGAAGATCAGAGTGCATTCCAGAGCAGCAGCAGAAACGCGTTCACAATGTGACTGCAGGAACAAGCGGCCTGGCTGGAGCCAGGGTGCCCGTGGCAGCCACAGCCCGGGGCCACGGGGCACACACGGGGCCAGCAATGCTCCCTGGCACCTGGAAAAGCATCCAAAAACCAGCGGGGACAGGGCAGCGACAGAGCCAGAGCTGTGCTGGGGCTGAACGGGGTCACAGCAGGGCAGTCTCACAGCTCCGCTGTGGCTTGTTGTAACCCTGAAATAAATAAAATCCCTGCAGGGCTTTAGAGCCCCAGAATTCAGGAGGCGGGATGTAAGGAACAGAGGCAACCCACGGCACGGCAGGCACGTGTGCCCGGCGAGGAGGGGAGGGGGCTGCAGGGGAAGGGATGTGGGGGGCTGTGTGCCCAGGACAGCCCCCCCTGGGCAGGGGGATCATAGCAGGGGCTGTGTGCCCAGGACAGCCCCCCCTGGGCAGGGGGCTCACAGGGGGGCTGTGTGCCCAGGACAGCCCTCCCTGGGCAGGGGGATCATTGGGGGGGCTGTGTGCCCAGGACAGCTCTCCCTGGGCAGGGGGATCACAGGGGTCTGTGTGCCCAGGACAGCTCTCCCTGGGCAGGGGAATCATAGCAGGGGCTGTGGGCCCAGGACAGCCCTCCCTGGGCAGGGGGCTCATAGCAGGGGCTGTGTGCCCAGGACAGCTCTCCCTGGGCAGGGGAATCATAGCAGGGGCTGTGGGCCCAGGACAGCCCTCCCTGGGCAGGGGGCTCATAGCAGGGGCTGTGTGCCCAGGACAGCCCTCCTTGGGCAGCAGGGGGGCTCACAGGGGGGCTGTGTGCCCTCGGAGGGGCTGTGTGCCTGGGGAGCATCCCTCAGGCAGGAAGGTGCAGCAGGCACAGCTTCACCAGCCGTGCTGTGTCCAAAGGGAAGGGGGGAGGCTGAGAAGTTCCATGCCCCCCTTGCCAGTGTCGTGATGCAACAAGAAAACCCATCTTTTCTGCTCTTCTGCCAGTTGTGAAGATGTATGAATTTTTATTTTTTTTTTACTACTCGAAGTATGATTTTAATCATGAAAGTTGTGATTTGTAATTCTAATATTTACACAGAAAGCTCTTTTTCTTATGTCTCTCTCTATAAAGCAATATTAGAATCAAAGTGAGGGTTTCATTTCATACAGCTTTGAAGTTGATCCTTTTGACATTTCACATTTCCATGTCACGCTTTTAATTATGAACAAGAAGTTTCACTCATCATCACTTCATTTTTTGCACATTTCCTTCACTGCTTCTTCCTCACCTCCACCAGCAAACTCAGAGAGAAGACGGGAGCAGGGAGAGTTGTGGGGGTGAGGGATTTGCTCAGCCTGGGAGCAGCTGGAGGGTTTTACCCTGGCTCTGGTGAACACCACACAAAACCCATGGAATTGTGGAATGGGTTGTGTTGGCAGCGAGCTCAAAGCCCATCCCCTGGCCCCGGCCAGGGCAGGGGCAGCTCCCTCCATCCCTCAGAGTGCGCCTTGCCCTGGGGAGCCGCTCTGGGAAGCTGCAGTGGTTTTCCTGAGGGACAGCAGGGCTGTTCTGGGTGCTCCTGCCCAGGGGATCCCATCCTCAGTCCTCTGGGGCTGGAGATGCCTCCCGAAAATTCCGGGCCCCAGGGAGAGAAGTGGCTCCTTTTCAGAACAGTCCCACATCCTCGCTCCCACCCACGGGCACAGCGCTGCTGCCGGTCGGGTCCTTTTGGGGAGCAGAGGGAGAGGGAAGAGAAGAGTGACTGGGTGTGAGGCCAAGCACAGCTGTGCACAGCAAATTGAGTTTTCGAGAGCCAATACAAAAGTGACTTCTGTGCCTGAGCAAATTACTGGGGATTTGAAGCCTTTTTCCCTCCCTGGGAAGCAGAGGGGCTGCTCCCACAGCTCGCTTCTCTTTACGGCCACTCCGCAGCACAGAAACGTCAGAACCCAACCTTTAATTACTCGGAGCAAACCTCAAAGCCAGGTGAGCCCTGGGGATCTGCACAGCCCACCTGAAGGGGCCCGGGGCGGTTTTCCTGACCCAGCAGAGCCGTGGATCTTTGCCAGAGCCGGGGAAGGCAGGTTCCTGAGCTCAGCACAGCCCAGCACAGCTCAGCACGGCACGGCACGGCACGGCACAGCCCAGCACAGCACAGAATAGCCCAGCATAGCACAGCATGGCCCAGCACAGAACAGCCCAGCACAGCTCAGCATAGCCCAGCCCAGCACAGCTCGGCACGGCACGGCACAGCCCAGCACAGCCCAGCACGGCACAGAATATCCCAGCATAGCACTGCACGGCACAACACTGCACAGCCCAGCACAGCACAGAATAGCCCAGCCCAGCACGGCACGGCACGGCACAGCCCAGCACAGAATGGCATGGCACAGCACGGCACGGCACAGCCCAGCACAGAATGGCACGGCACAGCACGGCACGGCACACTCCTGATCAGGCACAGCTCATTCAGGCCTCTCTCTTTAGGGGATGGCATGGTGCCCGGAGCAGGGACAGCGCCGGGAGGGCAGGAGGGGCAGGGCAGGAGGGGATGCCGGGGATGCCGGGGATGCCGGGGGTGCCGGGGATGCTGCCGGCCCTCACAGCCCTGCCCGGGGGACGGCGCTCGGGCCAGCCGGGCTGGTGTCACTGCAGAGTAAAACACCGCCGAGAGCTCTGGTGACAGAGGTGTCCCCTCCTGCGGTCAGGTCACCTCTGCCAGCACACCCGGCAGCCCCGCAGCGGTGCCCCGGCTCCACGGCTGGATAACAGGGAATGGGGGGGACCCTGCAGGGACCCCGGCCTCATGAGCTGGGGTGACAGACACCCGTCCGTGGGACAGCCCAGGCACAGCCCAGGGACAGTCCCGGGACAGCTGTGGGACAGCTGTGGGACAGCCTGTGCTTCTCAAAAGGAAGTTCTCCTCCACCTGTGATGGAGATGGGTCAAGGTCAAGCCTAAAACTCCCCTTGGGAGCGCCATGCGGAGAGTGGCACAGTTTGCCTGGCAGCTGTTTTACCTGGCAGACACCTTTTGTTTAAATTGTCTTTATGCTTTAAAGGGATAGTATGATATAAAAAAGAAATAAATAAAAAATTCCAGGTGTCCCTAATCCAGAGGGAGTTCATGTGATAAAATACACAAAGGATCAGAGAGTTGTACCTTCTGTTGCTCCCAGTTTGTGATTTCTGGTACAACACTGTGGGCAATGTAATCCCTGCCTGCTGGAAATTGCTGTTCCCTCTCCTGTGCTCTCTCAGATTAAAACTGTG
This sequence comes from Pyrgilauda ruficollis, assembly GCF_017590135.1. Classification (NCBI taxonomy): domain Eukaryota; kingdom Metazoa; phylum Chordata; class Aves; order Passeriformes; family Passeridae; genus Pyrgilauda; species Pyrgilauda ruficollis. Next base: position 15,224 of record NW_024523956.1, read on the forward strand.
TCAGAAATCAGGAAGTTGTTGATAAGCTGCTGCCATTAATCCTTGCTTAAAAATCATACAATAATCATTTTAGATGCCTCCTAAAGGGCAGCAGTGGAGGCTGTGACTCAGTTTGGTTCTTTAGAGATACAGAAAAATAAGAATAGCCTCAGCGGGGCCTGGTGGCTCCGTGTTCACCGAGGACACAAAGCCCAGAGCTCCTGCGGGAGCTGCCAGGGATGTGATGCAGGGAGCAGCCCGAGTGTCACAGCACTGACTCATCCTGCCCAGGGCACGGGTGAGAGCAGCCCCGACACCGGCTTGTCTGCTGGGGAAGGAAAGAGAGCAGCGTCTTTGTAAAAACAGGACAAAACAAAGGAAACCGAACTGTTCCGACCGTGCAGCATTTGGGAAGAGCTCCGTGCCCTGGCTCGGCTGTGGGGTGACTCTGCTTCCTGCCAGCCCTGCAGTGCAGAGGGACAGGGGGGCAGCTCCTGGGATCAGAGGTGTCACAGAACATGGGGTTAGACACCCTTGAGCACAACGTCCTGGGGCACCAGAGGAGCTGCTGGCTCTCCCTGGGGCTGTCCTCACCATGGGCATCAGCCGGGCAATAAGTGGAGTAGACTCCGTGCATTACAGAAGGCTGGTTAATTTTCTTTATTAAGAAACCCATTGCTCTTTTATATCCTAGTTAGCTACAGGTTGACCTAATTGGTCCTTTAGCTAAAACACCATCACCACTGGCTAATTAAGAAACCACCCTTTGGTATACAAATCTCCATAACACATTGCACAACAACAGATGCAACAGGTTAAGGTAAGAATTGTTTCTCATTCTTTTCTCTCATCTTCTCACAGAACTTCTCCCAGAACTATGCCTGGGAAAGTTGTGTTTGTCTCTGTGGCCAGAGAGCTGCTGCCACATCATGTCCCTTGCAGCAGCAGCTCTCTGGCACTGATCTCACCCCAGAGAACCCCTCCAGCAGCTCTCTGGCACTGATCTCACCCCAGAGAACCCGTCCTTACCTACATTTCTTTAGCACCATGCCTAGTGCCAAAGAAGCTCCTCAGTGAGCCCTGAGGGAGCTGGGAGCCACCTTCCATCACCTGCCAGTGTTCATCCTGTTCTCATTCTTTTCTCTCATCTTCTCACAGAACTTCTCCCAGAACTATGCCTGGGAAAGTTGTGTTTGTCTCTGTGGCCAGAGAGCTGCTGCCACATCATGTCCCTTGCAGCAGCAGCTCTCTGGCACTGATCTCACCCCAGAGAACCCCTCCAGCAGCTCTCTGGCACTGATCTCACCCCAGAGAACCCGTCCTTACCTACATTTCTTTAGCACCATGCCTAGTGCCAAAGAAGCTCCTCAGTGAGCCCTGAGGGAGCTGGGAGCCACCTTCCATCACCTGCCAGTGTTCATCCTGCTGCTGTGGTTTGGTTTGGTTTGGTTTGGTTTGGTTTGGCTTGGTTTGATTTGGTTTGGCTTGGTTTGGTTTGATTTGATTTGGTTTGGCTTGGTTTGGTTTGGTTTGGTTTGGTTTGGTTTAGCTCAGTTCCTTCAGCTCAGAAAAGCCTTCCCAGGAGACAGCTGTGCCCCCACACCCACCATGAACCCCTGCTCCGTGTGTGTGTGGCTCTGGAGGGACTGACAGGGCGGCTCCATCCTCCTGCCCGCCCTGAGAGCCCCCGAGGACCGGCCTGACCCGGCAGCGATGAGGGATGGTGACATCTCAGGAGGGATGGCACGGCGCTCAGCGGGGCCACGGCTGCTCTCTGCCGTGCCCATCCCCGCAGCCACTGCCCTGCCCGTGGAGCTGATCCCACACCCGGGGCATCGGGGCCCTTGCCCTGCCCTCTCCCTGCCCCACATGTCCTGTCCCTGCGGCAGGAGGGCTCTGGGGGCAGTGCTGGTGGCTCTGGGCAGCTTGATTCCCTGCCCCAGCGCCTCCTCTCTCCCAACTCCTGAGCACCTGGAGCCTTTGGGAGCAATGTGGTGCCCAGCCCAGGCTGGCAGCAGACTCAGGATCATCCCCACGTGGCTTCCAGTGCTCCCACCACAGAGGAAAACCAGGAGCCACATCTCACTGCCTCCCTCCCTCTGCACATCCCCGCCAGCACAGGCCGCCCTGCTGCCATCGTGTCGTCACCATCAAAAGTGAGCTGGACGTTTCTCAATATGAGACAAATGTTAATGTAATGGGAGAAGAGATTAAATTATGTACAACTGTTGTGACCCGTCCTGCTGTACATCAGAAATGTGCAGTAACAGGTCAGGGAATAACCGTGCATATAGAAGAGAAGAATTTCCATCATTATAAATTCATGAGGATTCATAGGAAAAATTACTTGTTTGTTTATGCAGAACTGCAATATTGACCTGATTACAGGAATGTCAGGAAAGCTCAGAGGAAGCCATAGGGCAGAGGGATCCCAGGCAGAGGCACGTGGGAAGATTAATACCATCGCTCACCAGATGTGACAACAGCTACCCTTGGAACATGAAGATATCTCAAAGTTAATGAAGAGATAGGAGCCAGATAATAAAGATAAACATGCCTTTTTGGGTTAGGCTGCCCCTCGTGCAGCGCTAACGGGTTCTTCAAAGGTACGCTGCTGACAGCCCTGCCAAGGCGAGATAATTCATCTTCAGATTGGAGTGAGGAGCCAGGAGGTGCAGGATGTGGCACCAACACACGGATGACAGTGTCCTTGCCGAGGAAGCAAACAACCTTATTAAGGGAGAAAGGGGAAGAGATAGCTGCATTAGCAAGAAAAGTGAGTCCAGGGAATACAATTACAGCCAGGGGCTGGTGGCAGTGCCTGTGCTCCAGGAGGAGCTGGCAGGTGTCTCAGGTGGGGACAGCAGGGTGGCAGTGGCACCCTCCCTGGCACATGGGGTGCTTGTGTTGAGTTCCGCAGCCCTGAAGGCCCTGCAGGAGCTCCCTCGGAGCCGAGAGCAGCACAGCAAGGCCTGGCCGAGCCCTGCAGCAAAGCTGTCACTGCTAAGGAGCTGCCCAAGCCCTGCCCCTGCTCCTGCAGCCAGCGTTGGAGTCACCACGGACAGGGACTGTGCCACCCTGTCCCTGTGCCACCCTGCCCCCCTGCCATGGTGTCACCCTGCCGCTGTGCCACCCTGTCACTGAGCCATCCTGCCCCTCTGCCACTATGCCATGGTGTCACCCTGTCACTGTGCCACCCTGCTGCCATGCCGCTGTGCCACCCTACCACCCCGCCACCCTGTCACTGTGCCACCCTGCTGCCATGCCATCCTGTCACTGTGTCACCCTGCCTTGGAGTCACCACGGACAGGGACTGTGCCACCCTGTCCCTGTGCCACCCTGCCCCCCTGCCATGGTGTCACCCTGCCGCTGTGCCACCCTGTCACTGAGCCATCCTGCCCCTCTGCCACTATGCCATGGTGTCACCCTGTCGCTGTGCCACCCTGCCACCCTGCCACCCTGTCACTGTGCCACCCTGCTGCCATGCCATCCTGTCACTGTGTCACCCTGCCACCCTGCCGCTGTGCCACCCTACCACCCTGCCACCCTGTCACTGTGCCACCCTGCTGCTGTGCCACTCTGCCTCTGTGCTACCCTGGCACCCTGTCACAGTGCCACTCTGTCACCATGCCACCCTGTCACTGTGCCCCCCTGCTGCCACTTGCAGCTCCCCTGCTCCCGCTGCCCATCGGTCACACACCTGAGGAGGAGCAGGTGTGGCGCAGGGTTTGGGAGCAGGCAGAGGGACAGCTCTGTCCCAGCACAGGGCACAAACTGCAGCGTGGGCAGGGGAGTGAGACAGAGGAGCTGGAGCTCCCTGAGCCAGCACCGTCAGTGCTGGGGTGGTGTCCCCTGCCTGGCACCCGGGACACGGCCAGGGAAGCAGCAGATGGGGAGGCTGCACAGGGGCTGTGGGCACGGGTACCCAGAGGGACACAGAGCTGCACAAAACGATAAAAGACAGCCTTTAGAGCTGCCCCCCAGACTGGGGACACAGAGGGGACACAGAATTGTACCAAAGGATGAAAGACAGCCCTTAGAGCCACCCCCCAGACTGGGGACACAGAGGGGACACAGAATTGTACCAAAGGATGAAAGACAGCCTTTAGAGCTGCCCCCCAGACTGGGGCACTGCCCCCCCAGACTGGGGACACAGAGGGGACACAGAATTGTACCAAAGGATGAAAGACAGCCTTTAGAGCTGCCCCCCAGACTGGGGACACAGAGGGGACACAGAATTGTACCAAAGGATGAAAGACAGCCTTTAGAGCTGCCCCCCAGACTGGGGCATGCCACGCACCCATGCATGTCAGAATAGGAAAGAAGTGATGTGTGAATGCAGCAGACATGCACTGGCTCAGGAAAAATCAACCCTTCCAGCCTGTTTAAAACGCAGCCAAGTTTTCAGAGGGTGCTGCCAGGGAGAGTGCAGCACCTGCTCCCTGCAGGTTCCAGATCTGAGCATGGCCAGTTCCCTCTCTCCAGGCAGATGTGCCACAAGCCCTCGGGGGTGCAGGGGACCCCTGTCACCGAGGAGGGGCTGGCCAAGCCCTGGATAGACTCCTCCATCTCCCTTCTCCTGCTGCCTCTCCCTGTGCTGCTTGGGACACCACTCCTGGCCCTCAGAGGGGACATGGAGAGGTTATTTTCGATTTTTATCATACCTTCTCTTAATTACCCCTTCCAGTGCTACCCCAGTCCCTTCCAGTAGTTCCCAACTCCATGTGCAACTCCTCTGCTCCACCTGTGTTCCTTTCTGGACAATCCACATGTGGAGAACATCTCCCCATGTCCCTCTGACCTGCTTCTGTGTTCTACTCAATGGATCCTCTAGTGCAGAGGGAAGGGAAGGGAAGGGAAGGGAAGGGAAGGGATTGCCGGCTCTGGAGAGAGCTGGGCTGGTGCTGAGCCTGCAGATATCCCGGAGCCCGCGAGTCCCTGCAGCTCCCCCACAAGAGCATTCAATTAGACAATAGCACGAGTTATTCCCTGAGCTGATTGAACCTCCCGAGGCTGCCTGGGGCAGGATTTTAACAGAACTCTGACACGGGAGCAACGCGAGTCGTAACAATTAATTACAGAGGCTGCGGGAGTACGTGTTACTCTGTTCGTGCCCTTTCAGGCACTGCCAGATGTGTTATTTCCAAGATTTGCCGGAGCCGTTTCAGTATTTAATTTCTCCAGCAGTGTCAGCTCCCGGAGCAGCGGAGCCGGTGCCGGTGGGGCGGGGGCTGTGCCGGGCAGGACCCGGGGGTGTGGGGACATCGGCATTCCCAGGGACACCTCCTCACCGGGAGGCAAAGACGTGAGAGAAGTAAAATTACAGAGCCTCGGCAGAGAAATCAAGGAGAGATGTGTATTTTGGGAGGGCTCCATTATGCGGAGTATTACAAAACACCAATCAGTCGTGGAAATCGTGTTCAGGGAATCTGAGGGAGCAGCCAGACACTGGCGTGTCCTCTGCATGACAATGAAACCAGAGGCCGCCCTGATTAAAAACAGAGTGAGAAAGGCATAAGCGGTGGCAGCAAGGTAGGAAAATGCCATTTTTCCATGGCAGAGCAGACATGGAAATTCACGGGCGATGAAGCAAAAGAAGGAACAGGACGGTGAGCTGACACAGGGGAGCTGGCGATGCCATTCCGGGGCTCAGGGTGGCACAGAGGGGCAGCCAGGGCTCGGTCCGTGCCCTCCTCCCGCCGAGCGGCCGCTGCTGCCGGGCCCGGGGCCGGTGCTGCCCGCGCCGCCGCTCACGGTGCGCCGGAACCCGGCCTGCCCTTCCCACAGCACCGCGGCCGGGAAAAGAAGATCATAAAGTCTGGGCAAAGAAAAACTCCCTCTGAATGTGGCTGAATCCCACACCGGGCTGGCACGGGCTGAATCCCACACCGGGCACAGGCTGAATCCCTGCTCCAGGCTGGCACAGGCCAGCACTTACCCCGCTAGCATCTAGCATGGAAGTGGGAACTGAGGCATGGGTGCAGCACTGGAATGTGTGGGTGCAGCACTGGAATGTGGGTGCAGCACTGGAATGTGGGTGCAGCACTGGAATGTGTGGGTGCAGCACTGGAATGTGCAGGTGCAGCACTGGAATGTGGGTGCAGCACTGGAATGTGTGGGTGCAGCACTGGATGTGGGTGCAGCACTGGAATGTGGGTGCAGCACTGGAATGTGGGTGCAGCACTGGATGTGTGGCTGTGCTCGGATCCCGAGCCCGTTGCAGGGAGCGCACACGAGACCAGCCCTGCACTCATCCCCAGTTCCCACTGGAACTCTCCTAGCTAAGCAGCCATCAGTAAACTCCTCCTCACCCCAGTGCCCCCACCTCTGTCCCAAAACCCATCCAGCCTTTGCAGGGAATGCCTTGGGTGCCACAGCCTGCTCTGAGTCCCTCAGTGACGGGGACGCTGCACAGAGAGCGTGGCACTGGCCTTGGGTCACCATGTCTGGGATTCTGATTTTACCCATTGATGGCCAGGTGAAAAAATCTAATTAACAGCTGGAACACTCTCTTCCCTGTGCTGCTCTCTGCTCCCGCTCTGTGGCAGTCGGCTCTGACTGAGGATCCCAGGGCACCGCCACCCTCTGAAACCTCCTTTATCCTGCTCACAAAGGGGCACCACTGATGGCTGGAAGGTGGATTAGGGTGCAATGATTCTAGGATTCTATGGACTGCTCTCATTAAATACCTGAGGAGCAAAGAAAAGTCTCATTTTTTACACAGTTACCCACTCTGATATCTGATAATATTTTTCTTTGGAATGATCTGTGTTCCTGCTTGGATGAAATAACATCAGCTCACCATGGGCAGGGAATTTCCATCCTGGATACCTCCATGCTCAGCCACCCACATCCTGACCCAGCTGCAGCTTGGGCTCACCTCAGAGTTTTGCATAACCACAGAAACGACCACATTTTTAATGTGTGATTCATTCACACATTAAAAATGAACTCCTGTAGCAAACTATCACGGTACAATTTGCAGCAGCAGCAGCTCACTGGGTGTGTGAGGGACAAAGGCTACCAGGGGATGCCCAAGTGCCCCATGGCAGGGAGTCACAGAACCACAGAGTGCTGTGGGTGTGAAAGGACCTTAAAGCCCATCTCATCCCACCCTGCCATGGGCAGGGACACCTTCCACTATCCAAGGCTCTCTCTTAGTTGGCTCTCTCTTTCCTTGGTAAAGCTTTTCAGTATTTCATTTTGAAAAATTTAAAATGCAAATATTTCAAAAACAAGTATGGATTATTTAAAAAATGGAAATAAATTTATCTGTCTCCTGGACAAGGTTTCGCCGTTTAGTAAAGTTTGACCAATTCTCTAATGCCAGCCTCCTATTTTTGGCCTGTGTTATTTTATAGACAAAATTAAATACATGACCCAGGCCCACCTTCTTGCTTCAGCAAAAAGAAGACAAAATATTACTTTATAAAGAGATCTGCATGCCTAACGAGCTCCCAGAGCCAGGAGGGACTGGGTTTATTCCCCTGTCATGTCCTTCCCACTGTCAGGATTTTGCATGACAGTGCCAGGCTCCCCCCTGTGCCCCCCGCTGTGGCAGCAGCTGGAGGTGGCACAGCCACCCGGGAATGCACTGGGTCACCTCTGGGATTGTGCTGGGTCACCTCTGGGAATGTGCCAGGTCACCTCTGGGGATTGTGCCGGGTCACCTTCCTGGATGTGCTGGGTCACCTCTGGGGATGTGCCGGGTCACCTCTGGGAATGTGCCGGGTCCTCTCCCCTGACAGCAGCAAAGCTCCTCTCAGGCTGCTGGTGCCCTGGAAGGGGACAGAGGTGCCAGAGATCCCACGAGAGCTCTGTGCCCAGGAAAAGTGGAGTTTTGGAGCAGACTTTGTGAGTGGAAGGGAAACAAAGGCTCCTGTGCAGGCACCAGAGCTCCCAGAGCAGGGGCAGGTGAGCCTTTCTGTGCCACAGCCCTGGACTAGAGCCCAGCCGGGGACACGCCGTGCTGGCCTGCTGAGCTTCTCTGCATTAACCTTCCAAATACCAGCTGCATTTATTTCAGCCTGTCCTGAATGGTCTCTCTGTGGGATGTGAAGAAAAACTATTATGAAAATTAAGGTAAGGCAGAAAAGACCAGGTTGGACAGGGCTTGGAACAACCTGGTCTAGTGGAAGGTGCCTGCCTATGGCAGGGATGGAACAAGATGAGCTTTAACTTCCCTTCCAACCCAAAAAACTTGTGATTGGACTGCATGAAAGGAATGCTAAAAGGCTTCTCCTCTTTGAAAATCCCTGGAAATTAGCCCAAATAATACAAAGAGATATAAAACCTGCAAGAAATTTAGAGGTGAAATTAAATGTAAATATGAAAGTGACATCTTCATACTATCAAACAGCTGGATGCAAGGCCACATAGGGCACCTGTAAACACAGGACAAAAAGCAGAAAACCAATTACATCCATGCAAATATTTTCTTACATTTCCAGCCATGCTTATGGATCTATAAGAGGCTGAGGCTTTGGAGCCAAGTCATGGAGACAAAGTGATTTATTGAGATGTAGTGGTCAGCCCACAGACAGGTCCTCAAGGGAATTCAGAATTATACTGCTACAGTCAAAACCAGAATTATACTGCTGTGGTCACTGATCAAAGCAGACTCGGGATCCCAAGGGACCAACACCCAGTTCCTGGAGGGAACCCCTGCCGTGAGCTCCGGGTCCCTGCAGGGAGCCTCTGCAGGCAAACAGAGCCAGGGGTCTGAACAGGAGAAGTGGATGTGCAGCCTGAGCTCTGGGAGCAGCCAGGTCCTTCCACTGCTGCCCACTCCACATTCCAGTGGTGCATCACTTCAGTGCACCAATTATTCCAGAGACTTGGCAGTTGCTTTATGTCATTAAATCTTTGCTCAATATCACAGAACCACGGAGTCATAGGCTGATGTAATCACAGACTCCCAAAATCACAAAATCCCAGACTGGTTTGGATTGGAATGAACCTTCAGGGACATCCAGTGCCCCCCCTGCCATGGCAGGGACACCTCCCACTGTCCCAGGGTGTCCCAGTGTCCAACCTGGCCTTGGGCACTGCCGGGGATCCAGGGGCAGCCACAGCTGCTCTGGCAATTCCAGCCCAGCCAGCAATTCCCAGTTCCCAATCTCCCATCCATCCCTGCCCTCTGGCACTGGGAGCCATTCCCTGTGTCCTGTCCCTCCAGATTCTTGTCCAAAGTCCCTCTCCAGCCTTTGCAGGCCCCTTTAGGAATCCTTTTAGCCTGTTCTTGTTGTCTTGGATGTTTTCTTATCTATATTTTCTCTGCACACAATTAAGTGCCACGGCCAGGTCTCTGCACAGACCAAACCAGGAGATCCTGACCTGGGCATGTTGGTGTCAGGCTGCCACAGAACAGGCAGTGTGGGACCAGTGGATGTATTTTTTTTAAGTACTCCAGGAGATTCAGCATCTCCAAACTGCAGCTCGTCCCTCACTGCACCGAGACGTCCCTGTGCTCCTTCCCCCTGGGGTCCTGGCCAAAACACCACTGCCTCTTCTGCAGAGAACAGGATGAGCTGCTCCCCCAGCTCTAGGGCACAATGGAATGTGTCTAGAACAGCACCTCCTGTCTGTGTGAGGGGGATAGGTGGAAACTCCCAGTTTCTCCCTCAGGGCCATGCCTGGCTCATCCCTGTAACACAAGCTGCTGTGAGGGGGGAAGTGGATGGGAGAGGAGGGCAGAGCTCCAGCCCTGTCAGTGCCCAAACCCCAATGGGAGCCCTGCCACAGACACTGCCCAGGGCACCAGGGTGGGACAGAGGCTTAGGAAGCAGGGAGTAGCATCTTCCTATTTTGAGACTTATTTGGTGTAGAAAGGCACTGGAGAGCCCAGGGAATTTTATAATTAACAGTGAACTTAATAGCAAACCTCTTTTATATCTCAGTGCACCATTTGCACAAAAATAGCTGTTCCCTTCCCAGCCAGCACATCTGAGGTGCAGATTAACAGATCCTACATTTCACATTTCCAAAATTCTGTGGCTTTTACCCCTACAATTTATTAGCTTCAGATGTGCATCTCCAGTCCCAGAGGAGCTTAACGTGAGCTGGAAGGCTGAGCCCTGGCAGGATCAGTGGCAAACTAACAAGGTCAGTCCCATCCTCCCGTTTCCATGGCGATCGCTCAGATAATAGAGAACATGGCAACACCAGCCTTCTCCCAGCTCCTCCAGCTCAGCTCCTGGCTTTGTCTGACTGCCTTGGAATGGGGCTGAGATAAAAGAGAGCTCACAGCACCGAGGGGAGCACTGTGGCACTGCCTGAGCACGTGCTGGGCACCCGGGCCCTGCCCTCAGGAAGGTGAGTTTTCAACAAAGGTTTCCTCCCAAGGGCCTGCTGTGTGCTGGAAAGGTTCAACCTTCACTCAGGCTGCACTTGGCCACCAAATCCTGACACAGATCACAGGTTTTTCATTTATCCCGTTCATCAGGATGTATTTTCTCTACTACAAGATTTCTCTTGCTCAGTGATGAGGACATATCCATGCTAGGAGCAAAGTGGCCAATGGGTAACAAAACATTTTTTGGTGCAGGAAAAAGAGTGTGTCCCAAAATATTCCAGGAGAGAATGATGCTGTGGCACAGCCAGGCAGCCTCTCTCTCCCAGACCCCAGCCAGGGGATGGGCACAGGGGCTGGGATGGCTCTGCTCCCCTAAGTGGGGACACCACTTTCCAAGGAAGGGTGAGAGTTTGTCTCAAAAAATCCTACTTGTGGCTGAAAATAGAAGCTTTCCAAACCTCAGCTCTTTGGAACGAAAGCCAGCTCCGGTGGGTGTATCAGGATTTAGGAGTTTAAACTGCTCATGGAACAAGGTTTCTGGTTTTGACTAAATAATCCAGAACTCTGCATTGCAATAAAGTGTTTTCACCGATCAGAAACCATCTCTTAGCTCATTTGGAACTATGGAATTATTGCAGAATTGCAGGAATATGTGTTTGTATATCTGCATGTACACATCCAAGTACAGACATCTGTGAATCCAGGTGTGAATCCCACAAGCCCTCCACAGACCTGTTCCTGGAGAGCAGTGGTGTCAGCTGCTGTGCCGGCAGGCCTGCCCTGCTTCCCCGTGCCTGGGTTTTCATCTGCCTGTGCGAGCCCCCGAGTGTTTGTCACGGCTCTGAGAGGATGGGCTGGCACCAGTGACGCCTGAGGGCTCCTTGGAGCAGAGGCTGGGCAGAGTTAAAGAACAAAGCAGGGATTTATTAACAGCCCTCACAGGACACACCTTGGGCAGCACAAGAGCCCGGCCGTGGCTGCACCCCAGATGGGCCCTGGCTCAGGAGCTCTCACACTTTGATAAGCTTTGGTCCATTGCCATGCTGGGTTCAGTGTCCAATTCCAGCTCCAGGGGATGCAGTCCCACCCTCCCAGCCTGCTCTCCTCCCTCCCCTGCTGTTTGCACTTTTGGGGCTGAAGCTGCAGCGGTGTCCTTGGTTCTGGGGCTGGAAAAGGATTGTTCTGTGTGCCTGAGCTGTGAGGAGAGCTGCTGGCACGTGTGTGGAGTCCAGAGTTACACACTAATGCAGTACAGAACATGGAAAATATGAGAGTTAAAACTTAAGGCATCACCAGGAGCACTCCCAGAAGGGCAGAGCTGCTCATGCCATTCTGCAGGAGAGAAGCACTGGCTGAGCTCTGGGGCCAGGGAGATGCAGAGCCCTGGGGAGCTGAGGAGCAGTGGGGAGCTGAGCAGCTTTGGGGATCTGAGGAGCCTCGGGAAGCTGAGGAACCCCAGGGAGCTGCAGAGCCTTGGGGAGTACCCCTGAGCCAGGGCAGGGCTGCTGTACCAGCCCAGGGCTCTGTGTGGGGATCACTGTGCCCCAGTCCCTCCCGTGAGCAGCTCCAGCATCCCCATCCTTCAGCAGCACAAGTCCTCAGCTGAGCACAGGGCCCTGCTGTGCCCACCTCTGGCAGTTTGGGGTTCTCCTGGCTGAGCACAGGTTCATGCTGTGCCCACCTCTGGCAGTTTGGGGTTCTCCTGGCTCAGCCCCTTCAGCTGAAATGGGAATGCTCCAGGTGAGGCTGGACAGGGCTTGGAGAAACCTGGTCTGGTGGAAGGTGTCCCTGCCCATGGAAAGGGGAGGAATGAGATGAGTTTTAAGATCTCTCCCACCCAAGCCATTCTGTGATCAGACTACAGCATTTTCTTGCACATAGAATATGCCTCTGCAAGAAAAACTGGGCAATATTTGCAAATTATTTAGCTGGAAAGGAAAGAAACATTCCTAGAATACTGAGTGCCTTGTAAAACTTCCTTCTGAAGGGACTCATCGAAGGAACAGCCAAATGGGATTGGGAATGAGGAGCAGTTCCCAGACACCTAAACACATCAGTTATGGGCATTGTTCTGCAGCCTGAATGGAGAGATGTAAAATGGATATGTCATTGTGGTGCATTATATTATCATATTTTAAAGCTACCCTCAGCTGTAACAAACTCTGAGGTGTTTTCTAGAGTGATGAAGTATTTAATAAAAGTAAGACAAAGAGTCACTGGAGACCTTGGTGGCTTGTGTGCCCTTTGAAACATATTACTGGTCCAAAAGATATTAGCTTAATCCTCTCTTCTGGTTAAACTGTGATTCATCGTCTGAAGGAGAAAGATTTCAACATATCTGCAAAACCCTTTTGGTTTCATTCGGCATATCTGGATAACATTTCCATACAATTCTTGTTCCCCCAGTGTAGCAAAGGAGACAGATGACAAAGGATCCATTGTCTGACAAGGGTATTCCATCACATGAAAGGGGACAGTGAGCAGCTTCTGGACCTTGGGATGTGACTCCTCCCTGCAGGTCCCAACCTCCATCTGTCTGCAGCACCTGAGCTCCAGGGGCTGCTCCTGCCCGTGGCTCCCCACCCACCTCCAGCAGGGTCACAGCCCCTGGTCCTCATGCCTGTGACAGCCAAATTTGGACTCCAGATATGACTGGGGTGAGCCCATGTGTTTGATTTCATCTGTGAGATCTTAATGGTTTTGCCCTCCTCAAATTGCTTTTGATTCTCTGAATCCTCTCTGCTCATCCCATGCCCAAACACGTCCTTCAGAGGCCGTGCTCCAGAGCCAAGGGAGCATTTGCAGTGACATCCCCAGCACCACAACCTTCAGCTGGCCACGGTCACTCACAGCCCCCAGGAGAAGCTGCCAGCCAAGGCATGCTTCCCCTGCTCTTCCCTTCCTTCTCCATCCCTCTCGGGCAGCAGGACCATTCCCTCAGCACCAGCCCAGGCAGCTGGGCTTCTCCTGGCTCTCACCAAATGGACCTGGAGAGGTCAGACCAGGACATCTCTGCAGCCATGGGCTGGATAAGCAGCTCCAAAGGCCCAGAATATGAAATTAAACCCAGGCTAGGTACCTAGCTTAGTAATCAGCGTTGGGGCTGGGCACCACAATCTTGGCACTGCCTGTTCTCAGGTACAGGTGACATTTCTCACCTCTTTTCCAGCTGCAAAAATATTCCTTTCTCTTTCTCTGCTCCCATCGTTTGCACGACAGCCACTAATGACCCTTTTCTCTCAATAATATAATATAACTGTAAGAAGCCAACACTGAATCAACCTAACCTGTATTTAACTGGAGTTCAGGGTTCCTTGCCAGACCTGCTGAATTTTCTCCGAGCATCCCACCTCCCTCAGCACAAGTCTCTAGCTCAGAGCAATTAACCTTTTTCTTTCCCTCTGTAATGCCTCGATTTCAGCTTATTTTATTTTCAAAAGAAATTATATTCTCTGAACATGCAACAATCCTATAATTAAAATAATTTGCCCTTGTGGCACAGGGGTTACATAATTGGCAGGGAAGGATACTTGATATTTTAATAACTGAGGCATATGAGAAATTTTTCTCACCTTCAGCTGCCTGTGAACAGGAGCTGCTATGTTTTACAGCTTCACAATCCTCCTCAGTCCTTCTGACGAGTCATTTGCCCAGAACTTTATTTTCCAAATGAGCCAGTATCTCACTAAAATAAGCTGAACTCCTTTGCAAAGAAAATCAGTAATTTCCAACAGTACCTTACTAAGAAGTTCATCATGCTTGCTCAGCTGCTACACACAATGACAAAACACTAAAAAAAGTGAACGTGGGAGTGAAAGAGCCAAGTCTGGAAGTGGCAAGAGTTATTGACGTCTGACTGCAGAAATGTCCTAGGCCCAGGGCTGGGCTCTCACACAGGACTCCTTCTAGTATAACCTCTGGCAGGGGCAAAATTTAAAATCTAGCAATTGTCTTTTCTGTCAAATTTTCAAAGTTCTGTGTCACACCATCACAATCCAGATGTGCAACTGCCATGGCTTTTAATCAGAATTTTAGGGTCATTGACTGGTTTGGATTGGAAGGGACCCTAGAGCCCATCCAGTGCCACCCCTGCCGTGGGCAGGGACCCCTTCCACTGTCCCAGGCTGTTCTAAGCCCCAGTGTCCAGCCTGGCCAGGGACATTTCCAAGGATGAGAGCAAAAGAGTTTCAAAAAATCCCATAAAATGAAAAATAACAAAAATTCTAACTATTTTCCAAACCCAAAGGGTGAAATGATGCTAAAGGGTGTTGCTACACCTCCTCTGCATTCTGTCACCTTTTAAGCCACGGCAGCTGCCTCTCACTCAGTGAAGCTGAGCCAGCTGTGACCCGAAGGGATGGAAACATTCAGCCCCACCTGTGAATGGCCTGGTCTCTCCCTGCTGTGGGGGGAGTTTTACACCTCAGCCAGTCGTGCAAGGGAGGACCTTGGCACGATAAAAGTCACTGTCCTCCCTTGCAGGATCTGCCTCTGCACAGCCTCATTTAGCAGAGCAGCCTCACCCCTGTGCCCTCCTGTTCCTATCAGTGTTCCCAACAGCCAAACCCCAGACCTTGCAGGGATCCAGCCCCAGTTCCTTTGCCCATCACACTCTGCCCTCAGCCAGGAATAGAGCCACAGAACCACAGCATCACTGGGATTGGAAATGCCCTCTGAGGTCAGTGGCTCCAAGAGGAAACCCAGCTCTGCCAAGCCACAGTTACAAAAGCTGTTTGAGAACCTGACACACAACAATTGAAAATGAGCTCATCAGGTGGAATTTTGGAATTGGAAAGAGGAACAAGGACAGGAAATTACCATAATAGTCAGAAATTGGCCACAATAAGTGGCTGTTAAGGAACACAGGCAGGACTGAGGGACTCACACATGCAAATGTCTTAAAAAATAAAGAGCCAAACAATTTCAGTCATTAAGCCGGGAGAAATATTCCCAGCCCTCTTCCCTGGACAGGATTTTCCACACACGCAGCCCAAGGATTGTCACCCTCCCCTCCGAAGAGGGATGGAGCTCTCCTGCCCTCCTGACTCCGGCATAGGGAGCAGCCCCCACCGCCCCAGGAGCCAGGCAGCCCGGAGAGGGAAGGAACTAAGGAGCCTTTTGTGAGAGAGGCACTGAACGTTCCTGCAGCCAGAGTGCCAGCGGTTTGATATTTGCATGAGAATACACCGGGAAAAGGCTCTTTTCTAAGCTGACAAATTTATTGGACCTGACTGTGGGGACAGGGCAGTGTTTAATCAGGAACTTGGAAGGATGGTTATCCATGCCCGAGCACTGGCACCTGGATGTCCCAGCTCTTGACTGACAAGACCATGACAAACCCCAGTGTGATGGACGACCCTGGACGTCATTCCTCCAGGACCTGGAACATGTGACAGGACACACCCCTGTGTGTGTGAGGTGTGCATGATTTTGAGCCCCTTGGTTGCTCCAGTCCACCCTGCTCCGCCATGAGCAGCAGTGGGGTCATTCCCACCTGAGCCAGCTGCAGAAGAGTGTCGCCAATGGCATCGCCAGTGGCATCACCGAAGGCATCACCGAAGGCATCACCAACAACATCGCTGAAGGTATCACGGAAGGTATGACCAAAGGTATCACCAACAACACTGCCGAAGGTATCAGCGGAGGTATCGCCAAAGGCATTGCCAACTGTCACCACAACAGGCCCCCAGCCAGGTAATAATTAGTATTGACTCCATGATTCACAGAAGGCTGATCAGTCTCTTTATTATTCTATTCCTATTAAGAAACCCATTGCTTTTATAGACAATTATGATACAGGTTGGCTTTATTGGTCCTTCAGTCAAAACACCATCACCACTGGCTAATTAAGAATCCACCCTTTGGTAAACAAATCTCCACAACACATTCCACATGTTCACAACAGGTGAAGCAAGTGAAGATAAGAATGGTTTGTCATTCTTTTCTCTGACCTTCTCACAGACTTCCCAGAAAGGCCTGGGAAAGTTGTCTGTTGCTCTCTGTGGCCAGAGACCTGCTGCCACAGCCAAAGGCATGGCCAAAGGTATCCCCAACAGCATCACCGAAGGTATCACCAGAAACATTGCCAAAGGTATCACCAGTGGCATTCCCAAAGGCATCATTCATCACCAAAGGCATCACCAACAGCATTGCCGACAGCATTGCCAAAGATATTGTCCATCACCAAAGGCATTGCCAAAGGCATCGCCAATGGCATCACAAAAGGCATCACCAAAGGTATCACCAAAGGCACTGTCCATCACCAAAGGCATCAACAATGGCATTACCAAACGCACTGTCCATCGCCAAAGGCATCACCAAAGGTATCATCCATCACCAAAGGCATCACCAAAGGTATCATCCATCACCAAAGGCATCACCAAAGGCATCACCAAAGGTATCCTCCATCACCAAAGGTATCCTCCATCACCAAAGGTATCCTCCATCACCAAAGGTATCCTCCATCACCAAAGGTATCCTCCATCACCAAAGGTATCCTCCATCACCAAAGGCATCACCAAAGGCCTCCGTGTCAGTTCCGAGGCTGTGTCAAAGCAGCACAGGGAGGGCATTGCAGATGTCCCTTGGCCCTCAGTGTAATGCCAGCCAATGCTTTGCTTAGTGCAGAGACAAACATGAAATATTAGTGCGTCTTTCTCGTTAGAAAATGCGAAGGGTTGCTTTTAATGAGTGGAAGAAGCATAAAAATGGGAAAAGAAAGCAGCAGAGAAATTAAAATGACTGTTTCTTGTTTTCTTTCTGCTATGGACCATTCACAGTGGAAATAGCAGAGCGATAATGAAGTGAAAGTTACTTATACATTTCCTTTTATGTGTATCCTGTGAAAAAATAAGCCATTATTATCCTACACTAATACATTTCAGACTGGAATGCAAGATAAGGATGTTGGGATGTGGGATGTCAGTCTGTGATGGTTCAAAGGATGAGGGGTATTTTTCACTGCAGTAAAGAATCACATTGAATTCTCTGTATCTTCATTTTCATTGAAAAGATAACACAGAATAAACAGTTCTAAGGTAAGCACAAAGAAATCAATGGCACAAACATCTTCTGCTGGAATGTACAATGGATGGCATATTTTTAATGGTGGTACTTTAGAAAATGATATAATAAAAATGCACACAACATCTCTTTGAGCTGCTATCACTGCTAGTTACAGCTGAAATCACAGATCTTAATCCTGCCAGCCTCCTCCCCCATCATCCCAAATTCATGAACCAGCTCATGAAGGAGCTCAGCGCTTCCACAGAGGCCAAGTCCCAGGTCTGCACAGATGTTCAGGATTCAAGAACTGTGCAGTGTCACCGGCCTGTCCAGAGCCCAGAACAGTCCCAGGTCTGAGGGGATCCTTCCCTTAGAATCCCAGAATCCCAGACTGGTTTGGGTTGGAAGGGATATTAAATCCCACCCAGTGGGATGCCATGGCAGGGACACCTCCCACTGTCCCAGGCTGCTCCAGTGTCCAACCTGGCCTTGGGCACTGCCAGGGATCCAGGGGCAGCCACAGCTGCTCTGGCAATTCCAGCCCAGCCAGCAATTCCCAGTTCCCAATCTCCCATCCAGCCCTGCCCTCTGGCAGTGGGAGCCATTCCCTGTGTCCTGTCCCTCCATGCCTTGCTCTTCACTGGCAAAAATTGCCATGAGGATCCCCCAAACCACCTTTTGGGACTGGCTGGAGGAGTGGGAGCATTTAATTGGGGTCACTCTTGTTCCCCAGGGCAGGGGGTCTGACAGGGGCAGGGGGAATAGGGGCAGAGGGATTGGGGGGGACAGTGCCTTTGAGCCTCTCCTACAAGGCTGCAGCAGTGTCCAGGTTCCTTTAGCTGCACCTCCCCTAGAAACATGAGCACCCAGCACAGTAACTGCTCAGAGGTATTTTAATAGGGAACATCGATGATTTCCTTCATTTCTGTTAAATTGTGGGGACAAAAAGAAGGGGCTGACACATCCAGATCCACACTGTGATAAAATCACACCATAGACCCTTGATACACAAGAGCATATATTGATACTTGCTACACAATAGGTACTTAGTGATAACATCACACAATAGATTTTAAGCTTCTTGATTCATTCAGATGCTCTGATGATTTAGCCAGCACAGATAGCAGGGAAGATAATGTCCTTTATCTAATCATTTTGGTCAGAAGTGCCATATTTCTGAGAAAAAAAGAGCCCTTCTAACACATATCAATTTTATTGGTAAATTGGGCAAACCTGGTTTTAATCTTAGTTAAAATTTAAAACAAAATAAAAGGAGCATAAAAATCCCATTCACCATGGCTGCTGCATCACTGAAAGATGGTAAAATGCAAAGCTGGGACAAAACCCTTTGGAAACTCTGACATCAGCTTCTTTTTCCTTTTTGGCTCTGGCTCCTGAACCTGCTGTTGTTTCAAATTCCCCATGCAGTCAATGCCATCCAGCAATCAATGAAAGCTTGTTCCAGACCAGCCCTGCTTCTCATTCCCGCTACAATCAATTGAACCTGTCAGGAAGGCACCAGATGCTGCTGCATTTCTCCCTATATAATATTAGGAAAAACATCCAGCTCAGGGTGTGTGGGGAGCCTGACTTAAGTGTAATTAAAATGGAAGAACCTTAGTCCCCTGAGAGTGAAAGTATTGACAGACCTTTCACTTTCTCATTTACAACCCCATATTTGTGTGCTGCCAACTCTTTCAAAAACAAGCAAACAAGGGAGAAACAAGAAATGAAAAGATATTAAAATTCAAAGAGGACAATACCCTGCAGATTTCATTGTGTCCTTACACTGGTGAAACAGATGCTGGGTGTGATGGGAACTTTGCTGGGGCAGATGTTAAAGCTTTCACAGGTTGCTCCAGTTCTCTCATAACACTTTCCCTTTGCAGAGATGTTTTAATAGAAGACAGAAAACACAACATGTAAATGATGGGTAGTTCTGCATCTCCAAGGGAGTAAAGTAATGCAAGATTAGGTAACAGACAAATATTTGGATGGACAAAAATTTGATACATTTTAAAATCTATTTCTGTGGCAGGATTATGGCATTGTTCAGTTCTCCTTATGTGTGTAGAAAAAGAAAATATACAGACCACAGATCTTGAAATATATATATATATATATGGATGGATGGATTAGTATTTTAGACTTCTGTTCCAGAACTTTATTTATCAGTGGTGCCAGGAAGGCTGAGTGAGGAAGAAGGAGCAATAAAACCAGGGAGATATGGGTTTCAAAATACACCTACAGGCAGCAAATTTTGGCCATGGGAAAGAGAGTGCTCACACCTGAGTTTCTGCTTTACAGGGCTCAGCCCCTGTCCTGGGAGCAGGAATAATGTGCATGCACAAACAGAAAGCAAAAACCCCTGTGGTTTCCAAGCAGCAAATGAGATGAACTAACCCAGCAGGATCCAGAACAGGGTCTGGCCAAAGCATTGCTCCATGGGAAATCATGGGAGTGTCACTTCATAAAAAAGAAGCAACCAATTGGGGGGGAAATCACACACAAAAAATACACAGAGTGAGGTTCCTCAGCTTAGTATTTAGCTAAAAATTTCAAGTTCTGCCTGTCCTGGCTGCAGGTTTTGCCAGAGGAGGTTTGTATGGGATATGGGGAAAAATTTCTTCCTGAAAGGAGCTGTCCAGCACTGGCGCAGCTGCCCAGGCAGGGGTGGACTCCACATTCCTGGAGGGGTTTAAAGCCATGTGAGAGGCACTTGGGGACATGGTCAGTGTGGCCGTGGCAGGGCTGGGGAAGGGCTGGACTGGATGGTCTTCTGGAATAAATGACTCTGTGATTCTGTTTCAGCATCCTGGTGAGCCCCTTCTCCCTCAGGACATCCTGTGGCTGCAGGAACAGCTCCGAGCTCTGCAGCAGCTGCTGAGCCACCACGGCAAACACAGACCTTGGTGGGTGGCCTGTTATTCCCATTTTATGTACTGCTGGCTTCTGATAAATTGAGATAAATAAACGAAGTTGTTGCACACCCACGCCTGATGAGCTGTAATTCAGCTGAAAATCCACATTTCCACATGAGAGGTGCTGAAGGAAAGGAGCAGCAGCAGGTGGACATTGCAGCCCTGTTGACTTTTCCATTTTTCAAATCAGGACATGGGGTTTGGAATTAGAAAGGAAGATGAGTAATGGTGAGTTAGAAGTGTGAATCTGATAAATTCCCTCTCTTCGTGGTGATACCAATCACCTCAGGGAAGGTAGGAGGCTGCCGTAAATGACAGTTTACAAATTTTCGTGGCAGCAGCATCCCCTTTCTGCGATACAGATGATGGATAAATATTTCCTAGTGGTCTAGCAGCTGACCTGGGGGCACATGTGTCTTGCAAACCACTTCTCCTGGCCTGATCTTTGTCTCCTGCAGTCAGCAAGGGATGGCTGGCTGGAGAGGAGCCTCCCTTAGGAGAGAGGCTGTGCCACAAGCTGCATCCCAATCAGGCTGAGCCCTGCAGAGCCCAGAGCCACCCCCAGCCAGGGCAGCCTCCCCTGCCAGCACTGGCAGCCTGGCACGGCTGCTGGGTGAGCAGCACCCTGACTCTGACAAATCCAGCTGCCAGGCAGTGCTGCCACCCAGGCACGGCACCCACGGGACCCTCGTGGGTTTAGGCTGGGCTTTGCAGCACCTGAGAAAGGAACGCTGCTCACTCTGGCTGCCTTCACAGCCACCGAGGGCTCTGAGGAGATTCCAAAGCCACCGTGGAAATCCAGGACAGAGCTTCATCAGCTGGTGCAGGCCATTCCAAAACAGTGAAGCAACAGTCTTCAGATGGTTGGAGAATGTCTTTCAGACAGAAAGGAGAATGCTTCTGGATCTGGGGCCTTTTCAGATGCAGCTTGGGCAAGATGCTTGGGCCACAGCAGGCTGGACCAGGTGATCCTCGAGGACCCTTCCCACCTTGGATTCCATGGTCCCATGGTTCTATGGAGAGACTCTGTGGCTACCCAGCTGGTCCTTGGCATGGTGCAAGCTATAAAACCAGCCAAGTAAATCCACAATACAATTAAAAGATGTTGCTAGTGGGGAAAAATGAGGTTCAGTTAAAAAATGGTGGTTCTGTGGCTGCCCTCAGGGAGCACAGGGGGCACTCAGCCCCACAGGAGGGGCACACACAGCCCCACAGGAGGGCACTCAGCCCCACAGGAGGGGCACACACAGCCCCACAGGAGGGCACTCAGCCCCACAGGAGGGGCACACACAGCCCCACAGGAGGGGCACACACAGCCCCACAGGAGGGGCACACTCAGCCCCACAGGAGGGCACCCAGCACCCCAGGAGGGGCACCCAATCCCACAGGAGGGCACCCAGAACCCCAGGAGGGGCACACCCAGCCCTACTGGAGGGCACCCAGCACCACCGAAGGCACACCCAGCAGGGAAAGGTGCAGGTGGTGCCAAGTCACCCCTCCTGTGCAGAACCTGCAGCTCTCCAGGCCCCCTCCTGTCCTGTTCCACCCCATTCGTTCTGTCCTGGCTCTCATTAAAGCTGGAGCAGTTTGCAGCATGACTGTCTGTATTCCCATCACTACTCCATGGAGGGATTATCCTGGATTTTCCTTTCCTCCAAAGGGCTGAACATTCTTTGGGTAGCAAAGGTGTTACTGACCCCTGGGTTGGAAGCACAGTGGACTTTGGTACAGTGAGAAGTGTTAGAAATCTGGACAGAACATTCCCAAATCCATCAGGATCTTTAGTGGCCCCTTTAATTCTATGGCTAAGTGTATTTGTATTTGAAACAGTGAATAGCTTAACATATGTAAATCTATTTTTTAAATATTCAGGCCTAGCCATGCAGACAGGCTCAGACAGGCCTGAGACTCATCTGACATCCCTGGAGTGTCTGTGGTGTGCACAGCACTGAGTACACAGAGCCATTTACTTAAGCCTACCATGGATTCTTCTCTTTGATAATCAGAATCAGAATTTAATAAAGACTCAGAAGATCATCCGGAGAGGAGTCAAGTGCTCCAGGAAATGGGCCTTGTAGAGTTCTGCTTTCCACACCACAAGGACACAGAGTTAGTGCCTGTTCTGTCCATCACTTCAGGGGACAAGGTCTTCCACTCCCTGCCAGCTGCAGGGTAGCAAAGAGAGCAAAGCAAACACATCTGGCCTGCTCTATGTTCCAGACATAACCTGGAGCTGCTGAGTACCTGAGAGCAGTGGAGAAAGGGAAAAGGTGTAAAAGGATGGGAGCAAAGCTGGGGCAGTGACCTCACGCCCCTCTGCTGCTCTGTGCAGTGCACACTATGAGCAGGACAGTGCTCTCCAGAGCCTGGTGTGTCCCATTGTGGGGAAAAGGAGGAGAAATATTTGTTTCCTGTTCACTTGGTAACTCAACACAAGCTAATTTGGAGCCAGAACTCACCCACCCTCTCCCCTTCCCTGCTCTGCCCAGAGAGCTTCCCCAGCTGCCCCAGTGCAGGAGTGCAGCTCCCCTGGCACCACGGCCCAGAGTCAGCACGGCTTTGGGTGCCCCAATATCCAAACCCAGGCTGGGCAGGGGAGGGCACCCATCCAAGGCACAAACTGATGCCTTGCCCACAGTCCCCAGCTGGAGCACAGGCCTGGGAGCTGCTTAGAGAGGCACCACTAATCATTAACCCTTTGCCTTCCTGATGACTGCAGGCTCAGGTCAGCAGCTCCTGCCTGTGGAAATGCTCTCACGATGACCTGGACTGGTGTTTTCTCAGCCATTTCCTCTCCAGCACAGAATTTCCCACAGCCAGTGTGTTCCTGCACCTGCAATGCAGCAGCACCTGTGAGCGATGGGTCTCGGCCCCTCAGGGGGCTGCAGCCCAGGGCATGGAAATGGGATTGATTTTCCTGCTGCAGCAGAGCCTCGTGTCCAACAGCCAGGCAGAACAGGCTCAGCAATAACCCGCAGCTGGGAGTGCCTCTGCATCGCTGCTCCTTGGGCAGGTGCCAGCCCTGCCCACCCAGCCACCTCCCCGGTGGCACCGGCGGAGCACAGCCCAGGGGAGCACAGCCCAGGGGAGCACAGCCCAGGGCTCCGGGCCCAGCTCAGCTCGTGGCTCTGCTCCCATCTGGTGCCGCCCAAGCTCCAGCACTGAGCCAGGTGGGACAGGTGGTGTTCCCTGTGTCCAGAGCAGGGCTGGGGCTGGGTCCCCTCACAGGCTCCCCATCCATCTGTCCCACCGCTCAAGGTCCCGTGGGGACCCTGCACATGACCCTGCTGCCGGGGTGCCAGGGCAGGGTCCCACAGCCTGCAGCTCTGGGTTGCTGAGCGTCCTCCTGCACCAGGGCAGTGCCCAGCCCCGCAGGACCCTCCAACAGGTCCCACAGACCAGGGCTCCTGGGGGCACATGTGTGCTCCAATTAATCCCAATCAGGTTTGATTCAGCCATGGATCAAACACAGCCAACAGCAGAGTTTTCTACAGGAAAAGGGTCACCCGAGACTCCTTTCCCTGCTGAGGCAATAACCACCAGCTCTCAAGTTGCCATTTAACTCCTGTCACTTGGTTTTTGTTCAATTCCCACAAAAACCATTACTGGAGTAACAAAAACATTTGCTAAGCAGAGCTCTTTTTTTTTTTTTTTTTTTTTTTTGACAAAAGCTCAGCAACAAAACTGGTGAACAAATTTGTTTTGTGATTTCCCTGAGGATCCATCACTCTCCCTTTTGTCAAAGCCCCAGTTTTGCTGCCCCACATGCCTGGTGGGAGCTGGCTGTGCATCCAAGGGCTCGTCCAGCATCCCTTGGATGCGGGCACAGCTCTGCTCCCCCAGCACCCCCTCGGCCGGGCAGCCTGGCCTCGCAGTACAGCCCGTGCTCCAGGAACATCCTCTTATTAATTTTCCGGGTTTATGGAGTCAGCTGTCACATAACAGCAGTTCCTCGTCTCCGAAGGAACACAGCATGCATGCAAAATGATTGCAAGAATATGTACCCTCAGGACATATTATTTTCTTAACTAAAATTCAAGTGCATACTTATTACCTAAATCTTTGTCTCAGACACAGCTTTGCCTTCACATGGTGGAATTACAAACCACCAGACAGTTTTTAGGACTTGTATGCAAAACTGTTTTTTAGCATGGCTTTTGTAGTTGTCTTATTTATCTAATCTCCATGAGTCATAATTCCTTTAGGATCACTTTCTTCTTTTTACATTTCATCTCACCAAAACAAATTTAAAAATCAAAAAGCAATGGAAAAAACAAAAGCAAGCTCCTGCTCTAGTCCGGAGTTGATGCAGTGCTGCACATAATTTGGATTTGTTGCACCATTTCTAATAGGAACAGACACCCACAGTACCTATGAAGGAAGTCCCCAGGCAAAAGGCTCAGCCACAACATCTCCCTTGGAAAGGAGCAAAATGGAAAGGTTAAAAAAAAAGGGGGCAGGAGGAGCTGAAGTCCCCATCCCTAAAGGGATTTAAAGCCATGTGGATGTGGCACCTGGCGACAGGGGTCAGTGGTGCCTTGGCAGGCTGGGGAAGGGTTGGACGTGATGGCCTCAGAGGCTTTTCCAACCCAAAAAATTCTGTGACTCTATCCCACCAGTGGATTCCCAGTGTTCCCCACGGGTATTCCACAGCAGAGCCAGCCCCTCTGTGCCAGTGCCACACCACTGCAGTGGCTTTGGCAGGTGCCAGCTGAGTCCCCAGGGCCCTGCTGACTGCGGACAGAGCACAGGGACAGCCTAAGGCTCCCCTGGCTCTCCCATCTGCAGACTCTGTGCAGCACATCTTCCATCCTGAGGGGTGTGAGTAAAGCAAGGACAAAGTGTTGTGTGAATTGTGAATGCAGACCCATGACAGGCAGGAATCAGCCTGGGTAGGACTGGGAATGTTTAATCTATGAGAAATTCATATCACAAAAGCATAGAAATCTGAGATTTAAACAGTTTTCACCTCTGGAGAAATATTTCCTTTCCCTTTCTGTCACCTCAGCAGCAAAACACTGAACCTTGTACTGTTCTGATTGGCCAGAGCACCTACAAAATGATATTAACAGTCATCTTGCAAAGTGTTCCATCAAGATGGGACACAGATAGCTGAGCCATAAATTTCCATGAGGAAATGCTGCTGGAACTTGGTATCTTCTACAGCTGCCCCTCACTTTGCTTTTGCAGGCTGAGCGGGGACAGGGATGATAAAGTGCAGCTAAGGTGTTTGGTACTCTGGAAAACACTGGAATTCTGTTAAAGCCTGATACTGACACAACATACACGTGTCTGTGGTTTGTCTACACAGGCTGAGCCAAAGCCCATGTTTTGTGTTTGAGTCACAGCAGAGCAGAGTTCCCTCAGTCCCTGCTCTGCCTGTGGCTGGAGTGGCCCCGTGAACAGGACCAGTGACAGCACCTGAACCTCTTCTAGCATGGACCAGCAGCAGCACAGGACATGAGCCCAGCCCAGAGGCTCAAAGCTGAAATGTCCACCAATACGAAAGGTGGACAAAAGAAAAAGGATCAGTGGACCTGAAGAGTACAGGTGCACCTAAAGCAGCTGGGAAAGGGAATTTCCATGGAGTCAGGGCCAAGGATCACTGCTCTCACTAAGCTGCTTCCTTTCTTTATTGAGAGGCTCCAGACTTCAGACTTTCTGTCTGAAGAGGAATCAATAAGGAGGAAATTTAGGTGAAAAAATAGAATGAGTGTGTTTTCAGTGCACAGGAACAGAGGAGTGACCACATGGAGAAAAGAGCAGGCTGGAGGACAGCAGACTTCTACTACTACTGCACCACAGCACAGGGAATGTGATCCATATCAGAAGAACTCATTCATTTTTAATGAGCAGGTGGATGCAGCTGAGCCCCAGTCTCAGGTTAGCTGTCCCCTCAGTGCCTCAGTGCCAGCTGGCTCCTGGAGCTGTCACTGGGAGTGCACTGGTGCCGAGGTGCTGCAGGGAGGCTGCTCCGGGAGCAGGGCTGGAGCATCCCTCTGCTCAGACCCCTGCACTGCCCTGCTCCACCCTGCTGGGAAGGATGGGCCCCCTGCCCTCCCTCCCCAGAGCTGTCCCCTCTCCTTTGGAAAGGCCGAGCCAGCCCAGCTCCCCGGGCTGCACAGGAAGGCAGGGCTGGAGCACCCAGCTCTGGGGCTTTGGGGGCTTTGGGGTGCTGGCTCCAGCCAGTCCCAGGCAGGAGCCTCGGGCAGCTGCTGGCAATGGGACTGCCCTGGGGACTCCAGAGCCATCTGTGGGAGGACAAATTGAACATCAGAAGGTGGAAACATCTGCTTTGAGGCTGTGTGAGCCCCAGTGACACTGCAAGGCTCTTGCCCTGCCTCCATAGGTCTCTACAACCATGTACTGATGGTGCCACCACCTGTGCCACCTCCTTAGGAGCTGACAGTTCCACCACCTGTGTCACCTCTTCAAGAGCTGATGGTGCCACCACCTGTGCCACTTCCTTGGGAGCTGACAGTTCCACCACCTGTGCCACTTCCTTGGGAGCTGACAGTTCCACCACCTGTGCCACTTCCTTGGGAGCTGACAGTTCCACCACCTGTGCCACCTCCTTGGGAGCTGACAGTTCCACCACCTGTGCCACTTCCTTGGGAGCTGACAGTTCCACCACCTGTGCCACTTCCTTGGGAGCTGACAGTTCCACCACCTGTGTCACCTCTTCAAGAGCTGATGGTGCCACCACCTGTGCCACCTCCTTGGGAGCTGACAGTTCCACCACCTGTGCCACTTCCTTGGGAGCTGACAGTTCCACCACCTGTGCCACTTCCTTGGGAGCAGACAGTTCCACCACCTGTGCCACTTCCTTGGGAGCAGACAGTTCCACCACCTGTGTCACTTCCTTGGGAGCTGATGGTGCCACCACCTGTGCCACTTCCTTGGGAGCAGACAGTTCCACCACCTGTGCCACTTCCTTGGGAGCTGACAGTTCCACCACCTGTGCCACTTCCTTGGGAGCTGACAGTTCCACCACCTGTGCCACCTCCTTGGGAGCTGACAGTTCCACCACCTGTGCCACCTCCTCAGGAGTGCCGGACAGGTGGCATGGAGCAGTACCTCTCTGGGGCCTCTGAGGGCTACAACAAACACTGCTGACCCAAAAGGCAGGCACAAGGCAAGGATTAGTTCCACATCACAATGACATTTATCCACCCCTGGAAAATGACTGATAATTCATATTGATTCTGTGGCCTGGGTGCAGTGAGTGGAAACGTCAAATCCAGAGGTCCTCTGAGCTGAAATGACAAACACAGCCGAGCACAGCTGAGCTGGGCAGGGGGTGGCACTTGGTCCATTCCTGCTGTGTTGCACGACCCCCACAAGGTTTGCAATATTCCTCAGTGTCCCCTCTGCCAGATCTGTTCCAGGTAACCCTTCCTGATTCTGGAATAGGGTGAAATGAGTCTCATCCACACTGGCAGCGTGTGTCTGGCAGGGAACGCCTGACCCCAAACACTGCAATGAACACAGGCAGGACACTGTCCGTGGTGTTTGGGGTTTCATTAAAATTTTGCACCAGCACTCTGAGAAGGAGCTATGAGGGGAAGCTGTGAGGGGAAGTTGTGGGGGGAAGCTGTGAGGGGAAGCAGTGAGGGGAAGCTGTGAGGGGAAGTTGTGGGGGGAAGCTGTGGGGGAAAGTTGTGAGGGGAAGCAGTGAGGGGAAGCTGTGAGGGGAAGCTGTGAGGGGAAGCTGTGAGGGGAAGTTGTGGGGGGAAGCTGTGAGGGGAAGCAGTGAGGGGAAGTTGTGGGGGGAAGCTGTGGGGGAAGCAGTGAGGGGAAGTTGTGGGGGGAAGCTGTGAGGGGAAGCTGAGGGGGGAATCAGTGAGGGGAAGAAGTGAGGGGAAGCAGTGACGGGAAGCAGTGAGGGGAAGCTGTGGGGGGAAGCTGTGAGGGGAAGCTGTAGGGGGAAACTGTGAGGGGAAGTTGTGAGGGGAAGCTGTGGGGGGAAGCAGTGAGGGGAAGCAGTGAGGGGAAGCAGTGAGGGGAAGCAGTGAGGGGAAGCTGTGGGGGGAAGCTGTGGGGGGAAGCAGTGAGGGCTGTGCAGCGGTTGCAGTGCTGAGGGCAGGGAGGACAGTGCTCAGTGTGCCCTGGCCACCATGGGATCTGGGCTTAGGGGACACCAGGAAGTTCTGCTTAACCACGGGGGTGCTCTGGAGGGGAGAGCAGAAGAACATAGACCAGTAAAGCTAAAGACAGGGAAGAACAGGGGAGGAAGGGGGAGGATGGGCCATCAGCCCCCTGAGCAGCCCCACAGTGTCCCCAGGGCCGTGTGGGGTGTCCCAAGCGGCCAGCAAGCTCCAGGGTGAGCCCCCTGCCTCAGCCAGGCTCCCCGTTCTCCATGGAGTCCTTCCATCCTCCCGAAGGCTGGTCGTGGCTGAGGGTGGGCCTGCAGCAGGACAGGGATCCCTGATCCTGGCAGCCCGGGCCAACGCAGTGCTGCAGGATGAGCCAGCCCCGGGGCAGGTGTGGGCGCTGTCGGATGTGGCACTGAACAGCGCACTGGGGGTGCCCTGCACGACACTCCAAAACCCACAAGAGCTGCCCCGCTGGCAGGTCCCTGCTCTCCTGCTTCCCTTCAGGCCCTTTCCCCTGTGCAGAAGCACCTCACCCTCAGATTACCCCATCAGACCACGGGTGGCTCCTGCAGGCCCTGGGGTGTGCGGGGGAGCCCCGAGGAGCCCGTGGGCCATCCCTCCCCAGGGATGCCAGGAGCCAGCCTCACCCAGGAGCACACAGCATTCCAGCACTGGGGGCTGGAGGCCTTCCAAAGGACACCTTCCCACTGAAAAATGCAGCCGCCTCTGGGACTGGAGCTGTGTTAAAGCCTGATCTCGACACAACGTACACGTGTCTGTGATTTATCTACACAGGCTGAGTTCTCGAGGCTACAGTTTTTAATCAGCGCTATTTGCATTACATAACATCTTTTATTTCAGCCTGCATTTTGTTTAATTAGTTCTTTGTTAAATACATCAATGGCGATCCTACCCTGCCAAGCAATTCCAAATTAATTGCATTTGTTAAATCTTCTTCCTTTTCTTGTTTCTCATTTTCCCTGTGTTCCAAGGAGGCAGCACATTTGGAAATTAATGGTATTTTCAAATCATTACATTGTACAAACTCATGGGCATATTTCAAATAATAAACCTGAATGTTCCCAGCTCTGTGTGCTCCTCTCCAGCCCAGGAGGATGGAAGTCTGGCTGTGCTTTGCACTGGGTTGGAGCTGATGGGTGATTTTATTCCTGTTGTGACCCTGGAAGGGAGATCTTAAGGAAAAGAGGGACACCAACCCAGGGCAGATCTTCCCCTCACCAAGGTGTTTCTCAACCTGGCAGTGTGGAATTTCACATCCGTTGTGTGATAAACACACACACACACACACACACACACACGCACACACACGCACACGCAAACACACCCCCATCAGTGAGGGCTCTCCCCACATACAGGGACGAGACACCTGATGCTTGGGGATGCTCTGACCCACCAGGAAAAGCAGAAGAGGACTGAAAGGACTGGATTTCAAATTCCCGAAATCAAAAGAGAAAAAAAATAGTAGAAGAAAATTTAAAAAGAAACTGTAGCTAATAGAGACTATAATTAGTGGCTGAGGCAATTTAGTGATAGGACATTTTAGACATGGAGTGACAGGATAAGGGAGAATGGCTTCCAACTGCCAGAGGGCAGGGATGGATGGGATCTTGGGATTGAGGAAATGTTCCCTGGCAGGGTGGGCAGGCCCTGGCACAGGTGCCCAGAGCAGCTGTGGCTGCCCCTGGATCCCTGGCAGTGCCCAAGGCCAGGTTGGACACTGGGGCTGGGAGCACCTGGGACAGTGGGAGGTGTCCCTGCCGTGGTAGGGGTGACACTGGAAGGCTTTGAGGTCCCTCCCAGCTCAAACCAGTCTGGGATGGGATTCCATGTCCACCTGAGGGTAACGTGTCCCCAGTGACAGCCAGAACATGTTCTCTGACTCCACACAGTGACAGGAGTTACTGAGATGGACTTGCTGGAGCAGCCAGTGCCCAGGAACAGACAGGATGTTCATAAAGACCATTTTGACTCTGGTAAAATAGTTTCCAGCCAGTGCTGCAGTGCACAGGTGATCCAGAAGCACAATTCCTGTCCCTGGCTGGCCACCAGCCACCTTTCCTAAGGAAAAGAGATTTTTTTTTTCTTGCCTTCTTGGCCTTCCCATGACTGGCTCCCCAGCTATGCTTCAGCACCCCTGGGAATAGCTGGCTGGGGAGGGAGCCCAGAGAGCAGCCTGGGAGAGGGGACCCCCGTCTGGGAGGGGAGTGCCTGGGAGCATCCAGCCCCTGGGGCTGAGGGAGCAGCAGCGAGAAATCTGCAGCAGAGAAATGCACTGACTTCAAAAGAGCAGCTAAGGACACGTGAGTGTGGAAATGTGGGATTTCAGGGAAGGGTTGTGTTCCAGGGCACAGTGCAGGAAATCCTTGTTCCTCTGTGCATGAGCTGCACACGAGCATGGAATTCATTAGAGAGTCCCACCAATTGATCCGTAATGAGATTTCAGGTAATGATCCAGGCTTTGTCATTTGTTATGAAAAAAACCTTCCCACAGTGTCAGGCAGCTGGGAATAGGCAAACTGGACAGGCACTTTCCGGATGGGAGAATGGAGTCTGCTCATTTGGGAGCAGGTATCTCCATTTTTTTCCACTGCTGGGCTGTATATTTTAAGGACTCACATGTGTTTTGTGCTGACTAACTCAGTAACAGCTCCTGGGAAATGCTTCTTTTCCTCTCCCCATCACAGAGAGCAAACTCCACTTGCTGTTTTTCCCAGGACAGCTACCCTTTCCTCACACTGTGGCTTTGCTCCCTGCCCTAGGTGGCCAGGCTTCTGGGCCAGACTGGGCACATTCTGTGCTCCCCAGGGCCAGGTTTAAATTGGATAAACCCTGTGGATATTCACAGCTCAGTCCTGCCTGTTGCCCCGGTGCTTCCAGAGACTCGAGGTTGAACTGCTTGTGACTGGGAATGTTCAAATGTCAGAAGAGATTCTGAGGGCAAAAAAGCCATGTAAACAGACAAAGCACAGCAGCCAAAGCACCCGGCTGTCCAGCTGCTTTCCAAAGGTGGAGATCTCAGCACCGTTCCCCCCCAGGCACTGGGATATGGGGGCTCAGGAGGAGCAGCCCCCGAGCTGGGCTGTGCCAGGGCAGAGCAGTCACACCCTGCTGAGCAGGACTGTGTTTAGTGATGCCAAGGGACACCTTGGTGCAGGCTGGCTTTCCCAAACCCCCAGGTCCCACAAAGCAGCGATGGGTGGGAAGCAGGATACAGAAGCACGGGATGTAACTGTGCTGGGATGTCCTTTGGGCTGACAGTTCATGAGCATGAGCTCAACAACACAGACCAAACCCCGTGAGCACACCTCAGACAGACTTTGCTGGTTTGCACACTCCCAGCCTTTTCTGGTTTGTAGCTTTGTTCCTGCAGGGTGGCATTCCCTGGAGCTCCAGCCCTGCAGAGCTGCCCGGGCACACAGCCCTGCCTGTCTGTGCCCACGGGGCACGGTGTGCGTGCCCGTCCCGTGCCAGGCGTGAGCTCCCTGCGCGCAGGGAATCCCACACAGGATCCCACACGGCATCCCACACCTGTGATGCGCAGGGCACGCTGCCCATGCTCCAGCAGAGCCTGGCACTGGGCTCCCAGCTCTCCTCCACACCCAGCACCCCCATGGCCATGAGTACCATTTCCACAGCAGCCCTCACTCAGGCGTCAGCCCAGAGAAAACTGATGCTGTGCTCCAGGGAAACCCTTCTCCAGGGAACTGGCATCACACTCTGCCATTCCCCACTTTGGCCGCAGGCTCACCTGAGCTGCGCTGGTTGGTGACCACTTTGGTACGTGAAATCACCAAGGAGGGAATACCTGGGAAATCATGGGGTTTTTCTTTTCAAGACGTATTACTGTCAGCAGTAGCCCTATTCCATTTTCACATCAGGAGCAGGGAATTCATTATTAATCCTACTGTTGGAATGATCCACTTTTCTATCCCTGGCTGTGTGTTCCTTATCTCATTTTTCCTGATTTCTCCTTCTCTCTCTTTTCTGTCCATCCCAAATGATCTCACATCCAGGCAGCACTCCATGTTTAGTCACACAAAGGGAAATGCTAAACAGCCTTTTCTTTTATTTATGCTCAGCTCCCCTCTCACATGTGTAGCAATTTCACACTCAGAGTGCTCACACTGCCCCTTACCTGAACATTTCATGAGGGCACAGGTGTGGTGGCTGCCCCTGGATCCCTGGTGGTGCCCAAAGCCAGGCTGGACTGGGCTTGGAGCACCCTGGGGTAGTGGAAGGTGTCCCTGTCATGGCAGGGGTGGACTGAAAGGAGCTTTAAAGTCCCCTCCAAGCCAAGCCGTGGCTGGTAGACCCTGCTGTGACCTGCTGCATCTCCCCAGAGTGGCCACGTGCCAGCCCCTGCCCACGGCAGTGGCACAAGGCAGAGGCATGGCCCGGCGAGCTGGGACCTGAAGGATGGGGGTGCAGCACCAAAACCCACCAGACCTTCCAAACTGGAGCTCTGGGTTTGTAACCACCAGTGCTGCCTGAAGTTCCATGAGCTTTAGCAGACCTGCAACAAGGGAACTCAAATGCTCCTCTGGAGCTGCACTTCCCCTCCAGAGCCTCACACAGGGAGAGGATCCTGTGGGACTGATGTGCTGACTTGCACTGAAGCACCCCAGAAATATTTCCCACAAACAGGAAAGTCTAAGGTGGCCATGCCCTCAGGGGGCTCTGTGAAAGCCCTGCAAGAAGGGAAGAGTTTTCTTCAACCTAAGAGCAAAATTAGAGGTCGTAACACTGAAAAAAATGAAAACAAGATGAAAAGCGACACTGCTGTACTACAAGGTGTTGTCAGTGATTCCCAGAGGTTACAACATTATTTCTTTAAAGAAGCAGCCACTGTGACAAACTCACTTGCAGGGTCTAGAGCAAGAAGGCAGAATTGTGCATCTCCATTATAGTGCCATTATGTAGATGTGTGAGGATAAAGGGCAGGGACTGTAAAACAGATATATGGGAATGCTGACCTTTGCTGTGCTGCTGCCATGTGCAGGAATGTTACAGAGGCAGGCAAAGAGCAGAGCAGCAGCTGAGTTACATACACAGAAATTAAATGCAAGAGCTGCTCTGCCAGGCTGCAGGATCTCTCCCCATCCATCTTCCAGGTTAATGGTTCATAAGAGACCCATGAAGGTCAAGGACTCTCTCAAGGGTCTCCTCTCTGCTGGAATCCTGAAAGAAGCAGAGGGAAGGGTAATTTGGTTACATTTGCGGTAGGATAACCTGTTCTGTTGGGAATCCAGTGCAGAGGGATCTGCAGATGTGTCTGGGGCAACAAAACTCCCTGCCCAGCCCAGAGCTGGTGAGGACAGCACAGCCCAGAGAGCTTCCCAGAGCAGGGCTGAGCCCCACTGAGGGACAGAGGCTGGATGTGGGCAGCGGGATGGGAGCTGCCTCTTGGACCTGTGCCTGCAGGCTGCTGCCCGTGTTCAGGCAGGAGGGGAGCCCTGAGCTGTCCTGGACCCTGCATTGCCAGGGAGAGGCACACGTCAGGAGAGTACAGGGACATTTCTTTGCCATCCCTTTTCTCAGTCACAGCCCCCAGGGTGACAGCAGGGAGGATGCCAGGGAACACCCCTGAGCGTGGCTCCCTGTTGACAGAGGATTCTACCTGGACACAGCCCTGTGCCGTGGGCTCTGGGATGACCCTGCCTGAGCAAGGAGGTTGGACCAGCTGACCCATGGTGGTCCCTTCCCAGCTGGCCCATTCCGTGGCTCTGTAGTCCTGCTGGGCTGGCAAAGCTGCTGCAGGTGCCAGGAATGCCCAGCACCTCCCTGTCCCCATGGGAATGGGGAGGGGGAGAGGCACAGCCTGTTTGGCACAGAAGGGAACCCGCTGTGGAGAGGAGCCCAAACCCCCTTTGCTGAGAGCCACATCTGCCCTCCTGGCCACAGGTGTGAAAACCAAGGCTGGTCCTCAGTGTGAAGCTGAAAGAGCAGATGTGATGGGATCTGAGCAAAACGAGCACACTGAGGAGTTCGAGGTGCTGCAGTCGCCCTGGTGTAAGGAGGCTCTACACACATAATGCTGCACATAATGCAAGGTCAAGCATTTTGGATTACCACTTCTGCAGCTCCCAGCTCAAACAAGCAAGGTGAAACTTTGACTGACTTTATTGCAGCGATTGTTCCCAAGTAAATCCTGTTCCCTGATTTCCTAGGCAGGCAGAAATAGAATTGGGAATAATTGCCAAGTAATCTGTTGCCTGTGTGGTGATTTTCTCACTCTCCAGAGTCTGAAGTTGGCTGTGGAAAAGACTTGGAATATTTGAGGCCTCACTTGTGGGATTGGACTGTGTTTACATGTACTGAATAGGATAATTCCTAGGGGTATTGTCAAAACAAGTCCTGCTCCAGGAACAAAGGAGGATTCTTCCCATGCATCAGGCAAGAGGACAGAAAGACCCAGGCACTTGTATTTAATAGCACAAATGGTCCAGAACTTGACCATCTGGAAACTATGGCAGTGGGCACTTCCAGAAACAGCTTCAGCATTTTGTTCCCTACCTTCCCAAAAGATGAACGATGGTAAAGGTTTTATTAGCCTGGGAAAACAAAGTAAATAAACAAACAAATAAAAACCCAACATAGGGTAGCAATTAAGTGAAGCAGAAATGAGGATTTACAGAAATAAAGAATTTAGGCCTCAGTCTAATGATGATCACAACTAATGACCCAAGCACTGGAGAACCTTTCACATAATGGGAGGACAAAAGTGAACATGATATTAAGCAAATAGCTTGTTGTGGAAGAAGAGATGAGGCCTCTGAGCCTGTCTGTGAGGGGCTGTGCTGCTCCACACAGACCTGGGCAGGGGCTCGGAGCTGGGCAGGGAGGTGGCAGTGGCTGCTTTCAGAGTTTTTCTAGACCAAACATTTGCAAACCCTTGAGGCTATGGTGACTTGGAACCCAAACGGCTCCTGGTATTTTTCCTGATGAGGAAATACAAGAGCATTAGGGGAATTAAATAATTTGCTGTTCTGTAATCCTCAGCAGTAACTGTGACCTGAGCAGCTGAATGTCACTGCCAAACACATCATCAATATAGGTCCATCTAGAGTTTCCATCCCACAAAAATCATTGCAGCCAGGCTTTGCCCTTCCCTGCCCTGTGTGGCAGCTGCAGCGGGGTACAGTTCCTCCTCCCCAGAGGCCCCTGCAGGATCCCTGCTCTGCTGCTGAATTCTGCTGTGCAGGGGACAAGTGCCGGGCACACGGAACACGGCTGATTTATTTTAAGGTCTTTGGTAACTGTTTGTGACATGTAGGCACAAGAGTCCATTAAACACACAGAATAACCTTAAATGGTGTGTTTGCATAGGGAGGATATAAAAAAGAAAGAAAACAATGCAAAGATATTTGCTGAACACAGACCTTTGCCACTTATTTCACATCTGTTCAACCAACCTCATCCTATTAGGAACGATTAATGTTTAAGGGACATGGAAAATAAAATGGCCATAATAAACAGACACTGCTAATGATTACCACTTAGTTCTGTGTTCTAGTGAATTAATAGCACGGCACAATGATGAGTATTAACTCTCAGTCCCAGCTATGTGTGCTGAGCAGGGGCTTCACAGCCCCCTGCCCACTGACACAGCCTCTGAGGCTGCAGCTGGCTGGGTGCACGAGTCAAGGACAGGGCACTCTCAAGGGAGAAGCAGATTTAGTGCCTCATAAGGAAATATTTATATTTTTCTAATAATTCCTTTAGCAAGAGGGTTCACAGAAGGGAAGAAACTGTTCCAGTAAGCCCACAGAGTGGGGGTCATTCCCAAAATCTGCAATGGGCTGCCAAGGGCGCTGGGAGGAATAAAGTGATTCCTAAAACAGGTCAATATAAAATTCAAACAATAGCTAAGGCAGTACAGAAGACACAAATCTCAGCCATGAACTCTGATAATAATACATCCAGTATTAAAAGCTGTGTGTCTGTTCCTTGTTTTTCCCATTTGTCAGTGACAACACCACCCTCCATCTTCAGTAGGTGCTGGCATCCAGGTTCCTAAATTAAAGGTGCCTTCTGATCTGGATGAGGTTTGTGCATAAATCCTTGTTTTTTAGTGAGGTTTTAAATGTCATCTGCCACACCATCCTTGAGGTCACTCTGGAGACTGGCCCTGGATGGGTGGGTAACAGCAGAGGAAAGGCTGTGGGGAGAGGGACCCAAAGGCTCCAGTTCACACCAGTGCTGGTTAGAAGTGACGCTGGCTGGGGTCAGTGGCAGGCTGGGTGAGATGTTTGACCTCCTCCTGAAGCCCTGGACAATGGGACAGGATGAACAGCTGGCAGATGCCAGCAAGACAATGCCAGGTAAAACCAGACTTTTTACTGCTTGCCCATATAAAACCAAGATGCACTTGGGCATACAAACAGCCACTGGCCTCCTGAGGCCAGGGAAAAGAGCACCCAGAAGGACGGACACACTTGGAATGAGTAAGCTTTAGGGATACATAATGACTTCACTGTGCAATACTTTTCCAGCCAGCAATCCACACCCATCTGGCCAGTCCCTGGAGCTCCAATGGTGAGCAGAGCCATGGCTTACAGCCGTGTTTGACCCCCAGCCTTGCAGCTGTGTGTCAGGGCATGCCCCTGCTCCATCCCTCACCATGGCCTCCTAAATCCACACTTCATGTGCCTAACCTGGAGCTGCATTGGCCAAAGTCTGTCCCGAGCTGAAAGGTTAGGAGTGAAAGCTCAGGAAGCTCAGAAAGGTCTTGTTTGCTACTGCCAGGTTCCCCAGTGTGGTAATGTGCTGGGGAAGCTCAGGCCAGGCTCACACAGCCCAGGCTCGGGAGCCTGAGAGGAGTGGGGCGAGCCAAGCTCCCTGTGTGCAGTGGCAGAGACAGGACATCATCCTCCCCGAGCCTGGCTGCTGAAGGGACCTGTGACAGGGAATTATTGCTCTGGAGGTGTGCAGGCTCCTGAGCCAGGTGAACACACTGCTCACCTTTCTCCAGCACACCCTGCTCCTCCTGCCTTCCTTTCCTGCCCTTTGGGGAGCACAGTGCCAGGTGAAGGAAGCTCTTCACAGAGCTGGGGCAGCTCTCGGTGCTGGCCCCAGGCTCACAGGCAGCTTCTAGGGCTTTCGGACTCACACCCACATAAAGGACCAATTCAAAGACTAGGATGTTTTCCTTAGGTGGAAACTGGAGCCTGGAGCTCCAGTTGGAGCAATGGGTTCCTGGATAACCTGGAAGCCTATGTTGTATGAGAAGGAAACTTCAGACAAGACAGATGAGTTTTAGGGAAAACTGTGCAGAGGCTCCCTTCCCCACTGAAGATGCTGGCTGCAGCTGGGGCAGCTCCTGGCGGTGAGGAAGTGCCACCATGGGCAGAGGGATGCCCATTCCTGACCTCTGGGCATGCCAGAGGGTGATACACTGCCATAATGTTGAAGAAAACTTTCAAGGCCTTATGTCTGACCCTCCCACACCACCAAAAATTGGCAGTGACCAAGTGTGACACATCCTGAGCCAGGCAGCAGAAAGCTGCCCTTTGTATCTGCTGCAGGTGTCACAACATTTCTGCTGTATTTTTAACAGAAGTTAGAGGTTAGCAAAGGAAATTCATGTGAGGCAAGAAGTGGTAAAATGGTTCAGAAATTCAAGGAGAGCTTGGATCATGGATCATCAGAAAATACCTCCTGCCTTTATCACAGCTGTAAAAACTGCAGGAAGAATGCCTGGAATACAGATATGAAAGTCCACAGTCACCTTGCCATAATTCCAAACCTGCATTTACATCACTGACTTAATGAAAAATAAGCCATGATTCATTCACTCTAGACAGCCTGGTGGAAAATGACAGGCAAATAACAAGATATTTATGTATTTATCACTATTTCTGATAATTATTTAATAATGCTATTAATGGGGATGACATCTTCTCTCACTTCAGGAAGCTCCTCTTACTGTGATTAGCCAAGATGTTACTGAGGGACTCTTCAGGCCCTTCCTTCCTTCCTTCCTTCCTTCCTTCCTTCCTTCCTTCCTTCCTTCCTTCCTTCCTTCCTTCCTTCCTTCCTTCCTTCCTTCCTTCCTTCCAGGGGCTCCAGGAGAGCTGGAGAGGGACTGGGGACAAGGCATGGAGGGACAGGACACAGGGAATGGCTCCCACTGCCAGAGGGCAGGGATGGATGGGAGATTGGGAACTGGGAATTGCTGGCTGGGCTGGAATTGCCAGAGCAGCTGTGGCTGCCCCTGGATCCCTGGCAGTGTTAGGCTTTAGGGTCCCTTCCAACCCAAACCATTCTGGTTTCTCTAACACTGAAGTGTGAACTGCAAGCTCCCAGGAACATCCAACATCTTCCTGCTCCCTTCTCCCTGTTCCCAGCTTGCTGCAAGACTCAAGGGCCTCATCCCAGAACAGACAGGATCTGGGAGAGATGTTCAATCTCTCAGTGCCCCAGGGGAAGCCACAGGAGGGGACTGAGCTGCCCTGTGAGCCAGGAATGATCACTGCCACTTTATTCTGAGCTCTCCAAAGCTGTGAAAGTTTGATAAATCAAATGTACTCATTTTTCACACTCCCAAACACATGTTATCTCACTGTAATATGATTTCAGTCCCCCTAGAGAGACCTCTGCAGGAAGATGGCATCTTGTGCTTAACACAAAAACCTCTATTCTCCACCAGAAAATTTACTTAAAATTTAAAATAATCAAGTAAACAGCCTAAGAGTGAAAAACATAAGGAGAAATGATATTGAAAATAAAAACTCTAGATAACATGTTTCAGCCCAGAGTTTACATTTTTCTTTGTTGGAAAGACCTGAATGTAGAAATGTAGAAGAGGAAATTTTCTGTGTAAAATATAAAATAGAAACCAAATCATATAAGTGAGAGGTGATGGTATTGACCCTCAAAATGAGCTTAAAACACCTCCCGACTGGCTGCATTCATAGACAAAAAGAGTAAAAGGAGAACCCCACAACCATTTACTGATGGTTGCATCTTTTAGTGCAGCTCAGCCCCTCCTGTGCAGTTTAGCAGAGCTGTGCACAACAGCAGGCACCTACTGACCCTGGTTGTCTGTAGAATTTAATTTGGGGAAAAAAAAAATTGGAAGAAAGCTAGACATTATAAAAAATTAAGGGAAAACAACTTAAAAAAACCCCAAAACCCCAAACATAAGACCTCACAAGAATACAGGAACAGATGCCAGAAGTGATGAAAATTTGATGCTATTTCAAACCATGGTGGTCCAACACTGAGCAGGAATTCCCATCCCTCTGACAAAATTTGACATAAAAATGAAAGAGGAGATTGAAATAACAGCCCTCACTTCTGAAACAGCCCTTATCTCTGTGGTGATTGCTAACACTACTCACAGGCAAAGCACAAGGGTGGAAACTAGAATTGCATTATTTACTGAGCACACTTCTTGAAGATAGGAAGAAACATCACATCCAGCATAAACCTCTGCAATTTGGAAAAGAGCAGACAGATCATACCTGTAACCATGGCCAAACTCCCCCTTCTGCTCAAAATCTGCAGAAAAGCAGCCACACAAAGGAGGAAAGCCAAGCTGTAGGCACTACTTTTGCCGCATATTTCAGAACGATTAAAGAAAAATTCAAGACCTGTTTTAGACAGTGCCACCATGGCCACATGCTTGTGGTAGCACCAGTCACAGAATCATAGAGCCACAGATGGTTTGGATTGGAAGGAACCCTGGAGGTCATCTTTGTCCCCCCAGCCATGGCAGGGACACCTCCCACCGTCCCAGGTGCTGCAACCCCAGTGTCCAGCCTGGCCTTGGGCACTGCCAGGGATCCAGGGGCAGCCACAGCTGCTCTGGGCACCTGTGCCAGGGCCTGCCCATAATAATGGGGGCTGGGGCACAGGTCTGATGAGGAGCAACAACAGGGACAGGAGCAGAGGGAACGGCCTCAGGCTGGGCCAGGGGAGGTTTGGGTTTGATAACAGGGAATATTTCTTCACGGCAAGGGTTGTGTAGTCCTGGAATATGCTGCCAGGGCAGTGGCAGAATTCAAAAAATGCATGGATGTGACATTTGAGGCCATGGTTTAGTGGTGGACAGGGTGGTGGTGCTGGCTGATGGTTGGACTTGCTCAACTTTGAGGGCTTTTCCGGCAGAAATGCTTCCATGATTCTATGGCTCTCTATCTTCTGCATTAATAGCTCTGCAGTCAATATTTGGGTGCAAAAAATCTCCATGCCTGCTGGAGGATGGATGGCAGCTGGCCCTAAGTAGGATTAAAAACCCTCTTTTTCCTTCATTTTGTGAGAGCCAGTGAAACCGAGCACAGAGACATATCTGCAGCAGCTTTGCATAAAAATAACATTGTTTTCCTTGGAGCATTTATAGCAGAGAGCTGGAATGATGCTGGAGCATCTCTTCATCTGAACTTGTTACTGAGGGTTAAATTTGCATTTTCGACTGTAAAAGCATGTTGGAAAACAAAAAAAAATACTAAATAAACTGATTTTAGGTAGTTTTTACATGGTTATAAAAAAAAGATCAAAGAGAGCCTGCATTTCCTGTTGCTGTGATTTGTCTTTTAGTTTCCAAGGTAAATTTTTTTACTTTAAAGAAAGGGGGAAAAAATTAATACTAAAAAAAGATCATAGGAACCAACCTCATTGTAGCATCTGGGTTCTGCTCCTTGCCCACCCAAACCCATCCTAACATGAAGACCAGGACGGGTGGCCCAGCCCTGCCTTGGATGAGTCCCCTTGCTGCTGTGTTCCCATTTTCCTCCTTTCCTTCCATCCCTTCTAAAGGGCAGGAAGAAATTAAAATGTCTCTTTAAACCTTCCCAGTACCTTCAGCCCAATTTCTTCCCCAACTCTCACGCAGTATCTTGGCTTTCCACTCCTGATAGTACTGTGTGAGAACCTCAGACTATCTGTAGAGGGAATGACTTTGGCTGTAATGAAAAGGCAAAAACCAGCCCAAAAGGAGCCAAACATGATCTTGGGCGAGATGGATGCGTCTCTGGTGAGAGGCACTTTGCACAGGGTCTGCGCAAGTATTTCTCTGCTTTCTTTAAATTGTTTCCAAGGGAGAAGCTACAACTGTCACCTCACACTGAACCCGAGGAGAGAAACTTCACTGCTGAGAAATAAACACAACAGTTAAATATGGTTCCTGCTCAGCCGAGGAAGCATCCACCCTGACACTTAAAAGAGAAAGATGGAAGCTTTCCTGCGTGAGGAAATCCTCCTCATTAAATGATCTGCAGAGAGCAGCTTCTTAAATAAAGCTGGGAACAATCAAAGCAGGGTGAGCAATGGCACTCGTTCCAGCGAGGGCTCACAGGAGCGGAACAAAGGCCCGCTGACCTGGAACACCACACAAAACAAATGAAACCCATATTTTCAAAGCCCTGTCCCTAGAAGCCACTTAAGAACACTTGTTTCACAGCGTTTCAGTGTACTTCATTGAGCACTTTAAAGATCACCACTTGCATTGTGCACTCCAGTGCATCATCAGGTAAACGCTGCCTTCCTTCTGCCCAAGCCTGGCAGGGCCTCAGAG
The DNA here is from genome assembly GCF_017590135.1 of Pyrgilauda ruficollis. NCBI lineage: Eukaryota > Metazoa > Chordata > Aves > Passeriformes > Passeridae > Pyrgilauda > Pyrgilauda ruficollis. Next base: position 57,056 of record NW_024523956.1, read on the forward strand.
CCTGGTGATCCCTTGGAGCTGGGTGATCCCTTGGAGCTGGGTGATCCAATGGAGCTGGGTGATTCCTTGGAGCTGGGTGATCCATTGGAGCTGGGTGATCCCTTGGAGTCTGGTGATCCCTCGGAGCTGAGTGATCCAATGGAGCTGGGTGATCCCTTGGAGTCTGCGGATCCCTTGAAATCTGGTGATCCCTTGGAGCCTGGTGATCCATTGGAGCTGGGTGATCCCTTGCAGTCTGGTGATCCCTCGGAGCTGAGTGATCCAATGGAGCTGGGTGATCCCTTGGAGCTGGGTGATCCCTTGGAGTCTGCTGATCCCTTGAAATCTGGTGATCCCTTGGAGCCTGGTGATCCATTGGAGCTGGGTGATTCCTTGGAGTCTGCTGATCCCTTGGAGCTGGGTGATCCCTAAGACCCTGGTGATCACTTGGACGATGATGATCCCTTGGATGCTGGTGATCCCTTGGAGTCTGGTGATCCTTTGGAGCTGGGTGATTCCTCACAGCCAGGCAGGGCCTTGCACCATGGCACACACTGGGCACCACTGGCAATCACTCACTGGCATCACTGGCAATCACTCACTGCCATCACTGGCAATCACTCACTGGCATCACTGGCAATCACTCACTGCCACCATTGGCAATCACTCACTGGCACCACTGGCAATCACTCACTGGCACCATTGGCAATCACTCACTGGCACCACTGGCAATCACTCACTGCCATCACTGGCAATCACTCACTGGTGACTGGTGGGGATTTCGACTCCACTCTGCTCCCAGGGTAGGGGGCTGGGCTGGCCACACAGACCTTCCCTCTCCAGAACAAGAGGATAATCACTCACAGGTACAGCTGGATGGGGAACTGCTCTCTCCCTTCATAACTCACTGAATCACTGAACCGTTCAGGTTGGAAAATTCCTCTGAGCCCATCCAGTCCAAGCATTCCCCCAGCCCTGCCAAGCCCACCACTAACCCCTATCCCCAAGCGTCACATCTACACAGCTTTTAAATCCCTCCAGGGATGGGTACTCCACCACAGCCCTGGAGCTGTGCCAGGGCTCAACAGTCCTTTCCAGGAAGAAATTATTCCCAATATCCAAGCTAAACCTCCTCTGGTGCAGTTCGAGGCTGTTTCCTCTTGTTCCGTTGCATCTTTACTGAGAAAAGCGCCCAAACCTCCTGCCTCCAGCCTTCTGCCACGAAGCTGTAGAAAGCTAGCAGCCCACCCTGAGCCTCCTTTTCTCCAGGCTGAGCCCCTTTCCCAGCTCCCTCAGCCTCTCCTGGGGCTCCATTCCCTTCCCAGCTCCGTTCCCTGCCCTGGACATGCTCCAGCCCTCAGTGTCTTTTCTGTCATGGGGAGCCCATGGTGTCCCCCAGGATTTGAGGTGCTGGCAAATCTGTGGCAGAGGGGGACTCCTCCTCTGGTGACCCCCCCAAGCTCTGCTGACCTCACTGCTCTCACCACGGCAAAACCCCCCAATCCCTGAATTTAAAGCAGGTGTTTTTGCTCTTCATAACTGACTTCAAAGAAAAGTTGGTCTGAGCAATGTCTGGAAAATACTGATCAGCCAGAATATCCTTCTACACCTGAGGAGAAAACATAATGAGGCTGAAGATGATACAGCTGGGATGGCCTCTAAGGAATGGGTCATTTATTCCATCTACAATGAACTTTAAGGAATACTTTGGGTTGTTCTGCATTTCAGCTATGATTTTTCCACTGAAAGAGAAAGAAAGGGGAACAAAAAAAATCCCTGCATTTCCTACCACTGCCATGTCTTTTAAATTCTGAGGGTGATCTGAGTGTGCTATTTCAGACATACTCAAATATACAATAATCCCATCATTCACAGCAAGCAGCCCTTGCCTAGAACAGAAGGATATTAATCCCTGGTGGTGTATTTAAATGGCAAGCATTAGCTCAGGAGATGGCCTCTGTGCAGGGCAGAAAGATGATAGATCTCCCTTTGGGCAGCGGGCTCTCACCTCCACGCTGCTGGGATCACCCCGGGAGCGCGGCGGCCTCGGCACCTGTGACATTGCACTGCTCCTTCGTCCCCAGCCATCCACAGCTCAGCAAAACCCTTAATGAGTGTCACTCCCCACTTCACCCAGCAGCAGGGCAAAATGAGACCGAGGCTGAATTATTGTCTCAAGAGCCTGCTCAGGCCATGCTTGAAGAGATCAGCCGGGCATCTGGAGCCCACATTTTGTCACGTTCATAAACCCCAGCCTTTACTTTCCTGACCTATCAATCTTTCATCTCTCTCAAGTGCTAAATTAATCTTATTTAGAAATGTCAATTAAACCGGTCAATTTTTTGATGGTATTAGAAAGTACTTGATATCTTTTCTGCCCTTTAATTTTATTAAACAAGAGAGAATAATCCTGCAAAATTAAAGTCCCTCCAGCGATAAGCTTGGCTGTAAAATATTAATTTTTAATGACATTATGTTGGAACAAAATATTTTTTTCTCTTTTTGTAAACAGACAGAAGACTATATTTGCACTACTTATGAAAGAAGGTATTAATACAAAAATGAACCTACAGAGGCAAAGATGATGTGGAATGTACTGTTTAGCAGTTTTTAAAGAGTTAACCTTGGCAAAATTTCAGAAAACACCTTAGCAGATACTTACTTGCTTAATTAGGCACCAAGATTTTGTACTCTTTTTCCTATTTTAGTATTTTTGAGGAAGGAAGTGAACATATTTAGTATCTCTTCTCCTGATATGGACTGCAACAGGCCCAATTAGGGCAATGAGCCGTCTCCCAGCTGACATCAGCAGCGTGATGCAAACGGCTCTGAAGGCAGTGCTGGCCCTGCCCTCAGCGAGGAGATCCCTGGCTGGACCCACCAAAATCCTCAGTGACATCCCCTGGCTGTCCCCACTGCCCCCAGACCCCCACTGACACCCCCTCAGTGACATCCCCTGGCTGTCCCCACTGCCCCCCACACCCCCACTGACTGATTTTTCCACTGAAAGAGAAAGAAAGGGGAACAAAAAAAATCCCTGCATTTCCTACCACTGCCATGTCTTTTAAATTCTGAGGGTGATCTGAGTGTGCTATTTCAGACATACTCAAATATACAATAATCCCATCATTCACAGCAAGCAGCCCTTGCCTAGAACAGAAGGATATTAATCCCTGGTGGTGTATTTAAATGGCAAGCATTAGCTCAGGAGATGGCCTCTGTGCAGGGCAGAAAGATGATAGATCTCCCTTTGGGCAGCGGGCTCTCACCTCCACGCTGCTGGGATCACCCCGGGAGCGCGGCGGCCTCGGCACCTGTGACATTGCACTGCTCCTTCGTCCCCAGCCATCCACAGCTCAGCAAAACCCTTAATGAGTGTCACTCCCCACTTCACCCAGCAGCAGGGCAAAATGAGACCGAGGCTGAATTATTGTCTCAAGAGCCTGCTCAGGCCATGCTTGAAGAGATCAGCCGGGCATCTGGAGCCCACATTTTGTCACGTTCATAAACCCCAGCCTTTACTTTCCTGACCTATCAATCTTTCATCTCTCTCAAGTGCTAAATTAATCTTATTTAGAAATGTCAATTAAACCGGTCAATTTTTTGATGGTATTAGAAAGTACTTGATATCTTTTCTGCCCTTTAATTTTATTAAACAAGAGAGAATAATCCTGCAAAATTAAAGTCCCTCCAGCGATAAGCTTGGCTGTAAAATATTAATTTTTAATGACATTATGTTGGAACAAAATATTTTTTTCTCTTTTTGTAAACAGACAGAAGACTATATTTGCACTACTTATGAAAGAAGGTATTAATACAAAAATGAACCTACAGAGGCAAAGATGATGTGGAATGTACTGTTTAGCAGTTTTTAAAGAGTTAACCTTGGCAAAATTTCAGAAAACACCTTAGCAGATACTTACTTGCTTAATTAGGCACCAAGATTTTGTACTCTTTTTCCTATTTTAGTATTTTTGAGGAAGGAAGTGAACATATTTAGTATCTCTTCTCCTGATATGGACTGCAACAGGCCCAATTAGGGCAATGAGCCGTCTCCCAGCTGACATCAGCAGCGTGATGCAAACGGCTCTGAAGGCAGTGCTGGCCCTGCCCTCAGTGAGGAGATCCCTGGCTGGACCCACCAAAATCCTCAGTGACATCCCCTGGCTGTCCCCACTGCCCCCAGACCCCCACTGACACCCCCTCAGTGACATCCCCTGGCTGTCCCCACTGCCCCCAGCACCCACTGACACCCCCTCAGTGAGGAGATCCCCTGGCTGTCCCCACTGCCCCCAGCACCCACTGACACCGTGGGGCTTTTGCCAAGGCCCAGCCATGGGATGCCCCCGAGCCCCCAAAGCACCTGAGGGCTGCAGTGGATCTGGACCCCCGTGACGGCCCCTGGGCTGGGCTGTGGCTGGCTGGCTGTGTGGCACGGTGGCACAAGCAGTGGCAGCCGTGTGCAGGTGGGTAACGGCTGGGTACCCACTAAACACAGGTGGATAAAATGTCCCCACGTTTGCTCAGGACTGGAGCTGTCTGTCCACTTCTCCTTGTAGATCCTACCCATCCCCTGGAGATGCTCCAGCTCCAGGGGAACATAGGGCACAATGTGACAAGCTCCAAAGATGGAAGGGGAGGGGTGGGGAGTGGCAGATGTCACATCATTTCATGTTCAGCCTGGTACAGCATCCATCGAGCCTCATCCATGGGATGTTGACCAAGTTGTGGGATGTCCTTCCCACGCTCCAAAAGCCAGGATCTTCTCACAGCAAGCACCAGCTTTCTCTTTCTCTTCTCTGTGGCACCAGCAGGCCTGAAATTTGGGATTTTACTCCTTTCATGCAAGAGAACCTGGCTGTTTCAGACAGAGCTGACACTGTGAGCACTGAGGTGCAGCTGCACTCAAACACCCCACCCCTGGGGGATCAACCAGAGCCTTAGGGCACCTGAATGAGCACTGGGGTACAGCCTGTGCCCCTTAGGGCACTGTCCCCACTTCCCCTGAGGTCCTGGGCAGGCCAAGCGGGGCAGCAGCGAGAGGAGCCCCCAAATCTTCCCCCACAGCAGGGCCTGGGCAGCGAGCGGCACAAGCGCTGCGGCAGCCGGGGCTGGCAGAGGCTCGGAGGAAGCAATTTTAGCAGCCGGCAATTAAGGGACAAAGAGAGGATCAGGGCAGCGGGGGGAGAGCAGCGGGAGCAGCGGGGGCCGGGCAATAACTGCAGCTCTGTTTTACAGGATCTCTTACAAAGGAGGTGTTGACGGCTGCGTTTGGGGGCTGCGACCCGGGCCCCAGGGAGCTGCTCTGCCCATGACTGAGCTCAGCAACTCCTCTTTAAATATGTGCTTAATAAAACGCCGTTTAAAGAGCAGCACAATGTCCACTGACCTCACACTCCCCTGCCTTCTCCCCAGACAATTTTTCGAGAGACTGAGTTTTTGAGCTAAATAAGCCCACAGGCAGCTCCATCTCTTTGCTGTAGTTATATATCCACTGATAACACCATCAAAGCCATTCTGGGTGCATTTAATGTGAAAATGGGTGAGATTGACAGGAAAGGGCTTCTCTGCACCCGTGTCTGGGAGCTGCACTGCTCACAGTGACTTCCAAAGGCAGGACTGAGGGGACCATCCCCTCATGTGCCAGGTACCTGTACCCAGGTAATAAATCCTGCTGTGGCTTTCATGCTTTCTCCTTTCCTTCTGAAATGCTCCCATACTGAGTATCTGTAACAGACAGGGACTTATATTCAGTGATCTTTGTAAGAGATTTTTAAAAATACATCAGGCTTAACATCAATACCAGAGACAGGGAGCCACATTAATAAATCCATGGGCACTAAACCAAGGATTATTTTTATCTGGCTGAGATACTGATTTCTATTATAAAATGTTCTTCAAGAGCAAAATGAATGATGTCACCACTAATCAGGAGTCCGACAAGAGCAGAAAGCGGAGAAATCAGTGGATGGAATAAGTGGGACCAAATACAGGCACAGAACCCAGAAGAGCTCCTTCTGAAGAGCAGCAGCTGAAATGAAAATCTGGATTCTAGTCAGAGATTTTCCTGCAGCTGCCCTGATTTTTGTAAACTCTCATGTTCTGCAGAGTGTCAGGTCAGGAGCCCAGCTCTCCTGGTTTTCCTGTGGCTCCATCAGTGCCTGACTTGGGCCAAGCCCAGCAGCCTGGGGGGAAAATCTCAACCCTGGGCAGCCAGAGCTCACTGAAGAGCCAGCCTGGGCTCCCTGGATGGCTGAGCCAGACACCCCCAAGGGCTCTTCTGGTCTTAGCTAGTCCTCACATTTTGTTGTTTGTTTGGGGTTTTTTAAATTCATAGAAGATGTTCAGGGAACAAAAGGCATCGTGGAGAATGAGAACAAAAGTTCAGTACATTATTAAAAATAGAATGGAATGGAATGGAATGGAATGGAATGGAATAGAATAGAATAGAATAGAATAGAATAGAATAGAATAGAATAGAATAGAATAGAAATAGAATAGAGATTTTCATTTGGAAGGGACCCACAGTACTCATCTCATCCCACTGCCTGACCACTTCAGAGCTGGCCAGATCTTAAGGACATTGTCCAATATTATTGATATTTCCTTCTTGGATGGTCCAGGTGCCAGTTCAGTGTGCCAGTACTACACCCTGTGGCCAGAGCTCCCACTGTGCCACACGGGCAGTGCCCAGCCTCAGCCCAAAGCAAGGCATGCACGGTGGTCCTGAAAACACGAGCACTGAGCCCCAGTGGGCCCGGAGACGAGCTGGGTGTGGTGCAGACTGAGCACAGAGACTGCTGGAAGAGTCCCCTGACACCGTGGTGCAGAGCCCTGCTCCCCTCAGGGCTAACCCCCAGCTTTGTGACTGTCACAGGAGGGCTGCAAGCACAATCACAGAGCCACAGAACCACAGAGCCATCTTGGAGGGCTTGGGAAAGGCCTCTCAAGTCATCCAGGTCCCCAGCACTGCCCAGCCACCGCTAACCCCTGTCCCCAGGTGCCACATGCACAGGGCTTTAAAATCCCTCCAGGAATGGGGACTCCACGCCTGCCCTGGCAGCTGTGCCAGGCTGGACAGCCTTTCAAGGAAGGAGTTTCCCCAAAATCCACCCTGAGCTCCCTGGCCCAGCCTGAGGCCGTTCCCTCTGCTCCTGTCCCTGTTCCCTGGAGCACAGCCCGACCCCCCGGCTGTCCCCTCCTGGCAGGAGCTGTGCAGAGCCACAAGGGCCCCTGAGCCTCCTGTGCTCCAGGCTCAGCCCCTTCCCAGCTCCTCAGGAATTCTCCAGCCCCTTCCCAGCTCCATTCCCTTTGCTGGACATGCTCCAGCCCCTCAGGAGGGGCCCACCACTGGACACAGCACTGGCAGTGCCCCAGCAGTACCCAGGGGACAGGCACTGGCTCTGCTGCACACCATGGCTGATGAGGCTTTGGGGATTTTCTGTGTTTAGGAGTGAAATCTGGAGCAGTGGGGCAGTGCCAGCGAGGTGCCCATGGCTGCCCTTGGCTGAGGACGGTGGCACAGACGTGCTGAGCTGCCTCGAGGCTCAGTCTGCACCAAGTGTGCAGCACTCACCTCAGCACACTGGGTTGCTGGGTTGGGGCTTTTTCCTCTCTATTTTTTTAAGATCTTGTTAAATAATTAGCCAGGCCTTGCAGTGTGAAAAGTACCACAGGAAAAGCTGACCCTGCCCGGTGCCCCTGGGGCTGTGCCAGAGCTGGGAGCAAAGAGGAACGAAACTTCAGCAGCAGCTTTGCCAAGCAGGGAGAAGATTGGGAAAAGAGCTTATGAACCAAGAATACACCTGCATTCTACACAGTGTCTCTTTTCAACACAAAATACCTTCCTGGCTCCAAGATCCCTTTTCTGATTAAAGTTTTTGAAAGTGGCACACTCCTGTAATGCATTTTGATGAAATCCCATTCTCCAGTGCAATTGTTATAGTGGATAACTTCCAGGCAACAGTAGCAGGAAGACTGTTAATCAGGATCAGGAGAATATAGAGTACCTGCAAACCCAGCATTAAGCCACCTATGACAGGCAATCCCCAAATTCATGGCTCACACAGAGCAAACTTATTTTTGAGAGCAGAATTACAAAGATATAAAAACAGGGGGGAAAGCCTTGAAAGCCAGCACGCCAGTGATTACCTTCATGGTGCTCCATTCTCCAGCTGACATCAGGGAGCTGAGGCTTTAACTCCCAAAGCACAGACTGAAATCCTCCCTGCCCAGGGTTAATAAAGGAGCAACCCAGCAATTTGTGACTGGGCATCAGCAGCACAGGCTGAAATGCGTGAGATAAGGTGGGAATGAAGGGAGCACCTGCTCAAAATGCCAGTTCTGGTGGGCAGAGATGGAGCTCACTCACGGGGTGTCATTAGGCTGGGGCTCAGGTGGGCACCTGTCCCTCTCCTGTTAGAGCACTGCTCCCCAAATTGCTCACAAATTCAGATTAAGCCTTAAACTGTGGACAGAAAGCTCAGAATCCCGTGGTGGAAGAGGGGTTTGAAGTCCAGGAAGCACTGGGTCATGAGTTGTGAAGGCCTGCAGGGAGTTACAGTGCTGTATTGGGATCCTGGAGAAAATAGATTTGGGGTGCAATTACCTCACTTCCTCCCATGAGATGGGCTTTTATTGCTCTGCTGCTTGGAGTCTCTTCAAGAGCAGGAGCATGCCTCCATGAGGCTCCTGAGGTGCTGCAGAACACGAATTCAGAAAAGCAGAGAACAGATGTAAAAGATTCAGGGAGACGGTGACCAAGCTTTCTGATTATCTCCTCTGTCAATGGTCATCACCTGGCTGATAGAGGGATCCCCATGACTCGGACAGCACTGATCAATGACTTAGTCAGAAAACAGCAATATTGGTGCATTGTTCAGCCTCACACTAAACACATGATGTTCATTCACTCGTAGGGCCTTCAGCCTGGAGTCCATCAGCATCTATAATTAAACACACTGCTTCATGAATTTTATAAATTTGGCCAAAAGTTGCTAATGGAGTGTCTTAAATTCTGTTAACATTCACTTAATCTCTTTGGTTTCTCTTTGAACACACATTTAAAATTCTAATCGCTGAAAAAGGATTTTAATAAGACACAATGTTAATGAAATATGTGAAGGAGCTATTGAAGGAAAGAATTGTTGGAAAAAAATGCAAGAAAGAAAAAGGAAGCAGGCTAAGCTGAACTGGCATGGAAATCCAGCCAGGGAGCTATTTAAAGGCTAAGGAAAAGCACGGATGTGTCCTAGGATGGCATGATTTTAAAAAGCTTTTTTGTACTAAATACTTGTTATTTGGATTAATTAGGGGATTACGCTTTGAAACTGTTCCAGCTCTATCATTTGCAGTTTTACTTCCTACCTTGCTGGTCCACAGCTCCTGAAATGGGAACATTTTGGGTGGGGATGATTCAGTGTGCTCTGCAGAAATGTGAGGAAAGCTTTTCCACCTCACACTGCTTTCCTGCCATAATTATAATGAACTTTTATTCATTTTTTTTAATTTTCTTTAATTGTATTGACCCTTTTCCAGGATGAAGATGGAAAAAATAATAAACAGCATAAACAATCTTGGTTTTCCTCCTTTTAGTAGCACTGTTTTAAATAAATGCCAGCAATTGCATTAGGGGACCAATGGCAGCAGCACAGAGACTTGGAGTGTGTGAGGCCAGGCTGGACAGGGCTCGGACAAACCTGGGATCATCATGGAATTGTCCCTGTCCCTGGCAGGGGTGGGACAAGATGAGCTTTAAGGTCTCTTCCACCCCAAGCCACCCCTTGATTCTGTGCTTCCATCACGGATTTGTGAGCATTCCATGGCTTTTCCCTGCTACCTCCAGTCATTTGTTAGATCCCATCACCTGTGATTGAGCACACATGCATGTGCTGGACTGCAAGGATAAATCCTCAGGTTTCTTTCCTCATAAACAGACAGTTTGAAATTCATAACCTTGATCCTGGAATGCACTTTTGGGGCTCGGACACACTCCTTTGCTAGGGAACACTTTTGAGATTCTCTCTAACTGCAGCAAGGCAAAAAGTGTCCAGAAGCATTCCCACAGCCAGAAGTGGGTCATTTCATGCCCAATTTACAATATGAAGAGTCAATAAATATCATTAACGTGACCAGGCAGGGGACAATCATCTGTGTTATCAAAGCTGACTGTGATTAGCTGGTGCAGGCATCAACAAAGGGTCACAGAAAAATGTGCAAGCTCTCCTTGGGCACACACACACAGACTTTCAAATGCCCTTTGCACACAGCTTCTTTACACTTTTGGTTTACACTCTACCATTTCTGAGCCACTGAACTGGCAATTTCTTTTAAAATAATAATAACTTTAGTAACAACCATCTTGGCAAAGGCACCAGGCTGGTGCTCCCAGCTAAGCTGGGCCCTCTTTGCCTCCCCAGGGAAGGCCTCCTGTCCATAACTGGGGATGCCATGGGGTGGAGGCTTGTGTCAGGCACTGACTGAAACCACACTGGGCCATGCGATCACAAGCACTGAGCTCCTGAGGATGCACTTCTCCTGCCCAGGCACACCATTTATTAGCAAATGCTGCTGCTATGTTTTGCTGTATCTACTATTCCAATCAGCCATATGGGAGGAAATCTGTAAATTACATTACAGCAATTAATACACACTTACACAGTTTGTGCGAAAGTGTTGAATGAATTATGCTACAGGAAGCAAACAGACTAAAGCCAAACAATGGAGCTTTATGAATATTTAATTCTTGTAATTTATTTAAAGTGGTAAAACACAGCGTAGGCTCACCTTCAGAGCACCTGCTCAGATGAAGCATTCTCTCTCTTAACAATCTTATGTAGTTTCAGGAGATTCCATAGATAATCTTGGTGTAATTAATCTTTTATCCAAATAAATGGCAGGAAAATAGGTGCAAACTGTTGACTGCTTGCTCAGAAAGGGACTGTTTGCTTCCAGAGGGAGACTCACACAACTTTCACAGGGGATGGAGGGACAGGACACAGGGAATGGCTCCCACTGCCAGAGGGCAGGGATGGATGGGAGATTGGGAACTGGGAATTGCTGGCTGGGCTGGAATTGCCAGAGCAGCTGTGGCTGCCCCTGGATCCCTGGCAGTGCCCAAGGCCAGGCTGGACACTGGGACACCCTGGGACAGTGGGAGGTGTCCCTGCCATGGCAGGGTGGCACTGGGGGGGATTTGAGGTCCTTTCCAACCCAAATTCTTCTGGGATTCTGCAATGCCAGGAGTTACTCTAAAGCACAGAGTCAGGCCCTGGTGACAGCCAAGAGTGAGGGACTGCCACCCTCCGGGTGTGGCTCTGCAGAGGGGGCACACGGAGCCAGCGCAGCCTCAGGGGGAGCAGGGTCAGCAGCGCTGCCTTAAACCGACCTGCTGGGAACAGCACCAGCCTTTATTGTCACCATTTCCTTCCATCGCTGCTGAAGTCGTGAAAAACAGATTAACCAAAGCTGTGACTGGGTTGGTTTGTGGGGCCCAAGGTCAGCCCCCAGGACAGCGCTGGGCCAGGAGCAGGAGCAGCGTCCAGCCTGCTGGGACCCCACCACCAGCACTGCACTTGGAATGAGCCACCAGGAAAACAATGGAAAAGGGATGCTTTCTTCTCCTCTTTGCAGCATAACTGATTAACTGAATTCCTTATTGTGCTTGTGGTGGGAGAGGGGAGAGCTGCTGTGGGATGCTGCAGGGTTTGGGGCTGTTCTTTGTGGGGTTTTGTGGTGACGTTTGCTGGCTTTGTGCTTTGAAATAGAATTGAAACATGAACTGTACCAAAGGAGTTCCAGATCTGCAGAACAAAGCATTTCCAGTCTCTTTCCGAGACCAAAGCAATGGATTTCAGGGCTTTCACACCCATCACAAGCTGGGGCGTGGTGCTCCCATTGCAGAGCTGACCAAGAAGGCATTAGCTTTGTCAGCTCTGCTAGCTAGCACATCCTTTTCTGCTTGCGGGCTAATGCCAGACTGCTGTGTGAATGCCAAAAAATAAAACATCACATTTGCAGGAAACAAATAAACCCACACACTCCAACAATCCTGAGCAGCTGCTGGCCACTGATACAGCCTGATAAATCCTCATCACTTCAGTGCTGTGTTTGGTATCTCACCTGAAAAAAAAGTTGTTTGTTTTGGGTTTTTTAATGTTTAAACAGAATTCACCTCTTGCTTTGTGAGCACATCAGATGTATTTAATTGAAAGATTATTTTTCTTTCCTCCAAGCAATTAACACACAATTCCTGAATAAACTCTAATTTCTGCTATTGTGAGGCACAGTCTGTTCCCACTTTGTGGATGCTCTGTTTAATACCTGATGTTTAAATTTGCTCCTCACACCAGCAGCAGGAGTGCCTTTGCCATCCTGTTTCCCTGGGTCTACGTTATGCCTCTTTAACATATAAAACAAACAAAAAAGCCAAATAGATGATGAGCATTAGCTAGTGAGTTCAAAAAGGAGAATGTTTTTGGTGTCTGAGAAACAAAGCTGTGATTAACTCTGTGGCTTAGGGAACAAGCCAACAACAAGACACAAACAAACAAACCTTTGTATTTTGACAAACAGAAAAAGTTCATCTTAATCCAAGCACTCCCATTTGCTAATGCCAACACCTGCACATCTACTGCAACAGGAGGGCAGGAATTTGTATTTCTGGGAGAGGAGAGGAGAGGAGAGGAGAGGAGAGGAGAGGGACAGGGGTCTGTGGGTTCTCTCACGAGGCTCCAGGCCCACAGTGCTCCCCTGGTGTCTCATTCCAGTTGCCACCATGAGGCTCTCGGTAGCCCTTCAGGGTGATAGAGCTGGCCCTGGGCACTCCATGGATCCAGGGGCAGCCACAGCTGCTCTGGGCACCTGTGCCAGGGCCTGCCCACCCTCACAGCCGAGAATTCCTCCCCAGTACCCCACCTAACCCTGCCCTGCCTGTGAAATCGTTCCCTTTGTCCATCCATCAAATCCATATCTCTGCATTTCAGAGAGGAGCATGTGGAGCAGGCCAGTGCCCAGATGCCCTGGTGCCAAGCAGCAGAGGCCAGTATGTGCCCAAGAGGGCTCTGGGAGGCCCTCTGTGAGGAGCCCTTCGGCACTGACTGTGCTGTTACCAAAATCTGTCTTCTGTCAGAGGCTGCAAGTGCTGTAATTCCAGCTCCCCCAATGCCTTTTAGAGCCAGCCTTTAAAAATGAGGCTCTGGGAAAATGGGGCACTCTGAAGAATGCATCATTAAATTATCAATATTTAAGCACATTTCTGGGCAAACTAGGCACCAGAGCCCTTGCTTTTCCAGAACATAGATCGAGTTTTCACAGCCACAATAATTCTCTGTGTGTTTAGAGGGGAAAACAAACAGAATGTGCCTTGCAAGTGCCTTGCTGATGTGAATGGATGACCAGTTGTTCCCCAGAGCAGGCTGGTGAGCTTGTGCTGCCCCCAGGCCAAGAGACAGGGCAGGGTCACCAGCAGGGTTTCGTATCTCCATGTGTTGTGGAGCACATCAACAGCTTTTGTGTGCTGTGGTGCAGAACACAGCCCTGCGGGGAGGTGGGGCACGGCCGGGGCTCAGGTGGGCTTGGATGTGAGCTGGGTAAGGACGCTGCTCCCAGGCTGATCAATCCACAAACAAATGAATCAATAGATAAAGCAGAGTTGCTGTTTGCTGTGGGGAACGTGGGCTGACATCAGCCAGGCTGCTCTTTGCTGCCTGCCTCCCCACACAGAAATCTAAGCCATCAGAATGTAATCCTTTTTGTTGTCCTTCTGGGGCCTGGGGAATGCAGGCAGGCAGTGTCATCTGCAGGGGAGGGCTCCCAGAGCCCGCCTAATGCCTCCCCAGAGCCCTGTCTTTGCTAAATGCTCTGTGCTAATGGCATTGTGCTTAGCTGGGTGCACTGGTATGTGAAAAAGAAGAGATTCAGGGAAAAACGAACAGTGTAGAATACCAATGCTTTACTTCAAAATCATAACTGGGTTACATACTATAAATCTTTTTATGTCTGTATTTTTAACAAAAAAAAAAAATTGCTCTTTCAAGCAATAATTCAGCCTTGTTAGCCTTAAGTTTTATAAAGTTTCCAGTAATGAGCTTTCCAAATGTTAAACCTGTTATTTTATTCATTGTGATTGAAACTAAAATTGCTTTTCAGACACAAAGCTGTCAGCACAAGATCACGACTGACAAAGTGACTTCAAGCTAGGGAACGCTGCTGTCTGTGTGTCCCAGGGGACTCCCCTGGATAGGAGAGGGCGAATGGGAGAAGGTGTGGAGGCTGCAGTGCTGCAGGAGGCCCTCGGGTGAGGAGCAGCTCCTGTGCAGGCTGGGGGAGGCAGCTGAGGCCATGCAGCTCTGCTGGCAGCCGGGACCTGGCTGGGCTGGCAGCACTCCTCGCAGGACGTGACCCTCCCTGTGGACCTGGCCTGGCTGTGCCTGCAGTCACTCCTGAGCTCCAGGGCCCCGGGGAGCCCGGGCACTCACAGGTGAGCTCAGAAGCACAAAGGTTGCCCAGAGCTTTGGTGGCTGGCAGGACCCTGGGTGCATCCTGTGGGGCAGGGTGAGTCGTGCACTGCAAACACCAGGAACCAAAGGCAGTGCCCAGGTTCCAAAGGAAATGACCCAAACCTGGGCCAGCCGAGTCAGGAGCTGCTGTAGGGATGCTGTGGCAGCACAGCCCTGGTGAAGAACAATGAGCATGGAGTCACAGAGTGGGGTTGGAGAGACCTTAAATCCCATCCCATCCCAGCCCTGCCATGGCAGGGACACCTCCCACAGTCCCAGGCTGCTCCAGCCCCAGTGTCCAGCCTGGCCTTGGGCACTGCCAGGGCTCCCACGGCCCCTGTGCAGCCTGAGCACGGTGCTGAGCCCTGGCAGGGCTGGGGGACTCCTGTGCTCTCATGGCCAGCAGCTGCGAGGGAAGAGAGCCCAAGAAACATCTGGGACATGCTTCTTGTTTTAAGATATTTCCAGCTTCTCAAGTGCAATGAACTTGTCTGTTGGGTGTCCGCTTGGACATTCCCTTTGCTGGGAAGCACAGGAACACACCTGGCAGCTCCATGGACCGAGGTGGTGGCTGTGACCCTGACTGGGGCAGCGAGCAGCAATCCCAAAGTCCCTGAGAGCTGGCCAGAAGAGGACACCAGGAGCTGTGTTTGCTGCACAGTGGGCAGGACAGGTCTTGTCAGCCCAGGAGCCCATAACCCAGTCCTGCAGGGATGCAGGGCACCACGAGAACCTGGTCAGACCAAGCATGGCCAGAGGAACATGGAGAAATGCTCTGATTTTTCCTCGGTAACTCAATCTCCTGTGCTGTTTCTGAAGTGCCCTCGAGCTTTGGATGAAAGCCTGGTGCCAGTACAGCCTCCTGCCCCCCAGCTGGGCTGACACTCTGGCTCACAGCAAGGCTGGAGAGGATCTTTGCTAGTATCCAAAGGCTTGGGCCCTCATTAAAAAGAAAAAACAAAATCCCGCTCTTTCACCAACAGACTCTCCCAGAAATAATATGTTCAGTAGGTTCTTGATAATGTTGTTAACAATATCCTTAGACATCTGGAAATACCACAGGGCTTTGATTGAGTCTAAAGCTGTGGCAGGGCAGGTACAAACCTGGAGGATCCACAGAGGGATTTGACCCTTCCATGTGAGGAGGAACTCCTGATGGGTAGCCTGAGCTGGCAGCTGCAGCAGGCTCCACAGCAGCCCAGCAGTGCTGTACCCTGCGAGTTCCCCAGGAGCTCCCCAGAGCCATGAGCAGACAGCCAGGCTCTGCAGCTCTCAGCTCAGGGTGCTGCCAGGCTCCTGCAGCACACAGGTTAAAGGCAAGCTCAGAGCCCCTCAGGATCACAGGGCAAAGGCAGAATGGGGAAAGCTGCCAGAAGGATGAGAAGGAAAGGAGAAACTGAGATGGGGTTGTGGAAGAAATGGGTGTGCAGCTGTCTGTGCAAATAGCTGAAGAAATCATCAAACAGGCTGAGCAGGGAAAGAACTGGAGGCGAAATGTTGAAGTTCACCAAAACTCACTGAGCATTGCAGAGCTGCAGGCTGTGGAGAAGTGTTCTTTGCACCTTGGTGAGGGGGAGCTGCAGCACAGAGCTGTGTGATGCCCAGCCACGGCGCTGCTGGGCTGTGCCAGGGCAGTGTGTGAGGAGAGGAGGCCCCTGTGGCAGGGCATGCCAGGACACCGTGCTGTGCCCTCCCTGCAGGAGTTCAGCTGCCCAGGATGTCTGCTGCACCTGGCAGGGGCTGAGGGCACAGCCCAGGGGGTGTTCCGGGGTGGGAGCTGCAACTGCTCTTCCCAAACCAAAGCCAGATCCTTCCGAGCCAGGCGGGAGAAGGATGGTGCTGCTGAGCCACCTCTCCCTGTCTCAGCCCCAGAGCGGGCACAGCTGTCTGCCCTGGGCTGACGTGCTGGGTTTTCCTCCTGCTTTCTCAGGACACTCCAAATGTCAGGTTGTTAGAGCCAACAACTGGTCAGGGAACATTTGGAACCGTTCTAGGACTAACACACAGACTAGCTTTTTCTTGCATCATTGCTGTTGTGAAACTACATCTGTCCAAGTCACTGATGACAGAAGGAATGGTGTTTTTCTCACCCCCATGATTCCATCTGCTCTGCACAGCCCTCCAAACAGCAGAAATGAGAAAGAAATGAGAACTGCTGCTTTCTCAGCTTTGTTGTGTGGAAACTCTGTTGTGGTAGACCTGTGTGGCTACTGCAGTAACACGTTCTTGTGGAATACTGAATAATTCCTTTTCATGCTTGCAATCCTCTTTTGGACATCGATGTTTTCCAGTAACCTCTGTTGATTACTGTAACCTGGGGTACCCAAAGCAGTGATGGGTTCTGTTCTGCCTCCTGTCCCTTTTTCTCCCTTGCTGCTGGGTCTGTCCCTTGCTGGGCTTTCCCACCTGCTCAGCTCTTCCTGGCAGGACTTCTGGATTTCAGGCTGCTCTAGGGTCAGCCACCACGGACTTGTGCAGATTTTAACTGCAGGTGTGCAGTGAGGTACTGAGGCAGAACAGTGATTAGAACTGCCCAGTCCTCAATGAAGCCTAACCAGGCAAAGCAAAAGCAAAGGCTGTCGAGACAACCAGACCTTGACCCCTTTTTTCCTGGGTTTACTTAACAAGAGCTCTGCAGGAAGCAAAGAGGCACAACTTAATGGGGATGAAGGCCGGTGTCAGCATCAGCATATAAAGGGTCAGTGGGTTCCTTCTGAGCTCTGAAACAAGTAAAAAATGTTGTTTCCTCCAGCCTTTCCCTTCCCTGGCAGAGCTGCTCCAGTGCTGTTACCTTCCAGGCATTTTTTCTTGTGGCCAAATTTCAGCCTTTACTGGGGCCAGGACCAATCCCTGTGGGTGGAAAACCAAAGAGAACTTGGGACAGGCTGCGACATGTACCACACTGAGCAGTCCCTTCAGCTCCCCAGGTTTGTTCATCACAGCTGGCACTTTGAGGCTGACTTCTTTTTGAAGGTCCTGAGTGCAAACTCAGTGCTTACTAACAGCTGTGTAAAACATGGTAACACTTTAATGGCCTGTAAACTTGTGTGACTCTTTGCACAGATAACCATCCCTTGGTGCTGCTGCAGCCTTGTTTTGTCTGCATAGCTAGAAAGAGTGCATCGAGCTGAAGTGTAAAATATTGCAGCAGAAAGGGTGAAACCCACCTGTTGGGTGAGTCACAAGCCCTGGTATTGATCACTGGCTGCATTTGGCAGCGGGAGTGATGATGGAGTGAGGAATTCTCTGGGCTCTTGGCTGCTCCAGCACAGCACTGGTTCCCACTGATGTTGTATTTCTCTGAGGACGTGTCAGAGGTGTGTAATTCATAAAAGCTCTAATTTATTGCTGAACTCCAGGGAAATTTTGCCAGGGACTTAAGAGAACATGGGAAGAAACTCAAAGCCTGTGAAAAAACTAGGAAGATAAACAAATTCCTGCACAGAAATGGCTTTGGGGGGTATGTGTGTGCTTGTGCTGCTAATGTCAGAAAAGATAAAACAAACATTTCCCCCTAATTCTTCAGGATGTATCCACTCCATTGCATTCCTGAACCATCCATCCTTGTTTTCCTCACGTGCTGCCTGCAGATTGCTAATCCCCTTGGTTACCAGCCTGTGCTGGTGTCCCCAAGGCACTGTGAGGAGCCTTTCTGTGTCTGGGGGGTAACCAGGACCCTCAGCACAACCTGCTGGGTGCCTGGCTGTGGCTCACAGCCCTGCAGGCTGCCCTGCTCTGAAACCCCTGGAAACGTGCCAGTGTGAAAGTGCACGAGCCAGCACAAGTCTGGCTGGCTTTCTCCAGAGTGCTGCAAGCCCGCATTGCACAGCCTCTCCTGGGGCAGCAGACAGACCCAGGGTGGGCTGGGGGCAAGGCTTTCCTTCCAGCACCAGCACAGTGGGGTCTGTGCAGCTCTGGGGCAAGGCTTTCCTTCCAGCAGCAACACAGTGGGGTCTGTGCAGCTCTGGGGCAAGGCTTTCCTTCCAGCACCAGCACAGGGGGTTCTGTGCAGCTCTGGGGCAAGGCTTTCCTTCCAGCACCAGCACAGTGGGGTCTGTGCAGCTCTGGGGCAAGGCTTTCCTTCCAGCACCAGCACAGGGGGTTCTGTGCAGCTCTGGGGCAAGGCTTTCCTTCCAGCAGCAACACAGTGGGGTCTGTGCAGCTCTGGGGCAAGGCTTTCCTTCCAGCAGCAACACAGTGGGTTCTCCTGCAGATCTGGGGAAGATCCAAAGCTGTCCCTGAGCTGTGCAGGGTCATCACCTCCTGCTGGAACAGCATCCAAGGGCTGCTGCTGAGAGGGTTTGCTGGTGAGCAGGGTGTTTGTCAGACATCCTTGTGCCGTTCCTGGGACACTCCTCATGGGAGTGTCTTGGGGGCTGTCAGTGGAGCCTCACCCTGTTCCTTTCCTGCTCTGGGCCAGAATTGGCTCCAGTGCAGCCAGCCCAGGAACCAGCCAGGCCAGGACATGGGCAGAGCACAGGGCTTCTCCTGCTGCTGGGGGCTCGCAGAGCTCACACTCCCCTAAGCTAAACTGCGCTTGGAAAGCAGCTCTCGGAGGAGATCTGCTGGCTCTGGAAGTGCCAGCTTCAAACACCTTGTGATGGAGATAGTGGGCACATAAAGGCATCCCTGGGATCAGCCTTCATCTCTTCTCTCCGTGCTGGGTTTTACCCACTGCCTTCACTCTCCTCCCTGCTGTGGCCTAGGTCAGTAAATGAGCTCATTCCCAGGTGGAACCACCTTTTTCCAGGACAGACAAGTGGGTTTGTTCCCAGCTGCCCTGGAAGGAGCCTCAGCCCCCAGCACCCAGCAGCAAAACCTTGCAATGCTCTTTTCTCCTCCAGGGCATTCTCTGGGTGCTGTGGGTGCTCAGGGCCTGTCTTGCAGCTGAATTATTAAAAAAGCCTGAGTCAATCATCAATTCTCGGGTGTACAAAAGCAACCCCTTCTTCTTATTAAACAGTGCACTGCTTTCCCAAAAGAACAGAAAACACAATATTGGAGAAGAGACTTGATGAAAGAAAGGCAGCACAGCGAATACTGGCTGAGGTTTAATAATCTGTGTTCCCTGCCAGGGAAAACCTCTGGCTGCTGGAGAGTCCAGCCCCTGTGTCCACACGGTGGGGTCCTTTGGCCAGCACTGCCCAGCCCCGAGTGCTCCCGAGGCAGGGAGCTGTGGATCAGGGGCCACCCCATCCCTGGAAGTGCCTTGGAAAGCCCTGAGTGCTCCCGAGGCAGGGAGCCATGGATCAGGGGCCGCCCCATCCCTGGAAGTGCCCTGCAAGCCCTCCCTGCAGTGAACGCTGCTGTGCCTGGTGCAGCTCCTGCCCCTTTTCCTGAGCTCTAGGGCAGGAATCCAAGCCCTCCCCAAAGCCACAGAGCCCTGGCCCTGGACACTCCCAGGCATGGAGTGAATCCTGAAGGGTGAGACAAGGCTGGGCCCCGGGGTTTGCCTTCTCCAGCTCTTCACCTCTCCCCTCACACAGCCCCTTGCCCACAAATACCAATGCCTGGCCCCATGGACAGAGCAGGGATCAGACATGCAGAGCTGCTGCCCTTCCTGAAAGGGATCAAAAGGGAAAACAGCAGAGAGAAGGTAAAAGCAGGTGTGCTACCAGCAAAGATGCTCAGGGTCCATAAACTCCTCCTGCTCCTCACCCAGCCCTTAGGGACCACCAGCCCCAGCCATGGGTCACACTGGCACCCTGCAGCCCGTGTAGAAACAGCAGATCAGCTTGGGAAGGAAGGGGAGGGAAAAGAACCCTCTGTGCCAGGGCCAAGGCACTGAACAGTGGCTGCAGGCTCCTCTCAGCAGCTCCTTGCCTCCATCTACTCTCTGGACAAGGGCTGAGGACAGGATGATGTGTGGGAGCTGCCAGGCAGCATCCTGCCTTTCCAAAATGGGATCACACAGGCACGAGGCAGCCTGGCACTGCCTGGCAGGGGGGAGGCAAGGAAAGGCCTCAGGCACCAGCGCTGTGGTGGCCTGTCCTGGAAAAGATGAATTGGCCAATGGAATGGCAAGTGTGTGCCTTTGGACATGTGTGTGGAAACCATGCATCCATCTTCACTGAAAGATCAATTTGTCTCCTAGAGGTATTTTTATTGTGCTGCTATTGGTGTTGCCTTGCATTCTTTTCACAGCATTTTCAAGGGGAGGGACACATGAATTTCTCTTTAACCTCAGGGGTCATGGCAAGCCCAAGCCCTGCCCACGTGCCATGGGGCAGGACCCACTTTAGGCAGGTGCAGGAGAGCTGCAGAATGGTGCAGAGAGCTTCAGCACCTCTAAGCCCAGCAGCAGCTCAGATGGCAGGTGTGACAGCGGGGTAGCAGGTTTGGGAGCTGTAGGTAAGTGATGTCTCCAGGATTTCTGGAGGCTGACACAGCACCACATCCGTGAGGATATGCAGAGACACTAAATCGTCTAGACACAGCCTCTGGAGATGTGTCAGCACTGAAGGAACAAAAAAGCAGTTTGAAAAATGCCTGGAAAAGACTTTCCATCAGATTGTTTAGCTTTCTAAAAGCACTCTGGAGTACTTCACACTGAGGGAAGTGAGGTTTGCTTCAGGACTAAAAGCTGCAGCACCGAGCCTGGCCCAAGAGCTCAGGAATGAAGTCCAGGGCTCCCAGTGCACTGATGGCTCAGGGTATCTGATCCTTCTGGGGAAGGAGAGATGGGAGAGGGGATGGATTTTAATAGAGTTGGGATGGAAGAGGGTAGATTGAAATTGGCTGCTGGGAAGGGATTCTTCCCTGGCAGGGTGGGCAGCCCTGGCACAGAATTGCCAGAGCAGCTGTGGCTGCCCTGGATCCCTGGCAGTGCCCAAGGCCAGGCTGGACACTGGGACTGGAGCAGCCTGGGACAGTGGGAGGCGCAGCAGAGGGGTTGAGGGGCATGGCTGGAGCTCAGTGCAGAGCAGAGGGAAGAGCTCTGAGCCCCTGAGAGGCTCCTGCTGGCTGCGCTCCCCGCAGTGGTGTTTGGAAGGGCAGGAGCCCCCAGGCTGGCTGAAGCTGCTTTCCCAGGGACTGGCCGGGTCACACTTCCCTCCAGGGCAGGTGGGGCAGCAGAAGCTGCCCATGCCCTGCCCCTCATGCCCTGTCCCTGCAGCACAGGGACACTGCAGAGCAGCTGCCCTGCAGAGGGGGAGGTGGCAGGAGGGTTTCACAGTGCCAGCTCTGCCAGGGCATTTCTGCAGGACTGCCACCAGCCAGGACGGGCACACAGCGTCCCTGCACAGCACGGCTCTGGCTGGCAGGCTCCATCCTCCTGCCCTGGGCTCTGCCCACAGCCCCCCAGCAAACCTCGGGGACCCTCCCCACCAGCCCAGCCCAGCACACACGGCCTCTCTCCACGCTGTGTTGTGCTCCCAAAATGCCACATCACCAAACTAAAACAGCCTGAAAATAAAGGCTTGCTTCATCCACAAGAGGAACACAGACCTTTGGTTCTGATCTGGCACAAGGAAAAATATGTTTTCTTTTCTCTCAGGAACAATAAATTTGATTTCAGAAACATCGAGGCGCATCCACATCCGAGCCTGCCCTGCCTGTCTGCCAGCAGATGGGCACAGAACTGCAGGACTCGAGTGTGCCACCAGGGTAATGTTCTTTCATATCCACAACAGAAGCTGTTAGCTTGATTGTTAATCTGTAAAGTGTTTTTTTTTTCCCTAGGAGAAAACAGGCAAATTACAGAGTCAGTCACCAGGAGATGTTCCCATGGATCTGATCGTACATATGTGAGAAAATGTACTGCAGAAGCTGAGAGCAGCAGGAGCTGGCTGCCCAGGAAAATCAAACCTGGGAGCACTGGCCCGAGGTGGGGGATTGCTCACACTCCGGGAAGGGTCAGATCAGGCCAGAGAGAGGATGGTGCACGGGAGGTCAGGCAGCCAGGGAGGAGCAGCCCCCTTTAATAACCCCTTCTGCTGCTCCCTTCTTCTCTGAGTGCAAACAGGAACTCTGGGGAGTGGGAAAGGATGGGAAGCTATCCTCCCTTTGCTTGACTGGCAGGCAGAAACCCACAGGGAGACATTTCCCCTCTGCTGACGGAGCTGCAGGAGCTGAGCACACAGCCCAGCTCCTCGGCGTCCTGCTCCGGGCACCAGCACATCCTGCCACGTCCAGGGAGCACAGCAGGGAGACTGGGGCTGGGAGCGCTCCTGGGAGCAAGAGGTCTGCTGTGGGTCCCAGCAAGGAAAGTGTGCAGCCCCGTAAGGTGTTTGATTTGGATTGGGACAGCAGGAGAAGGGAAAGGGGAGCACAAACAATCAGGCACCCCCAGGTGCAGAGGATGGCAGGCCATGTGGCGCTGGGCAGAGCCCTGGCCTGGCAGGGCAGGGGGCACAGCCTGTCCTTGGCACAGTCGGTGCTTGCTGAGCCTCAGCAGCGTGAGGACCTGGAGTGCCCAAAGCCAGGGCAGCACCCATGGGCTGTGGCTGCCCCAGCTGCAGGAAACAGCTCCTTTTATTCACCCACACCTCCATGTCCTCCCCAAACACAGTCCTGGGCCTCTTTCCCACATCCTCTGGCAGCAATGAGGTCGGCTCCCCAAGCACAGTCTAAGGCTCATCCCAGTGACAACGAGCCAGGCCCTGAAAAATGGCAAAACCACCCTTTTCTCCTTCCTTGCTGGGTCACTCAGTCACTGGGAGGGGCTGTTAATTTCTCATGGCTAATGAGCTCTCTGTGTTCTGTCCCCAGGGACAAGTCTTTCACAAGGAAGATCCAAAGCTGTTGGATCCAACAGCTGTTGGAAGATCCAGAGCTCCAGGAGCCTTTGGCCAGCGCTGCCAGGGATGCCCAGGGTGGGATTGCTGGGGGTCTGGGCAGGGACAGGGGCTGGGATGATCTGGGGGTCCCTCCAGCTCAGGACATCCTGTGATTGTCTGATTCTAAGATTTCAGGTGTTGCCTGAGTGAAATTCCACATTAGTGCCCGTTTTGCACTCAAGTCTTGCACAGACAGTTTCCCCAGTTCACAGAGGAATTGCTGCCATGTCGATAATTACAGCTCTGTGATCTCACGGTTGCTGTGCTCCTGCAGGAGCTGCCACCATCACCCTCACACCTGTCTGAGGTCCCTCCTGGCCCAGCCGGGGCTCCTGGGGTGCTCTGGGCTGGCTGATCCCTGCTGGGCTCCAGGCACACAGCCGGGAGTGCAAACACCCTCTGCAGCAGTGCCGGCACACCAGCCCTCCTTGGTGCCTGACGAGGCTGGAAACACTGTCCAAGCAGGAAATACTGCTTTGGGACAACTGGGGTTTACTCCGAAGGTTTTGGCAAGCACTGGTGCTCAACAGTCCCCTCCAGCCTGGACAGAGCTGGCACCAAGGCTGAGCTGCTGCCCCGTCCCTGCCCTGCCCAGGGCTCACCAGCCGAGCCCTCTCCTGCCACCAGCCACGGCTGTCCTCACACAGCACAGCCTGGCTGCACAGGAAAAGGACACTTTTACTTTGTTTTGGTGGCATTTGAGCCTTTTGAGGTACTTTAACTATTTTCTCTTCCTTTAGAAATGAAATGTGGTCACACACCAATTTCCTTCTAGCATTCTTTCCCCCAGGCTCTGCCACTTGTTCCTGCAGCCCCTGGAGCTGGGTGTGAGAGGAGAGGAACTGCTCTGTGTAACACCTGGGTGTGAGAGGAGAGGGGCTGCGCTCTGTGTAACACCTGGGTGTGAGAGGAGAGGGGCTGCGCTCTGTGTAACACCTGGGTGTGAGAGGAGAGGGGCTGCGCTCTGTGTAACACCTGGGTGTGAGAGGAGAGGGGCTGCGCTCTGTGTAACACCTGGGTGTGAGAGGAGAGGGGCTGCGCTCTGTGTAACACCTGGGTGTGAGAGGAGAGGGGCTGCGCTCTGTGTAACACCTGGGTGTGAGAGGAGAGGGGCTGCGCTCTGTGTAACACCTGGGTGTGAGAGGAGAGGGGCTGCGCTCTGTGTAACACCTGGGTGTGAGAGGAGAGGGGCTGCGCTCTGTGTAACACCTGGGTGTGAGAGGAGAGGGGCTGCGCTCTGTGTAACACCTGGGTGTGAGAGGAGAGGGGCTGCGCTCTGTGTAACACCTGGGTGTGAGAGGAGAGGGGCTGCGCTCTGTGTAACACCTGGGTGTGAGAGGAGAGGGGCTGCGCTCTGTGTAACACCTGGGTGTGAGAGGAGAGGGGCTGCGCTCTGTGTAACACCTGGGTGTGAGAGGAGAGGGGCTGCGCTCTGTGTAACACCTGGGTGTGAGAGGAGAGGGGCTGCGCTCTGTGTAACACCTGGGTGTGAGAGGAGAGGGGCTGCGCTCTGTGTAACACCTGGGTGTGAGAGGAGCTGCTCTCTGTGCCACCTGGGTGTGTGAGGAGCTGCTCTGTGTAACTCCTGGGTCAGCCCTTCTCCTCTCCCACTGGTGAGGAGACAAATTTCCCACTGCAGGAAATCCCTGCAGTTTAGCAGCAGTTCCCCAGTTCCTGTTTTGCCATGTGCTTCCTGCCCCTATATCCAGGCTCCAGGATTTTGCATTTAGATTTCAAGTAAAATCATCTTCTGTATGAGCATTTACAAAATTTCCTATGGAACACTCCCAAGTCCAGCACAGGGCAGTAAAGTGCTGACTAGACACTACCAGTAAGGCTAGTGGTGAAAATATAGTGCCCAGCTGGAAATGCAGCACGACAAGTTGAATATTTGGAAGGGCCCTGTTTCCTTGTCTTGCGCCACAATTTCTCAAGGTTTTGGCTGGTGATGTGATGGTATCAGAAAAAAATCTAAAATCATTGAATCACAGTGGTGTGGGTTGAAAAAGGCCTTAAAAGCTGTCTCACTGAACCCCCTGCATGGGCACCTTCCACTGGGCGGGATTGCTCAGAGACAGAGAAAAAATAGCTGCTTTTTTTTTTTTTTAATTTATTTTTTCTTATTTGAAAGAGTTCCTTTTTATAAATGCCAGACAATTGATTCCTTGTTTATTGCTGTGCTGTCATACATGTGTCTGTAGGTGTTCATTTGGAGATTTAGCACTTTCTCATCAGTGAGAACACTTCTCTGCGAGTGTGCTGCTATGATGAGTTAATTAAGTATTCATTGTAATAACACTGATATTAACAAACTTATTTTGTATTCATTTTCACGTGCATGTTCCTTGTTTCCAAAGGAGTGCTATCAGTG
Source organism: Pyrgilauda ruficollis (assembly GCF_017590135.1). Classification (NCBI taxonomy): domain Eukaryota; kingdom Metazoa; phylum Chordata; class Aves; order Passeriformes; family Passeridae; genus Pyrgilauda; species Pyrgilauda ruficollis. The sequence goes on from NW_024523956.1 coordinate 82,681, forward strand.
CTATTTTCATTGATGGTTGCAATCAGAGGTATAAAAATAAGCGCTCAGTAGGAGTGTGCAAAGGCCTGAGCTCCCACAGCAGCTGCCCCCTCAGGGGGATTTGCCCCTGGCTTTCCCCTCCAGGCACGGCTGGGCAGCCAGAGCTCTGCAGCCAGGCACAGCTCCACCAGACTCTGGGGCTCTTTTTAGGGTTTAGGGCCATTTGGGGCAGACATTTACATGATGAAGGCATCTGCTCTAACTGGGGAGAGGCTGGAGGTGGAGAACCATGGCAGAGGGGCCGGGGTTTGGTGCTCTGTGATGGGCAGAGCCCCCCAGGGACAGCCACAGCCCTGTCACCCCACCCCTGTGCCCCCAGGGGGGTCCCCATGGCCTGGTTCCTGTCACAGCACCGTCCCCATGGCAGGTGCTGAGGGAAGGGCACTGCCCAGGGGGGTCTGGGGTGTGTCTGTGCTAGGAACGCCATCCCAGCGCTCCCACCTGGAATGCCATCCCAGTGCTCCAGGAACACCATCCCAGTTTAACAGCGGATTAAACAAACAGAGCAATTAACCCTTTGTTAACAGCGGATTAAACAAACAGAGCAATTAACCCTTTGTTAACAGCGGATTAAACAAACAGAGCAATTAACCCTTTGTTAACAGCGGATTAAACAAACAGAGCAATTAACCCTTTGTTAACAGCGGATTAAACAAACAGCGCAATTGACCCTTTGTTAACAGCGGATTAAACAAACAGAGCAATTAACCCTTTGTTAACAGCGGATTGATTCCCGGCACGGTGTCAAAGCCAATTTAACAGGAACAATAGACAGAGCCCAGAACTATCGCAGTGATGCTAAAAGGCACAAACAGAGAAGGTGAGCTATTCAGAGATTCCAAAAGGACCCAACGCTAATAATTACAAAATTAATTCTTTCCCCTTAAAGTAAATACACTGCTGGAACATACAGTGAACATAATACAATGAGCGGCAGATAAAATTAGTGTTATCTCCAGTTAAATCTCAACAAGTGTTTCTGAGGTTGTGAGGGCATTTATTGAATTATCTCTGAACTTCTTATGCAAACCAGAGCTGAATGCCTGATGCTGAGCTGTGTCTGCAGCCAGCGGATCTCGGGAGGAGGAGAACGGGCCGAGCCTTCCCGAGGGTTCGGAAGATCCCTGTGTCCCTGGGGAGGCGGCTGCCACCACTCCCTTCTGCACAGCCAGTGCAGGGCACCCCCTCTGCCAAGGAAGAGAAGGGTTCTAGGGTTAAAGCTTTCGGAAACGGCGCGTTTCTAAGTTCTCTGGAGCTGCTCTAAATTGCAAGTCCTGTGTCCTTGGAAGGGCTCATGGCACAGGGTTAGTGAATCGCTGCGCTGCCAAACCCTCCTCCTCTGAGCAAACGCCTCGGGGGACAGGGCTCAGATCCAGCAGGCACAGCAGGGATTGCTCCCCAGGCATGTGCTCAGGTGGGAGAGAAACCCCCGGGGCCAGAGACCCCCGGGCTTGGGGGGGCTCTGCCAGCACGGGCTACGCTTGGAGTTCTCAGTGCAGCCACATGTCCGAGTGTGAAGAGCAGCTGTTAAACATAGGACATTGAATAGATGATTTTGTGTGTTTTATTCTATGCAAGTTAGTGAGAGTGTTTGTTGTCTCACAGAGAGGTTGATGCACTCTATGCGCTGGCAGAGGCTGGAAATGAATGGCCTTTAAGGTCCTTTCCAAGGCAAAGCAGTGTGTGGTGTTAAAGAGTTCCTGCAAGCAGAGATAGGACTGTCTTCCTGCTAATAAAATCCCCTGTTAGCACAGAACACAGCGACTCGTTCTCTCTGCTTGACCAAGTGAAATCCAGCAAGCAGGAAAGTCTGGGCAGAGGATGTTCCCACTGTAACCATAGCAGTAAATTATCCCACCTGAGTTAGCATTTGGGATCATAAATCTCTTTCTCTTTGAGCAGTGGAAACATGAAAACAAATCATCTATTCAAAAAATTAGATATATTACATTAGCAGAGTGTAATTGCATCACACATTACAATCTACAAAGCTCTCTGACTGTAATCTGCAAATTAATGACAGTTAAACATTTCAAGCTCAAATCTTTGCAAGCATCTTCAATTCCCCAGCTGCTGGGGGGATATCGTTGAGAAGGATCTCGTACTAAATTATGTATTCAGAGCATGAAGATGCACGGAAAGAGACAGAAATGTCCCCAGAAGGCACTTCTAGAAAGGAGTCATAAATTTAAATAGGAATCAAGAAAGCCTGTTTGAGCTGTAAATCGCAATTGTTTTCTAAACAAAAGTATTTTCATGTAAATATCAAAGTTTTTTTGTTTTTTTTTTTTGGTTTTTTTTTATTTCCATGGCACAAGTGAAGGATTTACTGAGATAAGCACCAAGTGAGTAACCCAGGGACAGTCAATACCTAAAGCAGATTTTACAGATACAGATGAGGCTTTGATGGATCAGCGCTTAACAGCACCGAGCTCCAAAGAACCGCAGGGAAACTGCTCCAAGTGACAACGCAAAGGCAGTGGGGAGAGGCAGTGGTGTGAGAGCAGTGCGAGAGGAGCACAGGAACCTCAGCACCCTTCGGACAGCCCAGCACCCTCGGGACAGACCAGCACCCACTGGGACAGCCCAGCACCCATTGGGACAGCCCAGCACCCATTGGGACAGCCCAGCACCCACTGGGACAGCCCAGCACCCTCGGGACAGCCCAGCACCCACTGGGACAGCCCAGCACCCATTGGGACAGCCCAGCACCCTCGGGGACAGCCCAGCACCC
>NW_024523956.1:85652-87486 GCF_017590135.1 Pyrgilauda ruficollis
GGGGCAGGGATGTGGGGCAGGGATGTGGGACAGGGATGTGGGGCAGGGATGTGGGGCAGGGATGTGGGGCAGGGATGCGGGGCAGGGATGCGGGGCAGGGATGTGGGGCAGGGATGTGGGACAGGGATGTGGGGCAGGGATGTGGGGCAGGGATGTGGGGCAGGGATGTGGGACAGGGATGTGGGGCAGGGATGTGGGGCAGGGATGCGGGACAGGGATGTGGGACAGCCCCGAGCACCCGGCCCTGCCATGGCACCGGGGATGGCAGCAGTGGGGCTTGTCCTGAGCTGGGCTGAAAAGGGCAGGATGGAACAGAGACCCCCGGGTTTTCCAGCTGTGAGGGGCAAAGCTGCTCGAGCCCTGCAGCTCAGCACCCCCCTCAGCCCTGCAGCACCCCCAGCTCCGCCAGACACAGCACTCAGCACTGCAGAGCGTCCTGGAAATGAGAGCTCCAGATCTGCAGAGACGGGGAGCCGGAGCAGCTCTGCAGGAGGAGCGCCTGGGAGGGCTCTGGGGGCTGCACCGAGCTCCAGGGAGAGCCTCCGGGAGCAGCAGCGCTGGCAGGGCCCTCACAGAGCCGGACAGAGCAGGTTCCGACCCAAACCTGCCAGCAGGGCTCTCACAGAGCCGGACAGAGCAGGTTCCGACCCAAACCTGCCAGCAGGGCTCTCACAGAGCCGGACAGAGCAGGTTCTGACCCAAAGCTGCCAGCAGGGCTCTCACAGAGCCGGACAGAGCAGGTTCCGACCCAAACCTGCCAGCAGGGCTCTCACAGAGCTGGACAGAGCAGGTTCTGACCCAAACCTGCCAACAGGGCTCTCACAGAGCTGGGCAGAGCAGGTTCTGACCCAAACCTGCCAGCAGGGCTCACACAGAGCTGGACAGAGCAGGTTCTGACCCAAACCTGCCAACAGGGATCTCACAGAGCTGGACAGAGCAGGTTCTGACCCAAAGCTGCCAGCAGGGCTCTCACAGAGCTGGACAGAGCAGGTTCTGACCCAAACCTGCCAGCAGGGCTCACACAGAGCTGGACAGAGCAGGTTTGGATCCAAAGCTGCCAACAGGGATCTCACAGAGCTGGACAGAGCAGGTTCTGACCCAAAGCTGCCAGCAGGGCTCACACAGTACCTGAACAGCCATGGCAGAGCAAGTTCTGACCCAAAGCTGCCAAGCTGTGGGGAGGGTTCTGCCACCACATGAAGGGACAGATCAGTGCAGTGTGTGCTCAGCACAGGAGCAGCACCAATAATTAATTGAATGCAATAAAGATGGTGACAAAGACAGAGCTCCCAGCCCACCCTCAGCAGCAGGAAATCACACTGGGGTGGGAGCTCATTGACAGCTTTGGCCAGGTCCCCTGGCCTGGCTCTGGTGGGACAGGAGTGGGGACACAGGAGAGAGGAGCCAGGAATGGCCCCCCAGCCCATGAAGGACACTGCTGTCCTCAAAACAAACCGGGGGAAAGGAGCTGAGCAAAGGGATCTCAGCACCAGCACGGAGCAGTGCTCCTTCAGGCAGAGCTGCAGCAGCAAATCCCAGTGGCACAGGCTGCACAGAGCTCCAGGGGTGTCCCGTGTGCCCCCTGCTCTCAGCTCCCTCGTGCTCGTCCCAGACATCAAACATTCCATAGTCCATGCAATAAACACTCAGACATCCCACAGTCCATGCAATAAACACTCAAACATCCCACAGCCCATGCAATAAACACTCAAACATTCCATAATCCATCAATAAACACTCAAACATTCCACAATCCATGCAATAAACACTCAAACATCCCACAGTCCATGCAATAAACACTCAGACATCCCACAGTCCATGCAATAAACACTCA
>NW_024523956.1:88785-170822 GCF_017590135.1 Pyrgilauda ruficollis
AATAAACACTCAAACATCCCACAGTCCATGCAATTAACACTCAAACATCCCACAGCCCATGTAATAAACACTCAAACATCCCACAGTCCATGCACAAGGACCCCGTGCAAGCAGAAAGAGAGCAGGGAGAGGTAACGTGCACACAGCAGATTTTTTACAGCTATTCTGGCAGAAACACAGGCAAAGCACAATTGTTTAGTTCATCTTAAAAGGTCCCTGCAAGAAGAATTGTAAAACTTTTCAGCAAACCAAGTTTTCTTGGCTAGAAAATGCAAGAGGATTGTCATATGGGGCTGGAGAAAAAAGCCAGATGAGAAATGTGATTTCTGTCCCAGAGTGGGCATGGAGCAGGGGCAGCCCTCGAGGCAGGAAAGGGACTGTCCAGGGAAAGGGCACCTAGAAAGGTGAGTTAATCTGAGTACAGAGGACACTAAAATCTGCACATAACTGATTATTAAAGCCATATTTTCCCCAAGGAAATGCTAATATTTGTCAGACTGATCATTGTCCACATGATCGACTACAATAGCAGCAAATACAGCACAGCTTGCAGGATGAGAGAAAGAAGCTGAAATTTTTTATTAATTTATATACTATATTTTATTATTTTAAATATTTTATTATTTTATTATTGTAATGATTTATACAATATATTCTATTAATTTATTATTTTTATGAAATCATACACTATATTTTACTGTATATTATGACAGAAGCAAGAAACTCTTTTGGTTTTTAATTTCAAAATAATCTCTGGGTTTTAAGAGACGAAACCTTCAGCTCCCAAAACAGTTCTCTGCTTCTCACTGCAGAGGAAGCAGAACATGGCATTGCAGCTGAAGTGTCTGCTGCTCAAGAAACCAGAATGCCAGGGCCCCAGGATGGGAGGGCCCTCGGAGATGTCCTGGCCCAGCCTTGCCTGGCCACAGCCAGGTCTGGGTGGGATGTGCCAGCAGCTGCCCAGCTGCACCTGGAAAAGCCCAGCGAATCCCTGCTGGCATCCTGCCCTGCTGGATGGGCGGGCAGGGGGGCACTCCGGGGGTCTCCAGCCCCGGGTCCCTCTGGGAGCAGGGCCAGCACCAAATCCCTCCAAGTGAGCACAGCTCCGGCGCTTCCAGCCTTCTCTTCCGCTGGAAAAGGAAGCAAACTCTGATTTTCCACAGGCAACTTCCATTGCCGCTTGGAAGATTTTTATTTTTTTTTAATTGCGCAAGATGATTTCCTGAACTCCCCTCCCGAGCTGGTGATTTGAGCAATCTGCAGCTCCCTGCCTGCAGCACTGACGCTCTCCTCGCCGTAGCGGTGACTGCCGGCGGCTGAGCCAGGCGCTGAATGCGGCCAAGCGCGCAGGGAGCGCTCCCGAGCCCTCCGGCCGCTCTTCCCGCTGCTGTGCCCTGCCTGGGCTGTCACCTCCAGCCCTGCCTGAGCTGCTGAGAGGAGAGGGGACGAGCGCGCAGGGACGGGACGGGACGGCTCCCGCTGATAGCGGAGATGTGGCACAGGGGGCTGGGGAATGCTGTGTGATCACTGGAGACTCGGAGCGAGCAGGGGAGCAGCACACACGGACAGACACACACAGACACCACACAGACAGACACACTGACACAGACAGACACACTGACACACTGACACAGACACACTGACACAGACAGACACACTGACACACTGACACAGACACACACACAAACACACAGACAGACACACTGACACAGACAGACACACTGACACACACACAGACACACTGACACAGACACACACACTGACACAGACAGACACTGACACAGACACACAGACACACACAGACACACTGACACTGACACACAGACACACTTGCTGAGAGGAGAGGGGACGAGCGCGCAGGGACAGACACAGACACACAGACACACACAGACACACACACTGACACAGACAGACACTGACACAGACACACAGACACACACAGACACACTGACACTGACACACACACTGACACACTCACAAACACTCACACTGACACTGACACACTCACACCGACACACTGACACAGACACACTGACACTCACACTGACACACTCAGACACTCAAACTCACACTGACACAGACACTGACACACACAGTGACACACACACACACGCACACACGGAGACACACAGACACACAGACACTCACACACTCAAACACACAGAGACACTCACACACACTCACTCACACTGACACACACTCACACACACACTCACACTGACACACACACACACTCACACTGACACACTCACTCACACACACTCACACTCACACACACTCACACTCACACTGACACACTCACACTCACACACACACACACACACACTCACACTGACACACTCACACTCACACACACAGAGACACACTCACACTCACACTCTGTGCGTGTGCGCCATTCCTGGCGCTCTGAAGTGCCCTGCCACCGCTGCTCACGCACGTTTGTGGAGCTGGAGGAGAAGCCGTGTGTCATGGACAACAGCAGGAGCACTTTGCTCCTACCAGGGTGCAGATAAGATCAAAAACGTTCATTCCTGGAGGAGAAAGAAAAGCTTTTGGAAGAGATAATGAACCATTCATTTCTTTAATTTTATTTTACATATAATTATTCGGCTTGGCACATTTTTTTCAATCGCTTCATAATTTAAAACTTTCTGCAGAGTAATTATGCATAGCAAGGGTTGCACCTCTATCTGTAAAAAACATACTCTGCAAGCAGCATCAAACCAATATTTTCACAAAAATTCTATTATTGTTTGATATTTAGCGAAGTGTTTACCTTAAATCTAAATGAACTGTGCCCTTAAGCATATTAAAAATACCAAGTTTAAAATGTTAAATGCAGATGAGGCTCAGCAAGATTTGTTTTCTAATGTGTTTTCTAATGAGATTTCTGTGATTTTCATCTTTCTCTTTGTGAGGTTTTCACAGAAACTTGATTTTCTTTAATTTTGCTATTGGAAGGGGAAGAAATATTTTTATGAGAGAGAAGTGCTGGATGTCTTCACTGCCTCCGATGTTTCCCAGGAGCAGAGTGTGGGTGACAGCTGCTGGCAGTGGCAGGGGTGGTGTGGGCAGGGTTGAATCACAAATCACAGAAATGTTTAGGTTGGAAAAGACCTTTTAAGGCCATCCCCAGCACTGCCAGGGCCACCAGCAACCCATGTCCCCATGTCCCCAGGTGCCACATCCACATGGCTTTTAAGCCCTGCCAGGGAGGGGGACTCCAGCCCTGCCCTGGCAGCTGTGCCAAGGCTGGACAGGCACAATCTCTTCCTTCCCCCGAGGAGATTTTCCCTGGTATCCAACCAAAACCTCCCCAGAACAACCTGAGCCATTGACCTGCGGCTTGTTACTCCTGCCAAGGCTGAGCCACCAAAATCAGAAGAGAAGGAGCTCCTTTGGAAAGGGTTGTGGTGTCAGATGGGCTCCCCAGCGTCCCTCGTCGTGCCGTGGGGCAGAGGAGGTGCAGCGCTCTAGGACAGGGTGGCACCCTCCAGAAGATGGACTGCAATAGCCGGGAATGTGAGGATTCCAGCTGCACACCTGTGTGTCCGTGTGTCCTGCCCAGGGCAGTGCCCATCCCCAGGGCAGTGTGTCCGTGTGTCCTTCCCAGGGCAGTGCCCATCCCCAGGGCAGTGTGTCCATGTGTCCGTGTGTCCTGCCCAGGGCACAGTGCCCATCCCCAGGGCAGTGTGTCCGTGTGTCAGTGTGTCCGTGTGTCCTGCCCAGGGCAGTGCCCATCCCCAGGGCAGTGTGTCCGTGTGTCCGTGTGTCCTGCCCAGGGCACAGTGCCCATCCCCAGGGCAGTGTGTCCGTGTGTCCTGCCCAGGGCACAGTGCCCATCCCCAGGGCAGTGTGTCCGTGTGTCCGTGTGTCCTGCCCAGGGCACAGCCCTCCAGGGCTCTTCTCAGTGAGAAAATCCCCGCCATGGCTTGGGAAGAGCAAAGCTCAGAGGAGGCTTGTGCTGGGTTTGCCCAACCACCACAGAGGATTTCTTTCTGTTTTTTCTGGAGAACCCGTTGCTCTCCACTGACAGCCTGGAAATCTCTCCTGAGGAGCTCTCTCTGGTTCCTTCAGTCACACTTAGGGCATGGCTGGAAGCAAAAACATACAAGCGACAATTATCGCCTTTGGAATGCCCGTGAAGTTCATTGAGAGTTCTGGCTTTGGCAGGGTGATGGTGCCACAATTCATTTAATCCATTTAGCCAGCTCAGTTATTAATTAATCGGTCTTGGGAAAGTCTAATGACTGGTTCGTATTAACAGTAAAAGCACTCAATTCTCACAGTGGCATAAAATGAAAATATAAAGGAGAATCAGAAGAGACATCATCCATGGGAAATCAGACCCCCCAGCAGAAACAGGAGCAGAATCTGTGCAAATGTTCAGAGGAAGATGTGAGACAGTCAAATATTTAAACCACATAATATTCATTAGAAAAGCAAGTTCAGTGATACATTAAAAGTCATTGGACAGAACAGAAAACACATCCAGTGGCAGTGGGAGGAAGAAGTTTCTGGGGAATTTCAGGCGGAATGTGGTTGCAGGAAAACATCTCAGAGTGAATGCACACAGATCTGTGCCACTATTCCTCCTTCTCCTGCTGCCCCTGTACTGCAGGCACAGCTCTGCCTCCCTGGGGGACCCTGCCCAGATCCCCAGGAGCCAGGCTGTGGGCAAAACCATCACAGCATGACACAGCCCCAGCAGCTCTGGCTGCACACACATCTCCATGGCGTCCACCTGGGAGAAGGCAGCAGCCTTTGGGTCACCTGGGGCTTCAAACTCAGCAGTTTTCATTTTGAAAAGAATTAAATTGTTGCTACAAAAAATAAAGGATGGGAGAGTGAACTGCATCAGTGTAAAAACCAAAATTTCTGAAAAACTCCATAAAAAGAGAAGACTTCTTTCACTTGAGCTTTCACATTGGAGCTTTTTGATGTCTCCTTCAAACCAAACCATCTGTCTTTTCCAAAACGTGTATTACCATGGGTAGTATTATTTTCAAGTTTAATGAGTTTAACTCCCTGAAGCCTCCCCTGCTCATTTTCCTGCTCAGCCCCTCATCCTGTCTTTTACCTGCTGGCTCTCAGCTCTGGGAAAAGGCTCCAACCAGCCCTGGAGCAGCAGGCTCCTCCAGCATGGAGCCTCTGGCCACAGGCAGTGCAAACCCAGAGTACAGCCAGGGACAGTCAGGTTTGCAGAGCAAGCCCAGGGTACAACCAGGGACAGTCAGGTTTGCAGTGCAAACCCAGTGCCCAACCAGGGACCGTCAGGTTTGCAGTGCAAACCCAGAGTACAACCAGGGACTGTCAGGTTTGCAGAGCAAACCCAGAGTACAACCAGGGACAGTCAGGTTTGCAATGCAAACCCAGGGTACAACCAGGGACAGTCAGGTTTGCAGTGCAAACCCAGTGCCCAGCCAGGGACAGTCAGGTTTGCAGAGCAAACCCAGAGTACAACCAGGGACAGTCAGGTTTGCAGTGCAAACCCAGAGTACAGGCAGGGCCTGTCAGGTTTGCAGAGCAAACCCAGCACCCAGCCAGGGACAGTCAGGTTTGCAGTGCAAGCCCAGAGTACAGCCAGGGGCAGTCAGGTTTGCAGAGCAAACCCAGCACCCAGCCAGGGACAGTCAGGTTTGCAGAGCAAACCCAGAGTACAGCCAGGGACAGTCAGGTTTGCAGTGCAAGCCCAGAGTACAACCAGGGACTGTCAGGTTTGCAGTGCAAACCCAGAGTACAGCCAGGGACTGTCAGGTTTGCAGGGCGTGTGGTGCAAAGCCAGGTGAGATCCGCGGGATGCTGGCAGGCCAGGGAGGAGCAGGGGCCCAGGGAGAGCTGCACCTGCTCCTCAGGGAGAGCATCTCCATCCACTGCTCCTGAGCAAATGGGCTTCAGAGAACAGAGCAGCTGTTTTCTGAACAAAGAGTTTCTCCTTCCTCCCTGCTAGGATCTGCTCCCAACAGCGTGGAGAAATTGCAGCAGGGTGCTGTCTGCCAAACAAAGCACTTTGTGCCCCAAGAGAGGAGAAGGATCAAATCCTTTCTGAACAGAGTTTTCATCCTGGAAAGGATTTTGTCTCCATGGATGCACTTCAGGTTCTATATGGACTCAGGGAAAGCTGTTTATGTATCTATGTAGGTCCCTAATTATTTGTTTCATTAATTACCACCGCTGTTTCCCTCCTCTGTGTTGGCCACACCATCTCCCCACTGGTGCTGGCTGGGGCCCAGGGAATGCCCCCCTGCAGACCCCCGTGTCGAGGAGACCAGGTCACTCCTGTGGCTGCACTCAGAGCAGGGAAATGGGGTGACAACTGTGTGTCCCCAGCAGGTGTGACCCAGGATCTGCCAGGACTCCACAATGGTCTTTTCCTTTTAACTAAGAAAACCATTAAGGCTGTTTGCCTTGAGCTCTGGTTAATGGACTGCACGGATTATTTATTTATTTTTAAATGAACACACTTTATTTCCCCAAAGTGCTGCTGTTGACTTTCTCTAAGTGCTGCCATCTGGCTCCCCTGACTCAAAGGGAGAGAGAGGTAGCGTGGTAATAAATAAGAAACCAAACAAATAAACAAATAAAAAAATCCTGATTCCTTGCAATTGGAGTGTCACCCAAACACTTGCAGGGTTGTGTTAAATTCTGTAATTGTCTTGCTGATGATTTTGAAAGAAACAAGTGCTGTTGTGCTGACAGCCTGTAGCACTGATTGAAAATTACCACATCAATCTCCTCGACTGAGGGTCTCTCCCCACCATTCTTTCTGCACTGCTGGAGACTCCCCTCTCTGTGGGAGTGCCATTACCAGCCCAGGAATGTTCATCCTGGCTTTTATTCCCCTTTGCAGAGCAGCTCAAGGCTCACAACTGCAGCCTCACTTCGCTTTCCTTTTTCTTCCTCCCCTTGCCCTTTCCCAGAGAGCATTTCCCAGGCCCCTCACCAAAGCACCCCTCACCCTCCAGAACAGGGTGAGGCCATTCCCAGGGGCAGCAGGAAATGCTCAGCAGCCCGGGCAGCTCCTGCTCCTTGGCAGAGCCCTGGGGAGCCGCAGGGATGAGGGTGGCTCTGTCCCCAGGCTGGCCCAGGCTGAGGTCCTGCTTGCCCACCTTTCCCACCTCCCTGGCCTCTGCCAGAACACCAGCCCAGCTGTGCCAGGGCAGGATTCTCCCTTCCCAGCTCAGCACAGAGGGCAGAGATGACCCCGGTGGCGAGGCTGGAGATGGCTGCAGAGCTTCTGTCCGACACAAACACTCACAGGAGTCACGTGTGCCAACACTACACCCAGGAATTATTTCATTTTAGAATGAAAGCTCACTGCCTCTTCCATCCCAGGGCAGGAGTCAGAAGTCATGGAAAATGTAGGCTACAGGCAAGGATAATTGTTGTAAATTGCCAGGAAATGCACAGATCCTTTGGGGAAGAGTGCAGCACAGGGAAGCTGGCAATCCATCACGCTCCTTCCAGCTGCAAAATTTTTGCCCATTTTTACTGCCTGTGCCGGTGACAGGTAATTTTGTGAGAGGTACCTGTGAAACCAATTAGGAGCACACAGGGCATGGGGACACAGCGAGTGACAGCGGTGCTGCTGACAGGCACTTCCTCTGGGAGCAACCCCTGGGAGCGGCCTCGGGCACAAGGACACGGGGACAAAAGCACCGTGGTCCCCCTGTCTGGGAGCTGAGGGGACAAAAGCACATCATCTTCCTCTCTGGGAGCTGTGGGGGATAAAAGCACCATCATCTTCCTCTCTGGGAGCTGTGGGGGATAAAAGCACCATCATCTTCCTCTCTGGGAGCTGAGGGAACAAAAGCACCATCATCTTCCTCTCTGGGAGCTGTGGAGGATGAAAGCACCATGGCCCCCCTCTCCGGAAGCTGAGGGGACAAAAGCCCGTGGTTCCCTCTCCAGGAGCTCAGAGGGACAAAAGCCCCCTGGTCCCCCTCTCCGGGAGCTCAGAGGGACAAAAGCCCGTGGTCCCCTCTGCGGGAGCTCAGAGGGACAAAAGCCCGTGGTCCCCTCTGCGGGAGCTCAGAGGGACAAAAGCCCGTGGTCCCCTCTGTGGGAGCTCAGAGGGACAAAAGCCCGTGGTCCCCTCTGTGGGAGCTCAGAGGGACAAAAGCCCGTGGTCCCCTCTGCGGGAGCTGTGGCAGCCAGGCTGTCCCGATGCTCAGTGCAGGGATGGGGTGATGCACACACGCCCATGCACAGCTCTGTCCCTGCTGCTGCTGCAGCTCCAGGGCTCCAGAGAGCCCCTGACCAAAGCCAGCTGCACTCTGCTGCCCTGGGGCTGCAGGAAGGCTGCTGGGCAGGCTGCCCTTGGTGCACAGGAGAGGGGACAGCCACAGCCAGGGCTGGGAAGGGTGGCAGGGACCTGAGGGGCTCTGTGGCTGGTGGCACCGAGGTGTCCCCACACCTGCACTCCAGGCCTTTCCCCCAGTCCATGCAGCACAGCTGGCACAGCCCCTGTGCCCCGTGCCTCCCACACTCCTGCCAGCAGTGCCCAGGGAAGGGGGTGCTGCCAGGCCCCCCTGCTCTGCTCCTGTGCCTTGTCCTCCCCCAGCCCATGCCTGGCTTTCCAGCAGTGGGAAATCCCCAGCTGCAGTTGGGGTTGGAGCACCACGCTCTCAGGGATGCTAGCCTGAGCTGCTCTCTGGTCAAGGACACTTCCTTCTGGAGGCACCACGCTCCCAGGGCCCCACGCCCCTGAAAAGCTTTCCAAGTTAATTGGCTGCCCACTGAGTATTGGTGTCTTTAATCGGACACAAATCTTTCTCCAGGAAAAGCCATTTCACGGTTGAGGACATTTCACAACAAGACCTAAACAAGGAAATCACTTAATTGATGGTACAAGCTGTATATCTAGCAAAGAATTGTGTCTCAGGAGATACCAGTAGTTTTTGTGTCTGAAGCAGTGCTCTAACAGCTGTCGAGACCCAGGACATTCCTTGGCTGCCTTAGATGATTCGAGACCTTGACAAAGGGCTCAAAGACCTTGGCATGGAGTCAAAAACATCTGTGCCTTTGGTTTTAGTCCATAAAAAAAATTACCAACTTGGTGTGAAAATTTACAAGCCACAAGAGTTTGAGTAGAATGATAGTTAATTTGTCACAAGGTGAAAAAAGTAGAATTTTGGGGTTTTAGAATGGGGGTTCAAGAGGCAAGATGGAGGAATCTGGGTGTAACCTGAACTTCTCCTTCTTCTTGTCCTCCACCTTCTGCTGGGATGGTGACACTTCTGGCTCAGAGTGGAGACAGACTGTCTAACAGAGGTGATAGGAATTGGAAAATTATTGTAAATAAAGTACACGTAGTACTTAGTATAAAATGTTAACACCACCACAAGGGCAGGCAGTGTGCCACAACCTGACCTGCAGGACAGATCTCAGCAGGTCAGAGAAAGAATGGAATAAATAAGGAAAAATAAACAACCTTGAAAAGCAGAACCGACAAATCTCAACTTCTTTGGTCGCAGAGCTAAAAAAAAAGAAACTTTCTAATACCTCAAAGTCATGACAACAACAAAAACCCAAGAAACAGCTGGCTGTTGGCTTGGAGGAAAGCTGTGGCAGCCCTCCATGGGAGCACAGCCTCTGCCCAGCACTCAGAGCTGCAGCACAGCTCTGGAGGCTGCTGCTCCCATAAATCCAGCCCCTCAACTCTGGCACTGCAAATAAAATAATGACAGCAAAAGTGAAATAAAAATTTCCCCATCACTTCACGCAGAAAAGCAAAGCTTTACAGTTTGTCAGAAGCACCATAAAGTCCTCTTGAACCCACCTGGGAGTGCCACTTGCTAAATCATCAGCTGATTGCTCTGGAGCCTTCACTGTGCCACAGCACGCTGCTCTGAGTCCTGCGGCCACAGCTGTGTGCTCAGGGGGGCCAGGATCACCCACCCGAGATTTGCAGCCAGAGACACGGGGCAGACACTTCAATGTGCCCATTTGGGGTGTGAGGGCACAGCTGCCTCCTCTAGTGATTGCACAAACAAGGGGGAGAAACCCTTCCCCTGCTCTGCTGTGTTGAAAGGGGGTTGGCCGGGGCTCTTTGGCATTTCCAGTGCAGCATTCTGGTATTTCCTAGTGATGAAATGAAGTCCAGCACAGTGGGTTCAGCATTGCCTGCCCCAGTAGCTCCAGTGTGGAGGTGCTCCTGCAAACACTCACCCCAGCTGCCTGAGCCCAGACACTTTCCTTAAAAGAGATCCCAAGGATTCCTGTGAGGACTTTCTGCTTTCTTCTTCTTTTTCCAGCTGTGGTCATGAATCCCCCACACCTACTGCTTTTTCCCAGGTCCTTAGAGATGCCCCAGGCACCAACAGGCTCAGCCCCCTGCATGCTCTGACTTTGGTGAGGAGAGAGCACCAAGTTCACCCTCCTGGAACAGCTTTCCCTGGGTGTTCCATGACAAGGGAGCTCTGAGCTCACCTGGAACAGCTTTCCCTGTGTGTTCCCTGACAAGGGAGCTCTGAGTTCACCTGGAACAGCTTTCCCTCTGTGTTCCATGACAGGGAGCTCTGAGCTCACCCTCCTGGAACAGCTTTCCCTGGGTGTTCCATCCAGGATGGGTATAGTAAAAGCAGGGTAACTCCAATGTCTGGGAGAAATTACGCATCTGATTCCAGATGTCAGAAGGCTAATTAATTACTTTATTATACTATATTATTCAATATAATATTACACTATATTACACTGAATCTGCAAAAGCACTCAACTCCACTCAATTGGACCTTGTGACTGTCTGCTGGCCGACAGTGTGGACACGTGCTTGGCCCTGACAGGCCAAGGAAACAAGACACCATCACTCTGGGTAAAACAATCTTTATATTGCATTCTACTTTGGCACAGCACAGGAGCAGCAAATGAGATAAGATTTGTTTTTTCTTTTTCTGAGGTTCCTCACTGTGGTTCCCAGAAAATATCCTTGGGAAGTTGTGCCTTGCTTTTCTCTGTGAAGAGAAATGTGGCCACAGACGGGAGGCTGTGGGCAGCTGAGCATGTGGGCTGTGGGATGTGGGATGGGATAATGGGATAATGGGATAATGGGATGGGATGGGATGGGATGGGATGGGATGGGATGGGATGGGATGGGATGGGATGGGATGGGGGGAGGCTGGGCAGCTGGGCACAGAGCTGAGCCAGTGTTGCTGCAGGGCTGCTCCTGCTCTGGAGCAGATCCCTTGGCAGGCAGAGGAATGTTCTTGCCTCAGGTTGTCTCTTAACTGCTTTCAGCTCTTCATCTCCTCCTGGTCTCAGGCAGTATTTGGAGGCTACTACAGCACATCAAAGGGTAAAATCACCCTGCTCATCCTCCCTGCAAGGACTTGGGTGTGGACAAACCAGAGCTGACCGAGCTCCTGCTCCAGAGGTGACAGTACTGCTCACCAGGAGCCCCTTTCCCACCACTTTGGTGAGGAGCAGTGAACCCCAGCACAGCCCTTTTGGAGGCTCCTGCACAAGGCACTGGGGCTCTTCCCTCTGCTCCATGAGCCCAGGGATCCCCTGGCCATGGGCAAACTGTTGGACCAACATCGACCCTCCTTGGGCAGAGAAATAAAAATCTTGTCTTCAGGCTTCCAGGACAAATTACAGCCATATTCTGACTTGCTGTACAGTTGCAGTGGGTTTTTGTCCTCACTTTTTATTGATTGTAAGGATTCATATTAAATGTAATAGTTGCAATAATTCACCAATAGCCTATTCATCTTACATACAAAAATCTGCAAATAAAATGTAAACATGTGATATTGCTATTATTTCCATGTGAAAGAATCTGTCATATTCTTTTCATAGATTACATAGATTATTCCACATTTTCTCTTCCTTTTAATAGCTGTGCCATGCAATAAGCCATGCTGGATTGTTTGCTCACTTACGCATTTTGCCATCACTTTTTAAACCAGTGTTCCTTAGAAATGCTTTTTCATGCTTTATAACCTCATCCACGCAGCCTTATCTTTAAACAAAGTACAAGCCAGAGGTAAAACATACATGATCTTCACCTTTACAAGGAGATTAAACCCTGTGGCTATTTTTTAACCTTTTGGTTTTATGCTGTGCTCTTTTTCACCATAAACACTTGCTCAAGCACTGCAGTAATGATCCCATCTCTGGAGAGACAGGAGAAGGATTGCCCTGAGCTACACGTGGCCTTGCAGGAGGAGATGGGATTTTAAGCCCAGAGGACTGAAGGCATTTTTACTCCACATTACAGAGAGAGAGATCCAGAGCTCTGCCATGGCCTCTGACATTCAGAGATGTGCTGGGCACACAGCACAGTCACACTCTGAAATGCACTTTATCAGCCAGTTTCCATAGTCTAACATTCTATCAACCCTCAGACAGCCCCACTTAAACTGATTAAAAGCCTCTTGCCCATCAAAGCAAGAGGAGGAATACGAGCAGGAGTCAGTCAGCAAAGGGCAATGTGACTCATTTCCAAGAGTCTCTGGCTCTGGTGTCCCCACAGCACGAGCTCCGTGAGGAGCTGCAGAGCCAGGCAGGAACCGGCCACCAGGGCAGGGCTGGGGGTGCTGGGGAGCAGGAGAGCTCATGGAGCTGGATGGACACACTGAGCTGGACAGAGGGACACCTCCCCGAGCTGCCAGCACCCCTGGGGATGCTCATGGCACAGGTCAGACACCCAGGACAAGGCTGAGAGGGAGCCACAGGTAACCCAGGTGGGGAGGAGAGCCAGGAACCCCTGGGAATGGCTCCACTGGCCCTGCCACAGAGCAGCACTGGCACAGCGAGGTGGCACAGGCTGGGGATGGTCCCTTGTGACCTCTCACACCACCCTGGGGAAGCCCCCACAGCCCAGGACATGGCTCAGCCCTGCCTGCGAGGCCATCAGCTGTTCCCTGCTCCAAGAGCTGACCAGGTAACCTTGTGTACCTCGTGTCACCTCCTGCTTTTCTGCACTGCTCTGAGCCCATGTCCCCAGCTCCTGGAGCAGGCTGCCTGCCCCAGGGTGGCACACCAGGGGCACCATGCCTCAGGGTGCTGCTGTGGGCAGGTGACAACTCCATTCCTGCACCACCATCCTCAGAGGAGATTCTGAGCTGCTTCTCGAGGGGCTCAGGAGGCTCTGGGCACACTGGTGTGAGGTTTCTCACCCCAAAATTTTCAGAGCTTTTTCTCAGTTTCTCCATTCAGCAGGAAGTGATCACACATTTGGCATTAAAGTAGGATGGAATGGGAGAGGAGGGGCAGAGGCTCAGTTCCAGGGCGTGTCCCTGCAGCTCAGCCCGGAGCAGAGGGGCCAGCCTGCCCCAGCAGCACATCCAGCATGAACCACTGGCTGCCAGACAGCCCTGGCTGTGCTGGGGACCGGCCTCCTCAGGACTCCTGCCCCAGGTGCTGCTGCTCTGCAGCCCTGGCAGGGCACCCCGGGTCCTGGCTGCACAGCCATGGATTTTTCCATTCATTATGGGTCCATGGGATAATTGGGAGCCCCGAGGCTGCAGTGCCAGTGTGAGAGGACTGTGCAACCTTCACGTGGCCGTGTCAGCCTGGACAGCCCTGAGCAGCTCTGGGGAGTTCATCCTGTGTGGGTTCATGGAGCTGCCCTGGGTGACCTGCCTGCCCCAAGGGCACAGACCAGGAGGGATCTGTCTGACAGCTGGGGAAACCACAGAATCCAAGAATGGTTTGGGTTGGAAGGGGCCTTCAGGACCACCTCATCCCACCCCTGCCATGGCAGGGACACCTCCCACTGTCCCAGGGTGTCCCAGTGTCCAGCCTGGCCTTGGGCACTGCCAGGGATCCAGGGGCAGCCACAGCTGCTCTGGCAATTCCAGCCCAGCCAGCAATTCCCATTCCCAATCTCCCATCCATCCCTGCCCTCTGGCAGTGGGAGCCATTCCCTGTGTCCTGTCCCTCCATCCTTGTCCCCAGTCCCTCTCCAGCTCTCCTGGAGCCCCTCCAGGCCCTGCCAGGGGCTCTGAGCTCTCCCCAGAGACTTGCATTCAAAGTGCTTAGGTATGCTTAAGTCTTTATCACTGCCTAGCTCTTTGGTATTCATTTCAGAAATCATCCTAATAATTGTGCAAGCAAATTATAAATATACTGAACATTTCAGTAAAAGCATTAATAGAGGGAATACTCTAATTTATTTTTAATTTGTCACTAAATCATATTACCCTGAACTGAATATGTCCAGAGGAAGCCTCAGTAAAAGCAAGAGTGCAGGGGTTTGACCCAGAGTTGACTCTAACTATTCTTCTGTATTTTCAGTTTGTAGTAAATACAAACAGCCCACTAATGATTAATAAAAATATCACCTGCAATAGAGTCAGTTTTGGTTTTCAATATGAAGGTCTTAAATATCAATTTATTCTCCTGTCTTCTGGGTACTTTTTCCAGTTAGTTGCCTTTGACACACAGAAGAAAAAGGCCATTTAAACAGCAAATCATCATTCTTACCTCTGAGTATTGCTTCACTGTCACGTTGCTGCTCCAGGTGGTTTGCCTGGGCAGGATCCCAGGGCAGGTGTGGTTGGTGCAGACAAGCTGGCAGTGGGGACAGTGGCACTGAGCTCACACGGGACATTTCAGGGCTGATGGAGGGAGGGAGGGACAGCCCAGGCAGGGCCATGGAAACAGGCATGGGCTGAAAGAGGACAGGGTGAGATGGGAGATTGGGAACTGGGAATTGCTGGCTGGGCTGGAATTGCCAGAGCAGCTGTGGCTGCCCCTGGATCCCTGGCAGTGCCCAAGGCCAGGCTGGACACTGGGACACCCTGGGACAGTGGGAGGTGTCCCTGCCATGGCAGGGGTGGAATAAGATGAGTTTTCAGGTCCCTTCCCGGCCCAAGCAGTCTGGGATTCTGGGGGCAGGGCCAGCAGAGCAGGCAGGGCAGGCTGGGCACACCTGAACAGTAAATAACATTTGTGAGCAGTGTCAGGAAGAGATGGCTCATTTCAGGAGCGTGAAGTGCTTCAGGGGGGTTCAGAGAAACAAATGCATAATTCCTGCAATGGCACAGCATTAATAGGTTAATAATTAATTAATAGGCACTGAGAGGTTCCTGTTACTGCTGTTTTGGATTTGCATTGCTCTGGTCAGTAGCTGCGGGTTCACAGCGGTCCTGAGGTTGCTTTTAGGGGGATGGAGAAGGGAGAAGGACTCCCACTCTTCCTTCAAGGCAGCAGAAGGCTCCAGAAGGCCCCCAGGCTGTGCGGAGCTCTCAGCGTGCTGCACGGCTCGGATGCAATTAAGGCAGAAATTGGCACAGATCTCCCGGGCTTTCCCCACACCTTCCACCTCACTCGGGTTAAACCCTGCTTTCCTCCTGCCTGGTGGAAGGCTCTGCTGCTCGCAGTGACAGCGAATAAAACGTCCCCTGTCGGGTCCCAGCAGTGCCAGGAGCAGGACAGGGGACGTGCTCGGGCACTGGCACTGCAGGACTTCTCCTTCCAAGGAGCCTGTGCTTCGCCCCGTCCTCCAAAGCAGCACAGAACTGACCTTTCCACACTAAAATGGGCAGTCGAGGTATTTCTGTCCCTTGGCCTAGTGAATGGTTCAGCACAAAGGCTGTTTACAGACAATTTTTAAAATTTAAATCTCCTTTTAAAAGGGTTTCTTGAACGCATGCTCAAGCGCTTCATTTGGGTTTCTCTTTCATCTTTTCTGCTCTCCACAATTTTCTCTAAATCATCTGGGATTTAATTAGCAGCTGGGAAATGCCGGGAGCCTCCTGCCTCCCTGCAGCGTGCAGGAGTGACCTGGGGCTGTGCAGCCCCCATCTCTCTTCCAAATAACTCCTGAAGCTCTGTGGGGCAGGCCAGGGCTTCAAGTGAATATTGCAGCCCAATTTTGCTCAACTTGTCAGGCTCAGGTGGAAATCCTACACACCAGAATCTGGCACCTACATCTGCTCAGTCAGATGGGCCTGTGACAGATTTGGAAACAATATTTACCTGTACAGATATAAACACTGAAATAAATACTGGTTTATATCTTTAGTTAAGAGTGCTTAGAGACATTCTTGTCAAAATATTTTATTTCTTGAAGATATTTTCTGCTAATTCTTAGCAAGATTCACGTAAAGCTAACACAGCTGAAGTGCTTCTGCTGTTTGATAAGTTTGTAATTAAATCCTGAACCTCCTCTGTTCCCTCAGTGGATTGCCAGGAGCGTGCCTTAGAGCATGAAGGTGTCTCTGGTGTGTGTCCAGGAGCAGAGCTGGATGCCTGGACGTGTCTGGGCTGCCACACTTCCCATCAGCAATCACTGAGGGTCCCCTGCACACCTGGGGCAGAGGCTGCTCTGCAAACACACAGCTGTGTGCAGCTGGGCACCAGGGCTGGGCAGCACACAGCACAGGCTCACAGCCACACTTCATTAAGCCATGAGCACTACAGGTGGAAAACACCTCCTTGGTCTCGGTGGAACCAGCCTAATTAAGTTCAGTTTTCTATTAGATCTCAGCGATAGCTGCATGGAATTGGGAAAAGCAATTAACTCCTTCAGAGGTCAGATGTGGTGGAGCTCCATGGACAAAGGCTGTGCCTTGGGGGGTGAAGCAGCTCAGGTGAAAGCCAGCAGTGCCCAGCAGCACAAAGCCCCTCTGCTGCCCAGACACATTTTGAATATCTCATTGTCCCTCAGCTAAAGGTGGGGATCAGGCATGCAAAGGCCCATGGTGCTGCTCCCATGGTGTGGCAGGTGGTCTCTCTGGGAAACTCGTGTCAGATTTGGCAAAAACACAGTAACATCTGTCCCAGAAATTATCATTGGGTTCTACAATCGTTTTAGATGGCATTTGTGTAAAACCAGGCAATGTTGCACTAGCATGGAAGAGGATACAGAGATAGATAAAAGGTAAAGGTATAAAGATAAAAGGTATAGAGATAGATAAAAGGTTCAGAGGGTCCTGTAAGAGCTGATCAGGTCTCGCTGTGGGTGTCTGGCACACGGTGAGAGGGAGGGAGGTGGATCAGCACAGAGCACACGAGATGGCCCAGACCATTACAGACCTGTCAGCCCCACCCCAGGAGAGGGAGCCAGGCAGGTGCTGTGGAAGTAATCAAGAGACAGCTACAGAATAAGATACAGTCTGGGCTGGTTTGACAAATAATTACCTTCTTTTTGGACAGGATTCCAATTTTAAAAGTCTCACAGGGCACTCAAGGAAACCTCAGCAGCGCCCACCAGCTGGGCCAGCATCCAGGAGGGGTGTGGGAGCCTGGGGAAGCTCTGCAGGAGCAGGGATGTGGGGGAGCCAGAAACCAGTGTCCAAGGCACATCCTGGAAGAACTGCCTCTGGGAGAGAGAAGGGGAGATGGGACAGTCAGGGGACACCTCCCAGGGAAGCCAGAATGGGGGAAAAGGGGAATTTTCATACAACCACAGAATCCTGGAGTGGTTTGGGTTGCAAGGGACCTTAAAGCTCATCTCTTTCCACCCCCTACCCTGGGCAGGGACCCCTTCCATTGTTCCGGGTTTCTCCAAGCCCCATCCAGCCTGGCCTGGAGCACTCCCAGGGCTGGGCAGTGCACAGCTGTGGGTGTGGAGGGGCCCAGGGGTCAGCCTGGCTGCTGCTGGAAGCTGAGGCACTGCTGGCAAGGGCTGGACAGGCTCCACAGGAGTCACCAGCGATGTGACAAACTGATCATGGATGGGCCTGGGACTTCGTAATGAGGACGAGATTGATTCTGCTGGTTTTGCTGCTGTTCAGCAGTTGTCTAACTCATCCAGGAGTGTGCTGAAGGAGCTCCTGGGGCCTCTGCTGGGAGGAAAGCATCCCCAGGCCCCTCTGGCTCTGTAATGTGTAAATCCCTTAATCTGTGCATGAAGCACAGGCAGTGAATCTGAGCAGTTACAAACCGAGCAGGAACCGAATTATTGTGCTTTAATTGAGAAAGAGGAAAAGCATGGTTATTAGCAGACTTAATCCTGACTTTGGGAAGAGCAATAGAGAGTGTCAAGATGAGACAACTGCTCTTCCCAAAACAGACCATTTGCAGGCATCTACACACAGGGATGAGGGACACACACAAAGAGAGCCACTGGCACCTTCCTGGACCATGTCCCATTCCTATCTGTGGGAAACGAGGAGGAGAGAACTTTGGATTCATCAGAATGGTTTCTGATGAACCAAGGTGATCAACAGATGCCTTGACACGAGGGAAGGGAGCAAAGGGACCAGCACAGGCTGAGCAGCAGTTCATTGGGGCTGCTCACTCTCTGCCTGCACACAAAGGCTCCTGGCAGAACCTGTTTGCTGAGAACAGCAGGAAAACTCCTGCCACTGGTGAGGTCTCCAGTAGCCCACTCTGCCTGAGGAGGTGGCTGGTGAGGGGCCACTCATTCCTGCCCAGTGTGGGGGCACCACTGGAGCCATCCCCAAAGGCACGTGAGGGCTCCTGAGCTTCAGCTGTAAGTGACTAGCCAAAAGCTGCTGCTTTGAAACAGAGGAGAAAGGAACAGGTATGAAACGGGATTAGAGTTTCAAATGGTGTGAGTATCTAGGAGAAAAGCAGCTACGTTAATAATAAATAAATAAATAAATCCAGACTGCAATATGCTCTTTGCTTCTTGTGCCAGGGGCACTGTGTTGGCATCACGAGGGTTTCAGGCCCTTCCTGCCCATGAAGGGTTTTCCTGGACAAACTGATTGTACAGAGCCAAGAGGGATGCAGTGCAGCCCAGGGACTGGTGATCCCAGCTTGGGAGGAGCACCAGCAGCCAACAGCCCAAGGAAATGTCCTTCAGCTCTCACACACACCTGTATTTTCCTGGCTGACTTCACCAGGAGCTGCAAAGCTCCTGGCTCTGCCCTGACTCCTTTGTGTTCCCAGTTCCCAGTGTCAAGGCAATCCTGTGGAACTACATTGTGAGGTCAGAAGTTTCCTGCTTGGATCTTTTACTTACTTAATAGAAAACCCATTCTGCAGGGAATGTCCCATCAGCCTCTGCCCTGCAGCACAGGAGGATGAACGCTGAGTTCTGCTCTGACCTCGTTACCTGAAAGGGCTTTGTGCCAGGGTTAGCCACACCAGAGCTCTGGGCAAGGACTCATCAGGCAGCTGGAGGCACTGGGGCAAGGCTGTGCCCATCCCTTCCTCCATGCCCACTGCCTTCCCTCCCATTCCCAGGACACATAAGCCTCTCTGCAGAGCAGGATCTATTTCTGGCATGCTAATCAAGACACCTGTTAATCATGTCTAAGTACCACAATTAAGATCTGACCTGATAAGCAGCAGGTATGGCAGGAGCCCAATTCTCAGGTTTGCTTATTTTGCTTGAGGTGTGGGTGTCTGCTTCAGTTTTTGTTCATTTTCATAGGCTCACAAAAGCACAGAACGTGCTGAGGTGGATGGGACCCACGAGGATCACGCAGTGCGCCCAAGGACAGTTTCTGCAGTAGCGTGTCACCGCTCATCCCTCGGTGTCCCAGTGGAGCACAGCATCCCTGACAGGACTGGCCAGCTCGCTGCTGCTGGCAGAAAGTTAATTAATCCTGTTTCACAGAGCTGGGCCACTGGAGCCTCAGTGAAGCGGCTGCAGAATTGCTATAACCAGAACTTCTTCTTATTACAGCCCTGGAGTAATGGAAATATAATTACTTCACTTGCAGCAAGCCTGGGTCCCCAGCAGCCTACCTGGAGAGCCTTTCATTCCAGCTGTGCTCCTGGGAGCAGGGGCAGCTCTCAGACAGGGCTCTCTGACCCTCTGTGCTGTACTGCAGATGGGCTGAGGCCACTCAGGCTGGTGGTTTTATCGTGTACCAAATTTCAACCAACCATTCCTCTGTGCTCAGGCCTCAGTAGGGCACCAAACCCATCCCACAGCCTGCGGGTAGGGTCAGCACCTGCCTCCCACCCTTCCTGGCCAGGAGCTGCACCTCCTTACCTACCAGCAGGCCTGGGAGGACCTGCCAGTGCTGTCTGTGACAGGCAGGTGACAGCAGCCTGTGAGAAACAACTGCCCACTTTGAAAATTTAAAGAGGTTCATTAAACCTTAACAAAAATACAACAAAAGGACTACATAAGGAAAAAGCTGCAGCACTAGGGACTGCCCCTCATACATACCATGTGGCAAGTTCATCTTCAAGATGGAAGTTCTGTCTTTTATACCCCTGGGGTTGCTCCAGCCAGCCCTGGCCCCTCCCAAAGTCTGTCAGTCAGCTCTTCTTTGCCATTTATCAGTGGAGATTGCTTTCTTGTAACTTGATTGGAGGTCAGGTGTTACCATGCCTCACCCCCTAAGCACCAAGCTGTTCCATTCCCAGCTGCCCCATGCAAGGGACACACGTGCACACTTCTTTCACCTGTCCTAGATAACCCCAGCTGTCTGATGGTCACAATACAGGGAGGGAAAAGGGAACTGTGGGGAGAACAGACAGCATCTAAACTACAATAACATAACCATACATCCCTACAGCTTTTCTTAATATCCACACAATAGTTATCCCTTAATTGCGAGAGCCAATCATCTCATTGTCCATCCATACCAAGCCCCAGCCCAGTCCTGCGGTGGCACAGAGCTGGGACACGCCTGGCAGGCACGGGGGCTGCCCACAGCCACGTACCCCGCGAGCCCACGCACCCGCACAGACAGCAGTGCGCACACACCCCCGAGCCCCACACACCCCACACAGACAGCAGGGCCCACGCACCCCGCACAGACAGCAGCGCCCACACACCCGACACAGACAGCAGTGCCCACACACCCGGCACAGACAGCAGGGCCCACACACCCGCACAGACAGCAGGGCCCATGCACCCGCACAGACAGCAGGGCCCATGCACCCGCACAGACAGCAGGGCCCATGCACCCGCACAGACAGCAGGGCCCATGCACCCGCACAGACAGCAGGGCCCATGCACCCGCACAGACAGCAGGGCCCATGCACCCGCACAGACAGCAGGGCCCATGCACCCGCACAGACAGCAGGGCCCATGCACCCGCACAGACAGCAGGGCCCATGCACCCGCACAGACAGCAGGGCCCATGCACCCGCACAGACAGCAGGGCCCATGCACCCGCACAGACAGCAGGGCCCATGCACCCGCACAGACAGCAGGGCCCATGCACCCGCACAGACAGCAGGGCCCATGCACCCGCACAGACAGCAGGGCCCATGCACCCGCACAGACAGCAGGGCCCATGCACCCGCACAGACAGCAGGGCCCATGCACCCGCACAGACAGCAGGGCCCATGCACCCGCACAGACAGCAGGGCCCATGCACCCGCACAGACAGCAGGGCCCATGCACCCGCACAGACAGCAGGGCCCATGCACCCGCACAGACAGCAGGGCCCATGCACCCGCACAGACAGCAGGGCCCATGCACCCGCACAGACAGCAGGGCCCATGCACCCGCACAGACAGCAGGGCCCATGCACCCGCACAGACAGCAGGGCCCATGCACCCGCACAGACAGCAGGGCCCATGCACCCGCACAGACAGCAGGGCCCATGCACCCGCACAGACAGCAGGGCCCATGCACCCGCACAGACAGCAGGGCCCATGCACCCGCACAGACAGCAGGGCCCATGCACCCGCACAGACAGCAGGGCCCATGCACCCGCACAGACAGCAGGGCCCATGCACCCGCACAGACAGCAGGGCCCATGCACCCGCACAGACAGCAGGGCCCATGCACCCGCACAGACAGCAGGGCCCATGCACCCGCACAGACAGCAGGGCCCATGCACCCGCACAGACAGCAGGGCCCATGCACCCGCACAGACAGCAGGGCCCATGCACCCGCACAGACAGCAGGGCCCATGCACCCGCACAGACAGCAGGGCCCATGCACCCGCACAGACAGCAGGGCCCATGCACCCGCACAGACAGCAGGGCCCATGCACCCGCACAGACAGCAGGGCCCACACACCCGCACAGACAGCAGTGCCCATGAACCCACACAGACAGCAGTGCCCACACACCCTGTACAGACAGCAGTGCCCACACACCCGGCACAGACAGCAGGGCCCACACACCCACACAGACAGCAGGGCCCACGAACCCGCACAGACAGCAGGGCCCATGCACCTCTGGGTGCTCTCACTCCCTAATGAACAGTTTTTCGGGCCATTCACAAGGCAGAGAAAGCAAAGCCCCACTTCCATCCAGCGTTTCCTTTGGGTTGTGCTGCAGCAGGCCCTCTGAACGTGCTTGGCCGTGCTCAGCAGGGCTGGGCAATGGCTGTGCCAGCCTCTGCTGCCACCACGGCGTCACCTTCCCGTCCCTGGGGTCTGTGAGCTCCCCTGCCATGGGCACAGGGCAGGGCCCCGGTGCTGTGCCCTGGCCTGGCCGCGTGCTGAGCTCTGTGCCACAGCAGGGCTTTGGTCTGCCTCACCTCTGCAACGCTCCCCCAGAGCCAGGGACAGCCATCCCCGCCATCCACCTCCTGCGAGGCCACAGCGGCCAGCCCACCGTGCTCCTGCAGCCCCTCCCAGAGACCTGCACACCTGCGAGAGCGTGCCTGCACTCCTGGGGCTCAGGCAGGTGTGCCAGAGCTGCCCGGGGGCACAACAGGCCATGGATGCCTCATTCATACCACCTGCTGATACAGCTGAATTTGGTGAAAAAAATTCAGTGATGTATGTGATAGTCTAGGTGATACACGTGTAAATTCAAGTGACACATGTGATTTGAAATATTGAAGAGCCTCAGGGTAACAGGAAAATAAAACCCAAACCACCCCCCACCAGCATGAGCAGAAACAAACTGAAAAATCTAAGGTAAACAAAGAGAAAAGGAACATTATATTTTCAACCTTGTAAAGCACAAAGCATTAGTAAATAGTTGCTTAAGGGTATAAAACAGTAAAAAGGTACAAAAAGCACTGAGGCAATGGGGTTTTTTACAAAAAAATAATTAATATTATTATTCTTCTGTTGGCCTCAGCTGAACTTTCAGAGATTCAGGCAAGTTCTCACATGCTACAGACAAACAGGACTGCAGCACTCCGTACTGCTGTTGCTCCCTTGTAGGCAATAAATACATCAACTTCCCTGAATTTCATCCCCACGTAATGAGCCAAACTGTTATGACAGCAAAACATATGCCTCTTGCATCTAAACACTTTCAATACCACCTGTTTTGGGATCCTTCTTCATTAAACGGGTTAGAAAGGAAATCAAACAGAGCTTTCTCCAGACAAAGTACCTCAGGGGGTGGCAACAGTTGGGAAGTTCAGAATAAGCTGCATTTTATCATTTTGATGCTCCATGAGGTAAAAGGAGCAGGGAGGACCAAGGGGATCATCAGTGTGGGGAAGGGTCAGCAGGCACGTGAAGGTGGGAGGATGACAGTCACAGAGGGGTTTGGGCTGGGAGGAATCTCAGAGTTCATCCTGTTCCAATCCTATTCCACCCCTGCCATGGCAGGGACACCTCCCACTGTCCCAGGGTGTCCCAGTGTCCAGCCTGGCCTTGGGCACTGCCAGGGATCCAGGGGCAGCCACAGCTGCTCTGGCAATTCCAGCCCAGCCAGCAATTCCCAGTTCCCAATCTCCCATCCATCCCTGCCCTCTGGCAGTGGGAAGCCATTAAGATCCCAAGACAGTTCTCAGCCGGGTTCCAGGTAAGGGTGAGAGTGGCTGCCCCCATCTCCTGTGCCCTGCCTGGCCCCAGGAGTGGCAGGTCCTGCACAGCTCGGAGAGGGCTGGCAGGGCTCTGGGCACATCATGCCCAGGGTCCCCTCCTGCACCTCTGGAGTGCTGAGGGATGGGCTGGGGTTACCCCTGGAGCTCTCCAACACCAGGTGGGCTCAACGTGGCACTGTCCCTTTTCACTGACCAGGGATGTGTGTCCTAGGGTGACAGGTGGTGACAGCCATAATGCTGCCTTTACCTTTTCAGCAGCCTCCCCTGCCCACAGGAGCCCTGGTGCAGGGCCGTTTGCCTTCCCAGAGGTGACCCCAGCATCTCCAGTGCAGCAGGATCATCTCAGCTCTCACCATGAGGAGAAACACAAGGGAAAGGAAAGTACCAGATCAGGTGGCCCCAGGTGTGGCTTTACCTGGTCAGATAAGGCTTAGACGTTAGGAAAGGAACTTGGAGCTTGTCTTTCTCTTCACAGTGCCCAAACACTGGCTTTATCACTCACAGTTCATTGAATTCCAGTCATCTTGCAAGTCATGTCAGCTTCCAGATCATTTGCTGAAGAGTTGCTGCTGAGCCAGTCATTCTCCAGCAGCCTTACCTTTCAAGTGATTCGATTCTATTCTATTCTATTCTATTCTATTCATTTCCAAAAAATAAAGAACTTTCCATTCATCCCCACTTTTTCTTACCTTTTTTTTTTCACTTAATCTCCTTGAAAACAAGGCAGAAAATTTCCTCCAGAGCTTCCTGAACCAAAGCAGAGCACACGGCTGAGGCAAGACACACTGTTTCTCCAAACGAGTTAGAAAAATCAGACTATAGGAATTCACTGCAAGAGAGCTGGAGAGGGACTTTGGACAAGGGCCTGGAGTGACAAGTCAAGGGAGAATGGCTTCCCACTTACAGAGGGAAGGGCTGGATGGGATGTGGGAAGGAATTCTTCCCTGTCAGGGAGGTGAGGCCCTGGCACAGGTTGCCCAGACTGGTCAGGGTGCAGCTGTTCAAAGAACCTTTCTTTTTGCAGGGGTTATAGAGTGACAGAATTTTGTTCAATTCATTGCCCTGAGATTAAGATTTCAGTCAGCAGAAAGTGAGGAAAGTGAGGGATTAGCCCAATTTGTGCAGTGATTAGCAGTTACAGGTGCCACAGGTGTTGCTTCCTGCACTCACTACGCCCCATTTCCTCTGAGTCCCTCCTGCCGTGCAGCATCGATTTCTCCTGGTGCAGAATCATGAGCAGCTCCAATGGATCTCTGCTAAAGCTCCCTCCCTCCTCCTGAATTCCACTGCAGCAGAGGTTTCATGCTGCTTTTGCACAGTGTATCATGCCAGTGAGGAGTTTATTATCCATTCAGCTCATTTCAGCTGTCCTTAAAAATCACTGTAACCACTCCAGTGCTGATGGAGGGCAGCTCTGACACTCGCCTGGACCAGTTAAGTGAGTCAGTGGAATAGTTATTTCAGTGCTGAATATTTGATATCACTCCAGGACCCTGGAGTCCTGCTGATTTTTGCTGCAAGGACATGAAGATATCTCAAAGCAGCTGATGGAGACACTCGATCCGAGCCCACCCCCAGCCCCAGCACTGGACACGTGGTGCTGGCAGCTCCGTGGGCAAGTCAGGGGCTGTGAGCATCCTTCCAGAGCCCTGCTGACATCAACTCAGACCTGCTCTCATGACTCTCCCCAGCTGACCTTCAGCAGCAGTCGGGGAAATGCAAAGCGTCCTGCTGTGACATTTTCTTGCAGATTTTTGTTGCTGTGTTTTCAGAGCACAATCCTGGTTGACACTCTCTGCCAAAGTGAGGTGGATACTCTACCACTGTTCTCTTTCTGCTGATATTTGAGGCAAACCCCAGATCACAATCATCACCCAAACAATCAAGCAGCTGCTGCATCACCCACATTTGCCACGTTTCTAGAGCGTGACAATGGCTGCAGAGTGTCAGTGCCTGAGAAACCTTCTCCCTGTGCCAGCAGGAATAAACAGTTCTCTGCTTTGGCCACAAAGCTGGAATATGTCGAGAGGAATAGCACAGTGTCTGTTGTCTCACCCTCTGACTCTGGTTCAACCATCACTCCAAAGGGGAGCATCATCTCTGATCAGACATCTCTAATCACCCAACCCCAAAGCCTTCTACAAACAAGTGTTTCCAGCTGGGATCAGGAGCCCAAAGGATCATTTGGCACTCTGCTTCCAGGGCCAGGAGGGATTCAGGCACTGCATGGTGCAAAGCTCAAACAGCTTCTCCACTCGGTACGCCTCCTGCAGCACAGGGTGGCCAGCTCCCAGCATGACTGGCTCTGTGGAAAGGCCCTCTGAGATCCCCCAGCCCAGCTGCTCCCCCAGCACCCACAAGAAATGCCCAGGACTGTCTGGATCTAGGCAGAGGGAAGCTAAGAAACATTTTCAAAGATACTCCAGTGGAAAACCCAGGCTGTCCTCAGGCCCAAACTCACCTGGCTCCCCAGCCCAGGTGCCTGCCCAGCTCACTCCTGCTGACCTATCTGGGACTGAGAAACCAGGCAAGGCCTGCCCTTCATTTTGCAGAGGCACCTCAGCCATCCAGAGGACCTGGGGGCACCACAGGGCTGAGAAGCTGCGGGGTTTAGCTGACAACAGAAGATGCAGCTGCATGATGTGGATCTGTTCTGCCCATGGCTGCCAGTTTGTGCTGGTGCCACTGGTCCTGTCAGGGTGACAGTGACAGATACAGATAATTCTCAAGTGCAGCAGATGTCTGAGATTGAGCAGTTTTTGTACCAGGCTTCCCTTCCCAAATCTGAAGAGAGATTGGCTTAGAAAACAGCAAAGCAGTTAGAGCTGCCCAGACTATTGCAGGCACAGCCCTGTGCTCTGCTCTGCTACTCATGCCCAGAGCTTCTGGCAGCCTGGAGGCAGGACTGAGATGGTCACCTCAGCACCAGGGACAGGAGTTTGGGAGGTGCCTCTTTGTTGAAGGCAGGCTTTATAGTTACTTACATCTGCAGAGAGATGTTTCTCCAGTTTTGTTTTCAAGGTTTTGCATGCAGAAATCCTGTACAAGACCACATCAGCTAAAGGCAGGAGCCAGGGTCACTTCCTGAGCTCCCACCTGTCAGACATGTGACAACGTGTGCATCCTCGAGCCAGCTGTGCAAACCAAAGGATCGTCAGGGAAATGTCAGCCTTCCCATCCATTTTAGTCCCCTTCTTTCCCCAGACCTGGGGTTCCCTTGGCTCTGGTGTATCGCCTCCTGCCCTGCCAGCTTCCCACATGGGATTGGTGCCAGGGGAGGCCCAGAGCAGTGACCAGTGACCCTTCCCAGGCACTCTTTTTCCAGGCTGGCTGCCCTGGACCATGCAAGTCAGGCAGGAGGCAGCTCTGCAGTGCATGCCCTGCAGTGGAGGGCAGTGACAGCCCAGGAGCAGTGACAGCCCAGGAGCAGTGGCAGCTCCAGAGGAGGTGATCCTGCCGTGCTCCCTCGGTGGAGCTGGCAGATCTCCACAGCCCAAGGATTCACAGACAGGGAGCACTCGAGGGGGGAGCTCAGTATTTGGGATGTCTGCAGCTTGTGAGGATGGAAACCAAGATAAACACCTGACCTATGCATGTGACACCGAGATACCAAGGATGCCATGATTTATTCCATCTCCTCTTGCTTCCTTTAGGTTGGCTGGTTGGTTGGTTGGTTTTCCCAGGCATTAACAGGATCATCTGAAGACTGAAAAGAAATCTGAAAATCCATTAAAAAGCCCTTCAAGGCAGTGTGAAATGCTTCAGCAACTCTGCCTCAAGTTTCCAGCACGAGCTGGTGAACAGGCAGGCAAGGTGCAGAGCTGTCACGCACTGATATCTACACACTAAATTACTCATCTTAATTGGTATCTAAAGCTTTGCAATATTTGTTAATTTTATAAGACTATTCTTCTTTTTTTTTTTTTTTCCTTCATGGAAGCAAACAGCATTGAAATATTAGAAAAGGAAATAAACAAAAAGATATGTTATGCTCCTTGTTGTAAGAATATTCACTGGAGACACACAAAGTTTTAATGTTAATGTCTCTGCATCACTACTCCCTGCATGCTAAAATAGGTTTGGAAATGCTTGAAAGGTTAAAGCTTTCACAAATGATGAAACCAGACCATTTTGGAGCTATAAATCCTGCTCATCTGGGAGAGTTGTTCTTGTGTAAAACCTCATGTTTTCTTGAGAGACTGAGCTGAATATTTATGCTTAGCACATCAAACACAAGGAAGGCACAGGGGTTCACTTGTCTGTGGTGGGTATTTAAGAGTTTACTGTTGATAATTAAATCTAGAAATTATAATTAGTCATTTATCCAAACTGGAGTGCCCATTTGTTCATCACTTACCTTTCCAGCATGGCACGGGTGCTGGCTCACCGGCTGTCCTGGAGCCACAACTTTGTAATCAGCTGTTGCATTTCTGACTTCATCGTGCCCTGGTGGCTCCAGAGGCCCTTTCCTGGTGCAGCAGCTGCCCCAGACCCTCTGGCCATGGGCAGGGCTGACCCCTGGCAGGGCAGGGCAGGGCTGACCCACCCCGGGGGCTCCAGGCACACAGCAGCATGCTGCCAGCTGGGCAGGTTTGCTCACAGGTCAGGCACCTGCACTCACACCACCGCTCACCTCACACCAGGACACAAATGACCTGGTCCTGAGCAAAGCAAGGTGAGCAGGGGGCCGTGGGTGGGGCTCTGAGCCAACAAGCAAAAGGAGCACAAGAATCCTGAGAAGTGAGTGAGGAGGCGTTTGGGATGGCCCCGGTGCCAGGCGTGGTGAGGTGCAGCCCCCTGTCTCTGAGGAGTGCTTGGGGCTCTGCCCGTGGTGGTCTGCAAGTGGCATGGTGGCGTTTGGCATGAAAACATCTGCTGGGGCAGCCTCTCTGGGGCAGCAGATGTGCAGAGAGAGCACAGGGACACGCTCAGGGGGCTCTGCCAGTGCCAGCTCTGCACACCCAGCAGGAGCACAGGAGCTGCACAGGAGCTGCTGCAGTGCCCAGCACTGCACACCCAGCAGGAGCACAGGAGCTGCACAGGAGCTGCAGCAGTGCCAGCTCTGCACACCCAGCAGGAGCACAGGAGCTGCACAGGAGCTGCAGCAGTGCCAGCTCTGCCCTCCCCGCTGCCCGGGCAGCCAGCAGCACTCCAGGCCTTGCACAGCTGCTGCAGCTCCTGTCTGGCTCCTCCTGGCACACCAACCCAGGCTGGGCCAACAGTCAGCCCAGCAAACAAGAAATCCAAAGTATGGGGAGGATCTGGTTTTCAGGCTGGGCTGAAATGCCTGGCAAAGGGAGAAAGGAGTCACATGGAGCTGCAAACCCCTCCTGGCACTGGGTGTGTGCAGAGGGCAGGGAGACCTGGCAAGGGGTCACACCTGACCCCGCTGCATCCTTGCAGCCTCAGACTCATCCGTCTCCCAACACCCTGAGCTGTGCTCTGCAGCCCCCAGAAACATCCACACTGCCATTTGCCATGGTGCAAAGCAGCCATGGCAGTATCCCCAGAAGTTCTCCAGACCTCTCTGCCACTATCTGCAATGCAATCCCACCTGCCCTGTCATTCACAAGTCCTGGGTTTTGTTTTCCAGGTTATACCAACACCTCAATGCTCACAAAAGCAATTCTGTAGCAACCTACTCCTGTCAAAATACATTTTGTGGAGTTTTCATTTCTTCTTAAATAAATAGCTTCCCCATGCAGTGAAATAAAATCCTGAGAGAAAAAATAAGAAAACAAATAAACAAAAAAAAAATCCCATCTTCTCCACAAACATCACCAATCACCAACTATTTGTGGCTCTTTTGACTCTGATAAGCCAGAGCAGGATATATGGATTTATCGATTTGGTTGTTGCACTGGGATTTGTAAACATTTTCTTGGCTCAAAGCAGGTCTTTAGTGTGTCCCTGCGACTTACTTGTCGCTTTCCAAAACCAAAGGAAAATAATGGAAGCCTTAGTTTGGAAAGTTTAACCTGCCATGTACCACCGTGTCCCTCTGCCAGCTGGGGTGTTCTGACCCCACGGTTTGGGAGGACACAACAGCACATGTCCCTGCTTGGTTCTTCATGTCCTGCCTCCCATTCAGCCAAACAGAACACGAGCAGAATATACCCATGAAAAAGCACCTGTACCCCAAAATCATCTCACCCAGAGCCCAAACGCCTCCTGTCAAAACTGTGTTCAAGCACCTGCAGGTAAATTGTGCTGCTGGCTCACCCTGAGCAGCTTGTCTTCGTTTGAAACAAACAATATTCTGGAACCACAACTCACTTTGCATGTAACCACAACTTTAAAGGCAACAGAAACCCAGTGTTGTCACCCCAAGATGCAGAATGAAGCGTCACACCACAGCTCTGAACAATTCCTTCCCCCTGCAGAAGATGAGTGGAGAAGCATTTTCTCTGGAGGAAGGTGAAGGTTTGGCTGTGTGTGGGAAACCCAAACACCTCATCTGCGATGGGATCCCTGCTCAGCCGGAGCTGTCAGACTGCCTCCACCTCCCCTCCACGATGAGCATCCCAACATCACTAAAAATAGACTCGTGGTTAGGTTTTATGCAAATGACAGCTGGAATAAGACATGGTTTAAACATAGAACTTTAGGTCTCCCAAAGGAGAGGAAATGGATTGAGAGGATCCTGTTTCCCCAGTCAGGGCACCCCTGCAAAGCTGGGCCTTATCCCACGTGTTACTTAATTGTATGGATTTTATAGCAGGTGTCTTCTGCTCTCACCCAGTCACACCAGAGTCTGTGTCCTTCCAGCACCCCACATGCTGCATTCTTGCTTTTGTGTGCATTTGTAGGAGTTGAAGAATTCCGTTATTATGATTTTATACCAAAAGATTCTGAGCTGAGATGCTGCTTTACTTGAACAATTTGTGTATCACAGCTGGGAGAAGCAGGCTCAGCCACCAGAGCAGTAACAGCTGCAGATCCCAGCCCCAGTGAGCCAGCTGGATCCTCCTGTCATGCCTGCTTTCCCAGGAATCAGCCCAGATCTCTCAGGGAGGCAGGGGCCCAGCCCTGGCCAGCAGCATGGGGCTGCTGTGGGGTCAGGAGGGAGCCCCCCTGCCCAGGGACACCCCGGCTGCCCCTGCTCCCCCCGTCCCTGCAGCCTCATCCAGAGCCTGGTGAGCCTCCTGTGCAGATACAGCACAGCTGGGCTGCTGGGACACCCTCTGCCCCCACAAAGAGCTGTGAAAACCAGCCAAAGGAAAGGGAAAATGTCACAAAAGTAACAAATCACACAAAGTCTGCACAGCAGCACAGGAGAAATCAGTCCAGCTGTGACCTAAGGTCAGGGATGCTCAATTGTCCCCATTAACACAGGGCTGTCACCTCGGCCTCTTCCCTGTGTCAGAACACCAGATATTTTCCTCCATGTAATGAACTGCGCCCACCCTTCTGTGTCTCATTCCTCAGCTCCATCTCCTGAGCCGTGGCCAGCCTGGAGCCAGCTCAGCCTTGCCTCCAAGCTCACAAAACCATTGCCAGCACCATTGTTTCCCTCTGTCCTCCTGCAGAGGATGCTGAGTGGGTAAAGACTAATCTGCTTTGGACCTTGCAGGCATGCAGGAGCACGTGGAGTCCTTCTCCCCAGGTTTTGAGTCGTCCTTCTTCTCTAGCCCCAGCAAGGCAGAGTTTCTCCGAGTTGAACCCATGGGCAGAGCCAGGTCCCCCAGCTCGTGATGAGGATGTGCTGATGTAATGCCAGGGGCAGAAACTGCTGGGGAGCTGTTTTGATGGGGAGGAAAGCAGCAGCAGAGCTGGTATGAATCACTGCCAATTGCTAGGATATCTAAAATTACACAAAACATCTACACATAGTCTGGAGAATCACAAGCTGAGTACCAGGCAGTTTCCTCCCTGCTGCCAGCAAGTTACAGATGAGCTGATTTGGTTTTATCCTTTCCAAGCAAAATATATTATGATTGCTCTGCCTGGGTTGTCACAGCAAAAGCCTCTCCAGGCTGTGACCACCAGCCTGGGGGCAGGAGACAGAGGTGTTTGTCACACGGCTCTTCCTCTGCATTCACTCCTTCTCTTTGGGCCACCCTCACGGTGGGCTTTATCACACCCTGGTGTGATAAAAATGTCTTTGCTGAGCATCCAGGTGCCTTTTGGAACATGTGTTTCTGGGGTCTATTGCAGACAGATTCTTCTCTGATCTGGTGAGCCCATGAACTGCCCCCACTGGTAAAGAGCACCCTCATACCTGACCAGAAATGCAGATTTATCATATTGGCATTCACAGCTGCTCCCTGGGCAGTGCCCAGCACATTTGCCAAAGAATTTCAGGTTAGGATCTTCATAATTTGCCCCACCCTCAGAAACAATTCCACAATAATGAAAAAGAAGAACCTGTTTAATAAAATAGCACCTCTTTGCCAAGGAGAAGAATCACCATTATTTAACATGCAAACTCAATTACACCATGGAAATAGCAGAGCTTCTGACTGCAGTGTTGTTAAAAAGTGTTTTCACATACCATGCGAAGTAGCTGCAAAAGCAGATTGTGAGTTTTTAGAAACATGATTCTTAGCAGATGAAATCTCAGCCAGTAGTAGGCAAGAGCCAAGAAGTAGGAGCATTATCACCATCAACCCTAATTTAGGAAAACATGCTTGAAAAAACTGCTCCAGCCAAATGTGTATAACATTTGGCTCCGACTGAAATCTCACCTAAACCAATATGTCACAGGCAAGGCAGGGTGGAACTGGAGATCCTTGGTCTGAAAACGACAGAGCTGGAGCTCCCCTCAGGCTGGCAGCCACCCTCAGGGCTCCAAGGGGGAGATGGTGTGAGCTGGGCTGAGCTGGGCTGAGATGGGCTGAGATGCTGTGAGCTGAGCTGGGCTGAGATGGGCTGAGATGCTGTGAGCTGAGCTGGGCTGGGCTCAGGGCTCCGTGGGCCGTGCAGGGCTCAGTTCTGCTCTCGGGCAGGCTGAGGGCTCTGGCCCTGCTCTGTCCCCCCAGCCTAGGAAGGGCTCTGCTCCCAAAGCTCCTGCTCTGCTGCAGTCCTCCAGCCCAGCTCTGTGTCCTGCACCCTCGGAAGAGGCTGCCTTAGCTTAGGCTCTCCCATGGCTCCTTCTGGCTTCCAGCTCCAGCTCTGAGAGCTTCCAGCAGCTTTCATAGCTCCAGGACTAATTTAGATTTTTTTCGTGCTTTGCCACATTGCAGAGCAATTAAACATTAAACATCAGCAGTATGGCAAAGGCAAATCTACAGCTTCTGTCTTGGGGACAGGCAGCATTTCCCCACCATTCCAAGATGTTTAGCCATACGTTGCTCCTTCCCAGGAAAACAGGTCTCTGCTTCAGGTCACAGTGAGCAGGTCTGTGGGTTTCTGCCTGGGTAATCCCAGCAGCACACCCAGGCTGCTGGAATTCCCCTCCCCTGAGCGCTGGCACTTGGAAGCAGTGGGCCTGATGGAAAACACATGGAGTTTCCCATTCCCTGCCACATTCCCTGTGTCCCCACGGGGCTGCTCTGCTCTGCCCAGAGCAAGGCAAGCACAGCTGGGTGTTCTACAGCCAGCAGCCACCCTGGGCAGG
Organism: Pyrgilauda ruficollis; assembly: GCF_017590135.1. Taxonomy (NCBI): domain Eukaryota; kingdom Metazoa; phylum Chordata; class Aves; order Passeriformes; family Passeridae; genus Pyrgilauda; species Pyrgilauda ruficollis. The sequence continues at coordinate 121,914 of NW_024523956.1, forward strand.
GAGGCATCCAGCAGGACAAGGCTGACAGGAGGGCAGGATGGATGGGACATTGGAAAGAAATCCTCCCTGGCAGGGTGGGCAGGCCCTGGCACAGGTGCCCAGAGCAGCTGTGGCTGCCCCTGGATCCCTGGCAGTGCCCAGGGCTGGGCTGGAGCACCCTGGGATGGTGGGAGGTGTCCCTGCCCTGGCAGAGGGATGGAAGGAGAAGATCTTTAAGGTCCCTTCCAACCCAACCATTGCATCACTCTGGGCAGTACCTGGCTGGGGCCTGGAACGAGAAGAGCTTTAAGGTCCCTTCCAACCCAACCATTGCATCACTCTGGGCAGTACCTGGCTGGGGCAGGCTCTGCAGAAACCCCTCTGCTCCTGCCACTGCTGAAGTCTTTCGTTCTGCAATGTGCAGAGAAGCACTGGCTGAGCCTGAGCCCCAGCCCCAGCTCAGTCCCAGCCCATCCCAGCCCTCTCTTCACACCCCACAGCTGCTGCTGCTCCATCTGACTGCCCCAAGGATAGACACAGGATTAACATGGCCATGGGGTCAGGGCCAAAATTATCCAAAGCAATAAAATCATTTTATGGCACAAAACTGTGTATGGCAATTCTTACCAACAATTATGCATGAGAATCACACACATATGGGGATCAGAGAATTTCAAACTTCACCTCCACCAGAACCATGGGCTAGTTACGTCAGTCTTTCATGTTTGGTTCTGCCTACCATTTTTGATTTAAAAATACATCATATCCATGTAGCTCAAAAGAACTGACAAATCAGGGCAGGAAGCAGGTTCTAAAGTGTTAATACATAGGGAGCTCTTTGTGACATATAATTATCAATTTGTGCAGTGACTGCATAATTAATATGTGGTCTCATCTCATTCTCTTTTAAATGTATTCCCACACTGCCTAGAAGTTGTTGGCTAATGAATTAAACAGTTTGATGTTGATGAATCACAATTTTGCCTATCAATATTAAAATATTGCCAGAGGTATGTTTTCAGTTTGGGTCATGAAAGTTTAAATTGTAATACTGTAAGAAATGCAGCATCCTCTGTTCCCAAGCTTTGCTGCAAAATCAGAAGAGTCCAAGTTTTGTTTTCAGATTTGAGGGCTTTGAACTATCTTTATTTGCTTTCTTCCATTGAAGAAATGACAGGAACATAAGGTATCTTACAAAACTTCAGACTTATCAATAATAGCATCTAAAACAGAGAAATCCAGTTACTCGGGAAACCTCAACTCAAAACTAGCTTGTTCCTTGGACTATGATTAATGTGGTAAGTGAGACCAGATGGTGAACACTTTGAGAAGCCTCCATGCTCTGAAGAAGTGTTAATTACCTCCAGAGCTGCAGCAAAGGGATAATGGGGAAGAGCAGAGCCCAGCCCTGCTCCAAAGGGATGGGGAGCAAAGGGTGCCTTGGCAAGGGACTCAGAGGGCAGGGCTGGATGGGAGATTGGGAATTGGGAATCCTTCCCTGGCAGGGTGGGCAGGCCCTGGCACAGGGTCCCCAGAGCAGCTGTGGCTGCCCCTGGATCCCTGGAGTGCCCAAGGCCAGGCTGGACACTGGGGCTGGAGCAGCCTGGGACAGTGGGAGGGGGTGGGACAGGAGGGCGTGTAAGGTCACTGTCAAACCAAACCATGATTCTGCAAAAAGCACCCCTACTCCAGCGTGGGGGAGCAGAGCCCTGCACATCTGCTCAACTCCCAGCTGTGGTCACCTGCAGGGACAGGATCCACAGCAGCCACCCCTCCTGCACTGCCCTGCCATGTCCCTGCTGTCTCTTTGCTCTAGTGCCTAATAAAGACATTTCTTGCACACCCACAAGTCACACAAGCTCACACAGAGCTTCTGAGGCTCGGTGGAGGAGGAAATGCCCAGGTAAAATCCACACGAGGCACAGGGCTGTGCTCAGAGCCCTTGGGAGGGAGGGGCAGGGCTGCACTGCAGAGCTCTGGGATAACAAATGTAGGATTGCAGCTGGCTGGACTCAGAGCGAGAGCCACATTCAGGGTAGGGGTGAAGGCAGGAAATCCACGGCAGCCAGGGAAACTGGCTCCCTGGAGATCTCAGCAGGCCCAGGCTGCAAGGGAAGATGGAGGAGTGGGAGTAGCCAACGGTACCTGGGGTGAGAAAAAGATGATGTAGGAGAGCTGAGATTCCCTCCTGGTTCTGTGGCCACTGGGGCACAGACCTGGCTGAGGGTCGATATTCCACAAGATCAGTCCCCCAAAAGGCTTGTGGATCTGTGCCTCATTTCATGGAATACAGAAAAAAGAAAACGAGCCCCAAGACAAGATAAAGGACGTTGAGAGCATCGTCTCTGCCTCTCAGAGCAGCGCTGACGCTGTGTCAGATGGAAACTTCCCAGAGGTATGAAATGAACAGCCCAAAAGCGAGCCCAAGGTAAAGCAGATTGCAATTGCACAGCAGTGAGATTTTGCTGTTTCACTATGGATTTCCTGTAGGGGAAAAGAAACACAGAACACAACAGCCTCGTGAGTTAGCACAAATAAACCATGGGCAATAACCATGGGCTCTGAGGACTCAGCTGCCCCCACAGCCCGAGCTCTGGCGGTGCCGCGACGCCGCGCCAAGGGCGGCCCAGGGCACGTCCAGGTGCAGGTCAGACACTGACTGCTCGTGCAGATCCATCAGCTGACAGCTCACAGCCAGCCCCCAGGGAACCAGGAGGCTCCTTGCAAAGGTTTAAGACAGAAAGTGAAGCGTTACTTGGGTTATTTTACAAGCAAAAAGAATGAACCTTAGAAGCAAGCGTGATGAGAGCTCTGCTGCTTCGGTAATTTCACAGCTGAAAAGGTCACCTTGCAGAAAAGCCAGTTCTTTTAAAAACTCCTTCAGAGGTGAGTCTGGAGCGAGTGCCCAAGGAAAGTGGTTGTTAATGTACACTTAACCTCTGCACAGCTGAGAGGTAATACCTGAGAGCAGCTGCACCACCAGCAGCCTTAAAAACATGAATTCAACTCCACAAAATGTCACTTCAAACTGGAACAGTCCCATCAGCACCGCTGGGGCCGCACAACTGGCCCAAAAGCTGTAAAAGGAAAAGCTCTCCAGGAAGCCTGAATGTTTTGCAAGGGCTAGCAAGTGGCAGGACAAGGGGAATTAGCTCTAAGCTGAAAGAGAGGAGATTTAGATGGGATATTGGGAAGAAATTCTTCCCTGGGAGGGTGGGCAGGCCCTGGCACAGGGTGCCCAGAGAAGTGTGGCAGCCCCATCTCTGGAAGTGCCCAAGGCCAGGCTGGACAGGATTTGAAGCAGCCTGGGATAGTGGAAGGTGTCCCTGCCAGGGCTGGGGCTGGAGCAGGATGAGCTGTAAGTCCCTTCCAACCCAAACCCTCCTGTGATTCTATGGTTTGGAAGACTCCTTGTTTCCCAAACCTGGTTCTCTCTCTCCTGACACCGTAAGGCAGAGAAAGCTCCCTGCTTGCACCTCCCAACACCCAGAGGAGCCGAGGCCCCTCAGCACAAGTGTGTGTGCTGTTTTCCACCTGATTCCAGCACCAGCCCAGCCCTGCACGAGGCTCTGCTGCCTCCACTTCCCCCAGGAAATGAGGAGTTCAGAAGGCAGAGAGGATGGCAATGATCTCTACAGCTTCTGCAAGTCAGGAAACACCAACAACTGCCAGGAAAATCAGAGCCCAGGGGCCACGTCAGCCCTGCACGCTGGCATCAGAGGGCTCTGGGGCAGGGACACTGCAGCCCCGGGCTCTGCTGATGGGAGCTGCTGCAGAGCCACCCTCGGGGAGGAGAGATCACCCGTGCCAGGGCCGGGAGAGACAGGAGAGAACACCCGTGCCAGGATCAGGAGAGACAGGAGAGAACACCCGTGCCAGGGCTGGGAGAGGCTGCTCCAGCCTCCAGCTCGGTGCTTCTCCAGCCTCCAGCTCGGTGCTGCTCCCAGGGACACCCTCCAAGCCCAGCTCCCGAGGCAGAGCCCGTTTCATGCTGGGAGCAGCAGCAGGAGAGCTGCATCTCTGGACTAGCAGAGGGATGAAATGCTGGTGCCTCATGCACTGGAGAGCCTTTGTCATGGGCACCCCAGCTGTGCATCCTGCCTGTCCTACCCCCTGGCAGGGCAGGAGTTCTCCTAAAGCCCTAGAGCTAAGATTTCCCGCATAATTCATCACACAAGGAATTTTACCATTCACAAATGAGTGATAACTGAACAGTTTGTCCTGATGCACATTTCAGCTATCATTCAAAGAAATCATCAGTACTAATGCTATTGGTCACTTCACCCAAGGAGAGAGGGGAATGGTGAAAAGCAAAGTACAGATTCCTCTACTGGCGTTTCATAGGGTCTCAGAACCATTAATTTTGGGAAAAGCTGTAAGGTCACCAAGTCCAACCATCAACACAGCCACCACCAAACCATGTCCTCAAATTTGAGTCCCAACGGCTCTGAACCCCACAGAAATAACATCCCAGCCATCCATCCAGCCCTGTGTGTGCTATCCTGCCTGAGTTTGTCAGCTTTCAGCCATCACTGACTGGCTTTTCTAGGCTTTATTTCTGCTGGATTAAAAGAGCTGTTAGAAGCTGTTTGTATTTCTGGCTGCCAGCTCTGCAAACCTCTCCAAGCCTCTGACAACTGAGCCAAGTCTTTTCCTGGGAATAGGGGAAGCATGAGCTCCAAATAATAGACTTCATATGCTAAACTTAATCTTCAGTGACACCTGTGCAAACAAAATGCCTTTGAAGGCATTGCTGAAGTATAATTGACCAGCCACATGAGCAGAAACCCCTGGAGATGCAGGAGACAGCTCAGCCTGCTGCTCCCACAGTGTCAGGGCTGCAGGAGGAAAAAGGAGCTCAGACAGGTTCTGTGTCACTCAGACATCGGGACACTCCTCACAGGAAATAAATTTCTCTAAAAAATGTCCTTCTAGCATGCAATTGCCTGATCAAGGGGTGATCCACAGCCAACAAGATGAGGGACTAGCACCTGAGCATGAGGGCTGCACGAGGATGGTGCAGCAGCATCACCCCTCTGTAGAAGCAAGGGGACAGGATGGCATGGAAGGCCCTGCCAGGGAAATTGCCAACTCTTCTCACCAGTTTGGGCCTGGCAGCTGGCTGACAAACCCCACCAGTCCCAGCGTGCCCCCAGTGGGGCTCACAACTCACAAGCAGCATCACTCCAGCACAGGAGGCATCTGTCCCACCCTGGTTCCCAGGCACTTTCCCAGGAAAGTGTAGCGTGGCCAATTATTTTATGGCTGTGACTGTGTGAAACACTGTTTAATTGGCAAATTGACCAGAAAAATAAGCAAGGAAATTGCCCCCTCCCCACACCTCCAAGCACCAGCTTGAGCTCTCCTGCAGCAGGGAGAGGAGCCTTTGAACAGGGAGTGAAGTGACACCTGGACCTAGGAGAAATCTTAATTGGATGTAAGAAAAGATTTTGTATATTCAGCGTAAAGGAGACTAAGCCACTTAGAAAAGGATCAAACAAATCCTCTGATGTGGGTCGGTATCATTTGATCAGCGCTCGGGGCCTTGAAAGTGAGCAGAGATTTCCCCTTTGGCTGGGGAAGGAGGTGAGGCAGGGACACGGCAGGGACACAGCAGGGACACGGCAGGGACACAGTGGGGACACGGCAGGGACACGGCAGGGACACAGCAGCTCTGGAGTGAGGGGACAGCATCATTACCACGGCAGGAACTGCCAGCCTCTCTGCAAACCATCCAGCAAAGGGTCCCTGGGCTGGGATCCATGAACAGATGTGCTGCTGCCATGGTGGGGGGGCCTGCTGTCACTGCTGTCACTGCTGTCACTGCTGTCAGTGATGTCACTGGTGTCACTGGCATCACTGCTGTCACTGCTGTCACTGCTGTCAGTGGTGTCACTGGAGTCACTGCTGTCACCAGTGTCACTGCAGTCAGTGGTGTCACTGCTGTCACCAGTGTCACTGCTGTCACTGCTGTCACTGGAGTCAGTGGTGTCACTGGTGTCACTGCTGTCCCTGCTGTCACCAGCCCAGGGCACTGCTCCTCCCTTTCCTGACCCAGAAGGAGGAGGAGGAGGAGGAGGAGCCCTGCTCTGCCTGTGCAGAAGGCAGTGAGTGCTGTCCTGAGCCAGAGGCAGTTTTTGGTGGGCACCACCCGCTCAGGCCCTGCTGGGAGACACCACAGGGCATTCCTGCCTTGCAGGACAGACACAGCCTTGCCCCGCAGAGCTCAGCCTGCTTATGGATTTCCTTTCATCCAGGCAGGGTTTGCAGCCTGGCAGCTCAGCACAGCCTGTTCCAGCAGTGCCCCAGTCCCTGCCCAGAGCCAGGCCCTCTCCAGGCTCAGCACTGGTTGCCCAGATGGCCAGAGAGTGAGCAGGGCTTTGCAAACTCTGCACAAGCACAGGGCATCCCCTGGACAGGGCAGGGCTCACTGCTGTGCCTCACACAGGGCTGCAGCCCAGCATCCCTGTGGGAACAGCCTGCAGAGCCACGTTCTGTGCCAGCCATCCTCACCACCATCCCTCCAGGAGCTGCTGGCAGGGCCAGAGCAGTGAGGGGACCCAGAGCAGAGCTCAGACCAGCAGGGCAGCGCTGGTGACATTGCTGTGGGACACAGCCACCCTCCCATGGCCCACAGGACCCTCACACAGACCCCTAGGGCCCTTTCTCCATGGCAAAGGCTGCCTGGGCAGGCTCACAGGGCTCAGCAGAGATTTCCCACCTGACCTGTGCTCTCCCCTGTGCCAAGGTCCCAATAAAGCAGTTAATTTCCCAGAAATGCTCCAGTTTGTGTGTCTGTGCAGATCATGTGCCATTATGGTGACAGATCAGTCTGGAGGCTTTCCCAAGAGACAGAGGAAAAGGCTTTTTCCTCTTACTAACAGCAACGAGACACTGGCACAGGAGGTACCAAAGCAATGCCAGGCATCCAAATCAAGTGGAGCCCAGTTAGTCATTACTCTTTAAAACAAACTGCAAAGTTTCTTTTTAATTGAGATAGAACTTCAATTTCTGCAAAGCAGGTGTCCTCACATCACAGCAAAGGCCAATTCTAGAAGTGAACAGATCTGCTCTGGAAGGAGGGAGGCCAGGGCTCACCTCTGCACCTGAGCACAGAGCAAAGCTGGTGACAAGTGTCAGATCTGCTGTCAGAGATGTTTCAAAAAAAAAACAAAACAGGATTCTGGCCACCCTGAGATGTCAGTTTGCCCAGGCTGGGCCAGTGCTCTACTCTGTCAGTGAGCCAAGGTGGACAAAGGGACCTGAGGCTCAAGTAAAGTCCTTTTTGGCTCAGAGGGGGGACCTGCAAGGCACCAGCAGCACCAGAAAAATCCCCACACTAAAGGTTAAGCAGAGTCTTGGCACTGCCAGGGAGCTGCTCCTTCTGCCCCTTTTATTTTATTCCATTCCCCATCCTGATCACTCCACAGTCACTCGAGGTAAACAGCCCCACCAGCACACCCAGAGCAGGGCAGGGGGAGCACAGCTCCCCACAGGCCAGCCCATAAACGCATTTATCCTCCCTTTGCTTGGGACCAGAGCTCTTTCCCTGTGCTCTCGACAGACGTGGGGAGCACTGATCCGTGTCAGTCTGGTGCAGTCTGATCACAGGTTTTACATCAACAGGAGTGGAAAGTTTTAAAGGATTTGCAAAGCATTGGTTCAGTGGCTGTGTCTGCTTCTTACATGTTCTCTGCTTTGCATTTGTTTTCCAATCAAAAAACCTTCAACAAAAACAGGGTGAAACACCCTCAAATGACAAATTACTTTTCTAAGCTCTTAGTCTTTACTTAAGTCAATGTAAATCAGGTACTGAATATGATTATTCATACCCTTAAAATGTGCTGTATTTTAAATTTTTTTTCACTGAAATGCCAACAAGAAGGAAAAAAAGTGCCATCTCAAAGAGCTGTGCCCCCGGTACAGCTGTCTCACCAGCCTCTGAAACAAGTTTCAGTTTTTGTTTGTTTATTCCATGAGTACAAACTTGCATTAATGTTTACAAAATACTTTCAGTGAAGGGTGTGTGGATTGCAAAGCTGCTGTGGACTGCAGGGAATTGTCCTTCCAAGGAATGCTGGGGCCACGCAGCTGGAGGGTCCCCAAGGGCCAGTGGAGGTTGTTATCCCCAAGAGGAGTCAGAGGACCAGCCCCAGTGCAGCGGGTGACAGCAGGGACAGCTCTCACCTCCAGCAGCAGGAGCAGTGCAGGAATGCCATACAGCAGCCCGGATCTGCACTGAGGATGTCTGGCAGGCTACAGTCACTTTCCCTGCCTGAAAATCCTCATCTTTTCCAATAACAGCAGAGTTTTCTCAGTAAGGAACTCAAGGACAATTAGCTGGACTCATCCAGTGAAACCCAAGACACCTCAGAGGAAGCGTTGTGGCTTGCCATAGAAACACATCCCGGGATTTGCCACACTCCCAGGGTGAGGGGCAGTGCGAGGGCCGGGGGTGCTGCTGCTCCCCTGAGTTTCACCAGCCCCCTGAACTGAGAGCAGCAGTTATGGTTAGTCCAGTTACAGCAACACTACATTTACACTGCACACTAGCTAACCGTCATTAAAAGTCATTAAAAACACAGCTAAAATCTCCCCAGGTGAATTCCCTGGTGTTTCTGGAAGCAGGAGCTCCTGGAGCTGGGCCCACGGGGACTGAGGGTGCTGACCCCCTCCTGCACTGCCTCTCCAGTCATGCTGGGATGGACTGGGGGTCACAGAGGGGTCCCAGCGCTCAGCAGAGCTCCTCATTAGCACCAGCGAGTCTTTCATTAAAGGCAGTTAAGCTACAGCCAGAACAAACCCTGGCAGCAGGGGTTGCCCCAGTGCAAGGCTCTGCCCCAGCTCAGAGCTGACCCTGGGCTGAGCCCTCCTGACGGGCAGGAGCCCGCAGTGCCCTCCTAGCAACAGCAGCATTAAAACTGATGAGATGCTGGGTGCTTCATCTGGTGAGCAAAAGTGTCCAAAGCAGCTGAGCCATTATGAAACACCGGGGAAGAAGCTCAGGGAGCAGGAGCATCCTGGAAGCAAGGGCCAGAGGTGCCAGCTGGCCCAGGGCCATGCCCACCATCCCATGCTGGCTTTGCTGGGATCAGAAGTGACCTCACATGGCCCTGCTCCCCTGGGACACTGCTGGGAGCTCTGGTGTGAGGACAGACCCTTCCAGCTCCCCGGATCTGCTCCTCAGCAGTGAGAGCAGAGCGGGACAGAGCAGAGGTGTCCCCTTCTCACTGCACACCCCCTGGCACACCCGCTGGCACTCGGGGCGAGGCTGGGACAGCACAGGGCACCAGGATGGCCCTGGCTGGCAGCAGGGCCCTGCTCTCTGGCTTTACCCACCCCTGATGGTGGAGAACAGTCACACAGCCCCGGGTGAGCAGCAGGAGCTCCCCCGGTGCTGCAGGGCCACCTCTCACCCCTGAGCTCACGGCTGCAAGCAGGAAGAGCTCCCCTTGCTTTGGAGCCTTCAAAATGCAGCACATTCACAGCTTTGGCCCCACTGTCTCGGCAGCAGATTTTCAAAGGACACGCTTTGTGCAAAACAACTTGTCACATCCCAGCAGAGCCTTCAGAGGCGCCCAGAGGAGCCTGCTCCAGTCCCAGCTCCAGCTGCCAGCCTGGCTCTGGGCTACCCACAAATACAGGGGTAAATTCAAATTTTGTCTTTTAAGAAATTCGTACTGTCTTGTACCATTGATATCAAAGCAACTGGATGCAAATTTGATACTCAGTACATATTTTCTTATAGAAAACAACTCCAAAGGGATGACTAAATTACTTCTCGTTCCAGCTTGGATTTATGATTTTCTCAAATATCACATAGATGCATTTGCCTGTCTTTTTTTTTTCTCCCCTTTCCAAGGTCAGGAAACTTCCTTAGCCTAAGTTTATGGGCAAACAGCCAAGAATGCAGCATTTTCAGTGTTTTACAGCAAAATATCCTTAACAAACAGCAGGACTGCCCAGAGTGTCTGAGCAGAACTGAAAGGAGAATACTGAAGCGATTCGTCACAATCAGTTTGCAGCTCAGGACATTTGAGGCTGCAGACCAGTGGATAACCCCGGCACTGCTTCCCCAAGGATGCCTTGGTGCTCCCTCTGCGCTCACCTGCCCTGGCACTGGCTCCTGGAAACCTGGGGTTTATTTCTTGGACTCGAATGCAGCAGGAAGGGTTGGAGCTGTGCAGAGTGACAGCTCCAGCAGCCACGGCCTGGCTCGTCCCTGTGTTGGAGCACAGAAATAAAGCAATGCCCACCCCAGGAAGGATGAGCAGCGGCTGCTGAGCCAGCCCCAGCAGCCAGGCTGCGTTCCCTGCCAGGTCCTGCTGCTCCGGCTGCCCAGGCTCCAGCCAGGATCCGCAGGGCCCTCAGAGACGCTGACAGGGCAGGTGGCACCCGCGGCACCCGCAGGGGTGCTCTCTCCCATCACCGTTTTTGCCAGCTCTGAGTCTCCTCTCCCCAGGGCAGGAGCACCTCACGCCCCGCAGTGGAACCGCCAAAGGAAAGCCTCGCACAGACAAGCCTTTCAGAGGTGATTTGTTTCCTTGACACGTTTGGAGGGGGAAAATACATTTGAAATTACTTTGGTATTGGCAAGGACACTAGTGGGAAATGTGTGAGAATTCAAGAAGTTCCAGCTAGAAAAGGGACAGGAGAAAAAGCAAGATCTTTAAAAAAAATTACAAAACCAAAACCAAAATAAACAAAAAGCTCTCATAACAACAACAAAAACCTAAAGCAAAGTAAAATCAAAATACCCCCAAAAACCAAAACAAAACCTAACCAACCAAAACACACCAGCACTCTAAGGGCACTGCTAAAATACACATTCTTTCTCATGCAAATCTTCCCTTTTCCCCGCTTCATTGATCCTGAATAGGGGTAAAGACAAATTACACCAAGATAAAGCAAAGGCAGAGATACTAGATAGCGAAAAGTAAACAAACTTTTTTGGGGGGTGGGGGGAAACCAGAAAACAAATAGGTGAGATGAAAAGGAGCCGTCAGAGACAATTTCTTTGCTCACGTCAGTTACACTCTTGTAGCCGTGCAAAAGATGATTTGGGAAGCAGAAGGAAACGCCGGCTCCCCCGTCACTCCTGAATTGACTCTCGCACACCCTGAGGCAGGGAGCCAGCAATTAATCACCCCGCTAATCACCCTGCACGCTCGGGCCGGGCCTGGCCGGGCTCGGGGGACCGAGACCCCCACAGCCCTCCCACCCTGCCCCGACCCCCCGCGCTCCTCGGGGCTCCGCTGTGCTCCAGAGCACCCAGCTGTGCACAGCTGCAAGGGAAGTGCTATCACACACAAAGGGACAAAGATAATGAAGATTTAATGGAAAACCATGTTAAACGTGTTGCGGGGTCCCTTCCCCTCCCCTTTTTTTCTTCCTTCAAAGCATCAGTACATGCTTGGGAACTAGAAAGGTTTGCCCGGATCAGATCAGGGCTGGGTTTTATTATTTCACAACGCAAAAATGAAATCCAACAGAAAAAAAAACCAAACCAAACCAAAACAAAACCCAAAACGACCACAAAACAAAAACAACAACAACAAAAAAAAAACCCTAAACCATTTCTTACTGCATCCCTAGTTCCTCTAAATTAAAAAAAAAAAAAAAAAAAAAAAAAAAAAAAAAAAAAAAAAAAAAAAAAACCCCCTCAAGGCTGAGCTCTGTTCCACTCCTTTCTTAAACTACCTTGTGGTTTTTGATTTTGTTTAGGAATTGTGGGGGTTTGGGTTTTCCAAAGGCCCCCTCCATCCCAGCCAGCTGAGGAGAGGAAGGGCAGAAGAAGGCAGGGTCCTGGGGCTGGGGGTGCCCTGCCAGCACAAGGTCCTGGCAGAGCTGGGATGTGACAGCCTGAGATTTTTCCTGAGGCACTGGCCCGGGGGAGAGAAGTTAACAGGGAGGTTGTTAACAGAGAGACCCTGGGCAGCTGCACTGTGAGCCTGCTGAGAGGCAGCAAACCCCGACACTGCATGGAGCACCCACCCAGCACCAACTGCTGTGGTCCGTCCACCACGGCCGGTGCTGCTGTGAATGGCAAATTTCAGGAATTACAGGATTAAATTATAGCTATTACAAATCAAATCAATTATCAAATTACAGGGATTTTATCCTAAGTCGCTGAGCCTTGCTCCATGCCACAAATTCACTTTATGTGAAGCAGAAGGAAAGCGCCTGAAGACCTGCAGATGCCTTTGGAGCAGATTCCCACAGAGCCTGCCAAGGACAGTGGGCTGGCTCTGCAGTTGTTGTTGCCATCAGAACCAAGGGCAGAGGGGCTGGGGCAGAGCAGCCCCTGCCAGGGGAGCGGGCACACCCCAGCCTGGCACCCATGGGGGCACAGTCAGCACAGCCAGCAGGCTGGTGTGCAGCCACCACGGCAGCACAGCCCCGTGCAGCTCAGCCACTCCCCAAAAACCATCTCCACGGAGAGGGACAAACCCAGAGCCCAGGAGCCAGCGGTCTGCAGAAGTCCAGCAGCTGGGAGCCACCAGTGTGGGGACAAGTCCAACAGCAGAATGTCACAGGCTCTCACACAATTGTAACTGAAGCTTAATTGTGTTATAAAAGGGGCTCCAGGACACACATCCAGCCCTTGAAGGGTTTCCCGGGATGATTTCCTTATGCTTGTAGTCACTGCTGGCATCTTCTAAACCAGCCCAAGGTGACACATTGCAACTGGAAGAATGAAATGCAAAGAGGGTATCGTGTGCCTGGTGCACAGAATCATGGAATGGTTTGGGCTGGAGACCTCTGGGATGCCTGGGCAAGGGGGACTTGTTTTACTATTCCATAAGTGTCTGTGCACATCTGACTTACACAGAGAAAACTCCCGTTCCTTGAGCAGCTGAACTTCCCTCTTCCACACAATTCCACAAAAGGGCTCGCCAGTGTGATTTAGGACTCCTTTCCCCCAGATGCCCCTCAAGGAAACTTTGCAGATGATAGAGTGGGAAAGGAGGCTTCATCCATCGACTTCTCCTTCTTCTGTGTGCTGCTCAAAACGGCTGCTTGGAAGGAGCAAAGGCAAATGCAACATGCTATGGATGTGAGAGCCCTCCAGCTCATTTGGTTTCCTTCCAAAATCAGAAGACTTCTATTTAGAGAGAAGCACTTTGTCTTACCACAGAATCACAGGAAATGTCCTTGGAGCCCCTCACCTAAAAAAGTTCTGTGCCATTCCCAGCAGTCTCCCTGAGAGAACTTTCCCAGGTACACACCAGTCCCAGGGAGTGAGCAGCCCCAGCCCCAGGCCAGCAGTTCCCAGGCTGTCCCCCAGGCCCCCCCACTGCAAACCCTCGGGTGCCTCCCCATCCATCACAGGCACCAGGCCATGGTTCCTTTGCTCTGCGGTCACACCCACGTACACACCTTCTTCAGAACACACCTGAGCATATTTGGTACCACTCCCTCCTGGAATCTTATTTCTGGTTTATGTTTAATGCGAATATTAAACACTTCCCCTTGCCGAGGGTGTGTCCATCAGACACACTGGCTGGCAGTGCCAGCCATGGGCCCGTCCTTCACACCAGAGCCAGACAGTGCCAGTGCAGCTCACAGCGGGGCTTTGTGCCCACCCGGCCCACGGCAGCTCGGGACAGCTGTGGGTTCATGCTTCGGGGCCAGGAGCACAAATGTGGCTCTCCAGAAGGAATTGGCTCTCCAGCCCTGCCTGCGGCTGCCCACGGCCGCTGGGCACACCGAGCACGGGGCTGCCAGCCGGGGCTGCCAGCCGGGCACGGCGGCTCCTGCCCGGGCAGGGACACCCCTCAGCCCGAGCCGAGCCCGAGCCGGGCGCGCTCTGCCAGCCCTGCTCCAGGCCCCGCTGCCGGCCCTGCAGGGTGTTCTGGGGTAGTTTTTGTTTTATTAGCTTTATTTATTTATTTATTTATTTATTAAAAATACTTATTGTTGAATTTGTAATTTTGTAATTTCCTTATGCTGTCTTTTTGTCCCTGCCCTTTTCCCAGGACTTTCCCTACTCCTTCTGTTATTAAATGTCAATCTTTCCCCAAACCTGCCTACCCCCTGGAAGCTCCTCTGTCAGTTTTGTATTTCCCCAAACCTTATTAGCTCTCTGGAGTTGGTTTTTACTCTTGAAACTGTTCATTGGTTAATACATTGTATTGCCCGCCTGGCTTCTCACGCCTGGTTCTCCCGATTAGTTGAACACTGCATCCTCCCCTGAGACCAGCCCCGTACATAAGTCATTGCCCTCAGTTCGGTGCCCGGGAACTCTGAAGAGGGGAAGTTTTGCCATGTGATAAAGTTACTCCAGGACCCGCGGCGCTGCTGTTTTGTTTCACACTGCGCCGTCACGGGTAGCGGGGATTTAGCGGAGCTCGGGGGCGGGGGACTGTCCCCTCCTGTCACCATCCAGCCGGGACCCAGCGACAGCAGAGCCCCCGCACAGAACAGCCGTGTTCTGTGAACTGCCGCAGCACGGCGGGCACAGGGCTCCGGCCGGCCAGGGCTCCGTCCGACGGCACGATCCTGCCGGGGCCAGGGGGCTGGGGCTGCCCCAGCGGCCAGCCAGGGAGCGCCGGCACTCCCGCACCCACCGTGCATCCACCGTGCACCCACCCTGAATCCATGCTGCACCCACCCTGCATCCATCCTGCATCCATCCTGCATCCATCCTGCATCCATCCTGCATCCATCCTGCATCCATCCTGCATCCATCCTGCATCCATCCTGCATCCATCCTGCATCCATCCTGCATCCATCCTGCATCCATCCTGCATCCATCCTGCATCCATCCTGCATCCATCCTGCATCCATCCTGCATCCATCCTGCATCCATCCTGCATCCATCCTGCATCCATCCTGCATCCATCCTGCATCCATCCTGCATCCATCCTGCATCCATCCTGCATCCATCCTGCACCCACCCTGCACCCACCCGCCCTGCCCTGCCCAGCACACCTGCCCCCTCCCTGCCCAGCACTCCCAGGGCAGCAACCCGGACCTGGCACACCCTGACCACAGGAGCAGGGCCTCCTCTCTCCACTGACATGATCTCTATGTCTTATTTGAGCATCTACATTCAGATCTCTGATCAGCCTGGAAAGAAACATAAAATCTACCATTAACTGCAGCAACAGGAATTAGAGATACGTAAGTTTTTTACAACGAAGGTGGAGATGCCCTGGCACAGGTGCCCAGAGCAGCTGTGGCTGCCCCTGGATCCCTGGCAGTGCCCAAGGCCAGGCTGGACACTGGGGCTGGAGCAGCCTGGCACAGTGGGAGGTGTCCCTGCCATGGCAGGGGTGGGATGAGATGAGCTCTAAGGTCCCTTCCAACACAAACCCTTCTGTGATTCCATGAACACAGCCTTTGCCATCAGCTGCAATCGATGATGAACCAGGAGGTCCCCTCTGAACCCCAGCACCCTCCTCCCTGCACTACTCAGGACAGCCTTTGCCCTAGGGAGAGGGGAGCAAGTGCCAAGGCTGCCAGGAGTTTGGATACAGGGCAGGTGCTTCCCTCACCACAGACCAGGCACTGCCTCTGGCAATGTCAGTGCACGATTAATAACCTTCCTCTGTGTCCAAATGAGAAACAGAATCCCAGCTCTCCTATATTGCAGGAATTTTTTTAAGCTCAGTTTATTGCAACCTGTCAAGTTGCTCTTTGCAATTTGTACCCTGCTGCATCACTCCAAAGCACAACCAGCAGCCTCTCAGCCAAGCTCAACCAGTTATTTGTTCAGTTAATGTGAGGCAGTAATGGGGACAGAAAGGACACTTGTGCACCACATTTATCTACTACATCAGCAAAAATACACAGGCAGATCTCAACCCTGTTTGAGAAGCAGTACTGAGACTGCACACAGCTCCTGAGAGAAGTTTATCCAGCACAAGTAACCATGCAGCATGTATTCAAATAGCAGTGTTCCCCCTATGCTTCTGCAGCACCATTTTTCACCAGACAGCTCTTATTGTAGTGTCAGACACAGTCACTGTGTAACGAGTTCAAACCCCCCCAGCACTCTGCTGGCCCAGCCCTGTGGGCCATCCCACGGGGACTGTCACCACCCCAAGAGCACACTGCTCCCCAGCTGCCCCCCTCCCCTGCTCCTGTGAATTATGTGGTGACCAGATGAGCCCCGACCTTCAGGTCAGCCCGAGCCCAGGTTTGGATGGGTTACAGTAAGAAGCCTCCTGGAAAAGCTACAACTGACTCTTTTTTCTTTCACGAATGGCTTTTATTGTACCTACAAAATAAATGTTCTCTAAGGGTTTGCCTTCCACCTTCTCACCTCCTGTAAGGGGTTTCAACTCTACAAAAACACTAGGCAAATATACTTGACTTTAAATTTTCTCTGGTTTCAGTGCACAACAAACAACACACTTGCAGGGAAGATGTTCCCTTGGAGGCTGATCACACACACACATCCCCACCTCCCTGTGCAGGCCCCCTGCACATGGCAGAGCCACCCTCCAGCACCAGCTGCCATCCCTCCCTGACACAGCAAATCTGCTGCAGGGCCCTCAGCCCCTGCCCCGAAGGAGAGGCCATCCTAGCCAGGCTCTAGCACAACTTTCTCTTCTCACAGCTGCCCTTTCATCCCAGCAAAGCAGGCACATCACTGCCCGTCACTGGTGTGGGCTCACCCCGCTGCCACACCCGGAGCAGCTTCACCCCAAAATCCAGGAGCAGCCCCTGCTCCCTCCCTGCTTCCCCAGCAGCCCTGGCTCTGGGCTGCTCTTGGGGGGCAGCTGGCTCCAGCAGCCTCCTGCCCTGCTCCTGGGCTGCTCCAGGCTCCGTCACCCTGTGGGGCACAGGAGCAGGGGACACTTGGAGAGGAAGGAGAGGCTGTTTGGGGTCTGGCAGGTAGCTCCAGTGCCCCCTGAGCTCACCCTGGCAGCGGCAGCTCCCCAAGGCAGTGCCATCCCCTCCTCTGTGGGTTTGGGTGAACCCCCCTTGCCTCGCTCCATGCTGAATCCCAGAATCATGAACTGCCTGGGACGGACCCCAGGGGTCCCTGTCCTGGTCCCTGCTCAGAGCAGGGCCAGCCCTGGGCTCAGGCCAGGTCACTCAGGGCTTCACCCCTTGGCTCCCACAGACCTCCATGGACAGAGGTGCCACACGCTGTCCTCCCTGCCTAGGGACACACACTGTCCTCCCTCCCAACATCCAGCCTGAGCCACTTGGCCAGCAGCTGCAGGGGCAGCAGGACCAGGGTCCTACCTCTCCCCTGCCCCTTCAGCAGCCCTGGCACAAAATGCTAAGGCACAAAACACTTCATCTCCCTAATGTTCAGGGAAGGTTCCAGCCCAACAGTGAATTACCCACATTGTCCCTCTGAGACAGGGACAGGACATCAGCCCAGATACAGATTGGATTCCATCCATTTCAAATTTCAGTAGGGCTGTAGGTCTTTACAAGTCAGAACATTTTTCAGGGATGAACACTCCTAAATAATGAAGATGAATATGAGGCCACTTTGAATGAATGAGTGTTTCTGAGCACTGCAATTACTGCCCCTCAGCAGCATGAGCTGAGATGCAGTGGTGCATATTGCAACCTGAAATCCTTCTGCAGGACTGTGCTATTTCCAGTGTAACTGGGAAAAGGGACTGCTGTGCCATTAGGCAGACAGCAGTGTGGTGCCATCCTCCTTATCTCCCCCAGCTTTTCCTGCCTGGCAGCCAGGGAAAGTCTCTTTGAGGAGACTGACAATGTCATCCTATGGCGTGTGCCAACGCCCAACCAGCCCTGCTCCAGTCCTGTGTACACAGAGAATTTATGGAAAAAAATTACAGGAAACTGTGCTCCCTTAAAGGGTGACCCACCATAAAATGCTTTTTCCCACTGGCTCAAAACTCCTCACGTGTCTGTGCCAGGGGACACCTGGGGGTCCTGCCTTGCCTTGCCTGTGCCCCTCCTGGGCACCATACAAGCAGGCACACTCTACTGCGGATTCCCAGGGTTTTTTTTCCCAAATCTGACTCACAACTGCAGTGCATTTTGCCCCATGAAAGCCAAATTTCCAGTTAACATCAAACAGACACATGGAACTTATCCTGACAATTAATTAAAAGGATACAGAAAGGAATCAGCAAGGGGAAAGCAGCTCTGCTCTGTGCATGGAAGCCTGAAATTGGAGCTGCTGAATGAGGGGCATAACATGACAGTAATGTGGGATGAGATTCCAGGCATGGATGTGTCTGTGCAGCTGGAACCTGGAGCACGTTGGTGTCACAAGGGCTGGGGCACAGCTGAGTGCAGGATGCCAGAAGGAAGCAGCAGCCTCTGCTTCTCCTGCACCCCCCAGAGCTGGGCCAGGTGTGCTCTGCCCAGCTGCTTTGCAGACCCCACCTTGCTCCAGGAAAGGTCAGTTGTCCTGAACTTCACTGGGGAGCCACTGCAGTGTGCAGAGAGAGAGGGGATGGCTCCGTGGACTCAACACCCACTGAACATTTCATTGAAGGCTAGTTTATCTGGGGCTCAGCCTCTTCCAGAATATAAACCCCATTTGCTCTGCACAGCCAGGAAAGAGAAGAGCAATACCTGCTGTTACTATAATCCACAAGAAATCCAGGCTGTGTGCAGTGCCAGAAGCATCACTGCTCAGGCTTCGTGAGGAAAAGAGCAATGATCCAGTCCTGAGCAAAGCCTTGGCTTTTCCCCTTGAAGTGCCCACTCAGCTTGGCATTCCCTGCACTGGATGAATCATGGAGCACCTGCCCCAGCGTCTGTGGGGCCACACCAGCACTGGATTTTTCACACAGACACAAGCCTTGGGTGCCAAGCTTGGGGTCTCCTTGCCAATGTCATGGGGTGAATCCTGTCTCTGTGGCATCAGAGGAGGAAGCACAGGAGGGGACCTGATGGGTGAGGTCCTGGCTCAGCTCAGCCTTTCCTCCTCCCACTGTTGTGTCCTGGGGAGGTGCTGATGTCTCTGCTGCTACAGACAGGTCACTGAGCCAGCTGAGGTCCAGCAGGACAGGGGCCAGCAGTGGGAGCAGCCCCCACAAGGAGCAGTGGCAGCAGGACAGCCCCATGTGGGCAGCCCCAGTCCTGGTGACGACACGCTTACCAGAGCCGTGATCTGCTCTCCTGAAGTTATGTTAAGGCTGGCTGATTCACTGTTCTGAGAAAGCTCTAATTATATCTGTGAGCCAGATGGAATGCTGACAAGGGAGAAAAGAAAAAAAATCCCAAAAACCCCTTTTGTCTTGTTAGAGGAGGAAGGCAAGGCTGTGTGGATGGAGGGACTGGGGCAGCATGAGAGTCCCAGGCCAGTCCCCAGCTGTCCCTCCAGCCCAGGCCGTCCTGTTAGGGCTGGCACTGCCCCAGAGGCCCTGGCACACGGTGCTCTGTGCTTTGCTGGCCCCATGGCACTCCTGGCACACGGTGCTGGAGCAGCCTGCAGTGCTGTCACCCCCCCAGCCCGGGCTGGCCTCTGTGGGAAAGCTCCAGGGCTGTCCCCAAGGGCACACAGGGCTCCCTCTGCCCAAAGCCCGTGCCACTGCCCAGCACCAAGGGACAGAGCCAGGCAGCTCCCTGGTGGCACGGCTGCCTGACCCAGCTGGTCACCCCGGGCCAGTGGCACCAAGGGCAGCGAGCTGGGGCTGCAGCCAGGCACAGCTCACTGCCCAGAGACACCGGAATCAGCCACATCAGTCTGCAGTGCCCAGCCCGACCTCACACAGCCTGCCTGAGCACCTGGAGCCGGGCACCATGACCCCGGGCACCGTGGGGTCCCTATATGGGCACAGACCCTGGGCACCGTGGGGTCCCTATATGGGCACAGACCCCGGGCACCGTGGGCTCCCTCTGTGGGCACAGACCCCGGGCACCGTGGGGTCCCTATGTGGGCACAGACCCCAGGCACCATGGGCTCCCTGTGGGCACAGACCCCAGGCACCGTGGGGTCCCTATGTGGGCACAGATCCCAGACACCATGGGGTTCACATGTGGGCACAGACCCCAGGCACCGCGGGGCTCCCTGTGCGCACAGTCTCTGGGCACCATGGAGTCTCTCTGGATCAACCAACCTGCCAGGCACAACCCCGTGGATCAACTAAGATGCCCATGCCGTTGTAGTAAAACATTTATTTGTTCAAGTGATTGAAGCTACCGTGTTTACAGCTCGTGACCTCACCACTGGCAACATGGAACATGACTGGGACTGCAGCTGTTGCCACCAGACTTTTCGTCATAATTTTTAGCTATAAAAAACTTGGACACCAGAAAAAACAGGTATTTTAGAGTTTAGGTGGCAGATGGGAGATGGGAAACCTGTGAGGGGGAAGACAGTTTATCGAGGCAGCCGACCTTGACGGCCCCGCGGCCTCGGCCGCAGCTTCAAGTAAAGGTTTCGGAGGGTGAGTGCGGAGCCAAACGTCAGTCCTCGGAGAGGTGGAACCGGATTGTTTTCTGCCGAGTAACAACATCGGTGGCAGCGATTTCGGGGAGTGCAGAAGGGCTGGTGTCCTGCGGAGGGGCCCCGGCTTCTGCGCAAAGAGACAGAACAGAGACAGTGAGGGGACGAGGAGCAGCATCAGCCCTGCCCGTGGCCAAGGCCACGCTGGTGTGGGACCACAGCAGGAGCTGCCGTGGGCCAGCCTGGGCACAGCAGCCACTGACAGTCCCAGAACTGCTGCACAGCCAGCTGGGCACTGCTCCAAGGGTCCCAGAGCTGCCACAGAGCCAGCCTGGGCAGAAGCAGCAGCAGACCCTGCCCTTGGCCCTGGCACACACTGTCTTGGTGCTCTGTGCACTGCAGGGCTGGGGCAGCAGAGCATGGCAGCTACAGGAGACCGGGCTGGCAGGAGACATAGCTAACAGGAGACTGGGCTGGCAGGAGACTGGGCTGGCAGGAGACTGGGCTAACAGGAGACTGGGCTATGGGGTCCCTATATGGGCACAGACCCCGGGCACCACGGGGTTCCTGTGGGCACAGACCCCGGGCACCGTGGGCTCCCTCTGTGGGCACAGACCCTGGGCACCGTGGGGTCCCTATGTGGGCACAGATCCCAGACACCATGGGGTTCACATGTGGGCACAGACCCCAGGCACCGCGGGGCTCCCTGTGCGCACAGTCTCTGGGCACCATGGAGTGTCTCTGGATCAACCAACCTGCCAGGCACAACCCCGTGGATCAACTAAGATGCCCATGCCGTTGTAGTAAAACATTTATTTGTTCAAGTGATTGAAGCTACCGTGTTTACAGCTCGTGACCTCACCACTGGCAACATGGAACATGACTGGGACTGCAGCTGTTGCCACCAGACTTTTCGTCATAATTTTTAGCTATAAAAAACTTGGACACCAGAAAAAACAGGTATTTTAGAGTTTAGGTGGCAGATGGGAGATGGGAAACCTGTGAGGGGGAAGACAGTTTATCGAGGCAGCCGACCTTGACGGCCCCGCGGCCTCGGCCGCAGCTTCAAGTAAAGGTTTCGGAGGGTGAGTGCGGAGCCAAACGTCAGTCCTCGGAGAGGTGGAACCGGATTGTTTTCTGCCGAGTAACAACATCGGTGGCAGCGATTTCGGGGAGTGCAGAAGGGCTGGTGTCCTGCGGAGGGGCCCCGGCTTCTGCGCAAAGAGACAGAACAGAGACAGTGAGGGGACGAGGAGCAGCATCAGCCCTGCCCGTGGCCAAGGCCACGCTGGTGTGGGACCACAGCAGGAGCTGCCGTGGGCCAGCCTGGGCACAGCAGCCACTGACAGTCCCAGAACTGCTGCACAGCCAGCTGGGCACTGCTCCAAGGGTCCCAGAGCTGCCACAGAGCCAGCCTGGGCAGAAGCAGCAGCAGACCCTGCCCTTGGCCCTGGCACACACTGTCTTGGTGCTCTGTGCACTGCAGGGCTGGGGCAGCAGAGCATGGCAGCTAACAGGACAAGGGCTAACAGGAGACAGGGCTAACAGGAGACTGGGCTAACAGGAGACTGGGCTAACAGGAGACAGAGCTGGCAGGAGACATAGCTAACAGGACAAGGGCTGGCAGGAGACAGGGCTAACAGGAGACTGGGCTGGCAGGAGACTGGGCTGGCAGGAGACATAGCTAACAGGAGACAGGGCTAACAGGAGACTGGGCTAACAGGAGACTGGGCTAACAGGAGACAGAGCTGGCAGGAGACATAGCTAACAGGACAAGGGCTGGCAGGAGACAGGGCTAACAGGAGACTGGGCTGACAGGAGACAGGGCTAACAGGAGACAGAGCTGGCAGGAGACAGGGCTGGCAGGAGACTGGGCTAACAGGAGACTGGGCTGGCAGGAGACTGGGCTGGCAGGAGACTGGTGCCACTGGGCTAACAAGAAACAGGGCTAACAGTACCCAATGTCCCCACCCAGACCTCTGCCACAAGTCTTGTCACCATCAGGGAGTTCAGGCACAGCACTGCTGCTGCTGCTTCAGGGAAAATCCAACAAGACAACCCCCAAAACCCCCAGCAGAACCAGCAAAGCTCATTGTTCCAGAACCAGAGACTTCTCCCTTTTCTAGATTTGCTTCTGCCCTTGCACTGGCCCAGCCTTTGCCCAGGCAGGGACTCCAGCTCCGCACACTGCCAGGGGTTCACGCAGAGCTGGGGACACCAGAGCAGAGCAGCAGGTGGGCACAGACACAGCGCCCACCTTCCTGAGGTCTGAGTGCATGAGGAAAGGTCACCGCAGTGAGGGTGTGCCATGTGTCACTGTCCTGCCCCACACCAGCCCCAGGGCACAGGGACAGCCCATGGGGCAGAGCCACTGCCCAGAGCCCAGCCACTGTGCAGAGCCCAGCCACTGCCCAGAGCCCAGCCACTGTGCAGAGCCCAGCCACTGCCCAGAGCACAGCCACTGTGCAGAGCCCAGCCCCTGAGCAGAGCCCAGCCACTGTGCAGAGCCCAGCCACTGCCCAGAGCCCAGCCACTGCCCAGAGCCCAGCCACTGCCCAGAGCACAGCCACTCCCAGGGACAGGGCACAGGTGCTCCTACCCACAGAGCTGGTTTTCCTGGCACTCCGTGCCTGCTGACATGCACCACCCCACTCCTGGCACTGAAGGGTGGACAAGCTGCTGCTGAGCAGCTGGGCTGGCACAGCCAGACCCCTCTGCAGTGCTTGATGTCCCCAGGGACAATTCCACAGTCACAAGGGCTGCAGCACCACAGAACAGTGGCCAAGGACTGGTGCTTGGCCTGCGGGGAGCCCCAGCTGTGCTGAGGGGCCCTGGTGGGTGACAGCCACGGTGGGTGACAGCCACGGTGGGTGACAATCCAGTACGGCGTGGTCTGGCAGCACAGGCTCTGACCCAGGCCCAGCACCCAACACACAGCCAGGCACACAGGGACACATTTGCAAAGGGGAAACAGGAGAACCACATAATTTGTAAGCAGGACCCACGGACTGGCCAGTTTGCTGCTTTCAAACCAGAACTCTGACCAACATTAACATTACTGCCAGGAGAAGGCACCGTGCAACTCCGTGGCTGCTGCTAGTGCAGCTTTTGGGCAGCAGCACCTGGAGCAGGGAGGTGAATGTTCCTGAGTGACCACAGTGCTGACAGGTGTGACTATGCTGCGAGTGGCACTGCTCAGTCTCCAGTGCCCCCAAAGCTCCAGCATCGCTGAGGCTCCGCTCCCCCTTGGTTGATGGGCAGAGAAGTGATCCTGGTGGCTGCTGTAGCCGTTACTCCTGGTTTGAAGCCATTCCCAAGGAAGCAGGGTGCCCCCTCTGAGCTGGGTGCCCACCATGGCCTCGGCACACTCTGGCCATGGCACACGGAGGGCACACACTCTGCCCAGGCCTGTGCACCCACCAGGGTTCTGTGCCACTCCTCGGTGTGGGATGCTCCCAGAGCAATGCCCAGCAGGGCTGCCGTGGTCCCTGGCAGGCAGGAGCCCCCCGTGCTGCTGGCACATGGCTCCAGCAGCTCTGCTGCAGCAGGGCCGAGCAGCTCGTGCCAGGAGCTCTCGGGCGGGCAGCGTGCCCCGGCCGTGCAGGGTGCCCGGAGCTGTGTCCCCTCCCCGTGCACAGGACACACTGCTGTGCTCTGCAGCTCCCTCTCCATGGCCACAGAGCAGCGGGCACAGTGACAGCCACGGTGGGTGACAGCCCTCGTGGGTGACAATCCAGCACGGTGTGGTCTGGCAGCACAGGCTCTGACCCAGGCCCAGCACCCAACACACAGCCAGACACACAGGGACACATTTGCAAAGGGGAAACAGGAGAACCACATAATTTGTAAGCAGGACCCACGGACTGGCCAGTTTGCTGCTTTCAAACCAGAACTCTGACCAACATTAACATTACTGCCAGGAGAAGGCACCGTGCAACTCCGTGGCTGCTGCTAGTGCAGCTTTTGGGCAGCAGCACCTGGAGCAGGGAGGTGAATGTTCCTGAGTGACCACAGTGCTGACAGGTGTGACTATGCTGCGAGTGGCACTGCTCAGTCTCCAGTGCCCCCAAAGCTCCAGCATCGCTGAGGCTCCGCTCCCCCTTGGTTGATGGGCAGAGAAGTGATCCTGGTGGCTGCTGTAGCCGTTACTCCTGGTTTGAAGCCATTCCCAAGGAAGCAGGGTGCCCCCTCTGAGCTGGGTGCCCACCAAGGCCTCGGCACACTCTGGCCATGGCACACGGAGGGCACACACTCTGCCCAGGCCTGTGCACCCACCAGGGTTCTGTGCCACTCCTCGGTGTGGGATGCTCCCAGAGCAATGCCCAGCAGGGCTGCCGTGGTCCCTGGCAGGCAGGAGCCCCCCGTGCTGCTGGCACATGGCTCCAGCAGCTCTGCTGCAGCAGGGCCGAGCAGCTCGTGCCAGGAGCTCTCGGGCGGGCAGCGTGCCCCGGCCGTGCAGGGTGCCCGGAGCTGTGTCCCCTCCCCGTGCACAGGACACACGGCTGTGCTCTGCAGCTCCCTCTCCATGGCCACAGAGCAGCGGGCACACGGCAGGGCTGGCACGGGGACACGCTGCAGGAACAGAGCCACGCTGGCAGCAGAGCGGAGCAGCACCACGCACCCAGGGCAAGGACACGCCTGGACACGGCAGGAAGGCAGCACAGACACAGACAGAACAGCCAGCTCCTGCCCAGACACACAGACACACAGACACAGCACAAGAGCCAGCTCCTGCCCAGACAGACACACAGACACACAGACACAGCACAAGACCAGCTCCTGCCCAGCCCAGCCCAGCAGCCCCACAGAGCCCATCTCCAGGGAGGGCCTGGGCACAGCCCTGTGCTCCAGCCGCTGCAGGAAGAGCCAAGAAGTTCCTGAAGCAGCACCTGTGAATAAAGACGCTCTCAGGCTAGAATCCCAGATCAGCTACAGCCGAGCAGCAGCACACGGAGCCCAGCTGGGCCGGCGATGCCTGAGGGGCAGGGAGGCACCCTGGGCTCGTGTCCCAGCTGGGGGTGCTGCTGGGGCCACAGCACGTCGCACCCCCGTCCATCACCTGTGCTGAGGAGTTATCCCAGTCTGGGGTAATAACCTGGGGTTATTCTGATCCAGGAGCATCTCAGCACTTTTTCTGTCTCACAGTTGGCAACCTACGGTTTTTGCAGAACAGAAAGGACAGAGAATTTCCTCCTTCATGAGGCTTCCCACACTTTGAATCAAGCCTTAATAAAACAAATGTCCCACTGCACATTTATTCCAGTGGGCATGGATGATTCCATGCCCAGGGCTTTCCCAAGGGATGAATGATCCTCTCAGCCAGGGAGAGAAGCTGGCACAAGAGGAACTCGAGGCTGCCCAGATCCCCTTTCCTGCACTATCAGCAGAGAATAAACCAAACACAGGGCCATATGGTCCCTGTACACTGCTTGACACAGAGGCACCATGGACAGAACATCAGCTGCAGTGCTTAGAAAATTATTCCTTTGAGTGAAAAATTACAAATATAAAAATAAACTCCCTTAAACCACAAAACACCATTAGTATTTTAGCACTTTCACAAAACATCACACAGATTTAGGTCCAGTTTTAGACAACATATAAAAGCATTGTCATTTGATGTTTTTAAAATACATGATTAAACCCAACCACTCCACAGCAAACCTCTGGCACTCTCCCTGTACCCCAGGGTAGGAGGAAGGTGCCTCTGCCAGCACAGTCCCCCACTGGAGCTCGGACCTTCACGTTTGACCCACACTGGGCAAAGCCCTTCTCATCAGACTGCCAGACCCTGGACAGAGCAGCCTGTCCTCGACAGCATGTTATTTAATAGCTCCCTTCTGTTCCTGCAGCGCTCATGGGTTCCCAGAGCAATCCAAGGAGGGATTTATTGTAATTTTTTTAACTTTTCCAGCAGGAAGCAGGTTTTCTCATTTTGAGACTTTGTTTCCTATTTGGTCTCTGCATTTCCTGAGGGAAGCAAAATGGGTTTCTAAAAAAGAAGCAGCCTCTTCCTTTTAGGTCCTTTACACCACCCTCATTGACTTTGTTCTTCTATGACAGGCAATAAAATCACTCAGAGCAACCCACACTGGCCAAGAGCACCAGCCCCTCACTGCAGAGTCCCAGGACACAGATGGGGTGCCAGGGGCTGTTCCCCACTGTGAGATGTTCCCCCACAACTGCCCTGGGGCCAGCTGCTGCCCTGGGTGGAGCCAGGCTGGCCTCAGGCACCTGCCCGAGTTACTGTGCCCCCAAGAACAAGCATACAGGGTATGAAATTTAACTATTCTCTCACTTTTATGGCCACAAAGCCCATCTTGAACCTGTTATTTGGCATCTGAGAATGCACAGTGCTCAAATATTCAGAGTTAAGCTGTCTCTAATTTGAATATGATGATCATATGAGTTTAATTAATATTAATTGCAGGCTTCCCTTTACAGTGAGCAGAGCAGCTGCCATTCACACAACGAAATTTGTGCCTGCTGTCCCCTGCTGCTGTGGGGCTCTGTGCCTACAGAGTGGCTCAAAATCACTCTATCCCACAGGCACCGCAATTAGGAGCAGCTTAAAGGTGAGACCATCATCTTCCAGGCCCTCAGTGCACCCAGGGACTGAAAAGAACTGGACCAAACCATAAAGTTCTGAGGAAATATGGCCCAGGAGTCTAGGACAGCAGGAGATGGCCATCATCACCTGACCAGCTGAGGTGCTGAATGGCTGTGACCCTGCCAGCTGCAGCCCTGCCTGCCCACCTGCCTGTCCTCCTGCCCTCCTGCCTTCCCACCTGCCTTCCCACCTTCCTGCCTACCTACCCACCTGCCTGGCCACCTGCCCGGCCACCTGCCCTCCTGCCTGCCCTCCTACCTGCCCACCTGCCTGCCCACCTACTTGCCCACCTGCCCACCTGCCTTCCCACCTTTCTGCCCACCTGCCCACCTGTTTGGCCACCTGCCTGGCCACCTGCCACCTGCCTTCCCACCTTCCTGCCTGCCTACCCACCTGCCTGGCCACCTGCCCTCCTGCCTGCCCTCCTGCCTGCCCACCTGCCTGTCCTCCTGCCCACCTGCCTTCCCACCTGCCTGCCCACTTACCTGCCCACCTGCCACCTGCCTTCCCACCTTCCTGCCTGCCTACCCACCTGCCTGGCCACCTGCCCTCCTGCCTGCCCTCCTGCCTGCCCACCTACCTGCCCACTAGCCTACCCACCTGCCTGCCACCTGCCTGCCCACCTGCCTGCCCACCTGCCCACCTGGCTGCCCACCTGGCTGCCCACCTGCCTGCCCACCTGCCTTCCCACCTGCCCACCTGGCTGCCCACCTGGCTGCCCACCTGCCCACCTGCCTTCCCACCTGCCCACCTGCCTTCCCACCTGCCCACCTCCCTGCCCACCTGCCTGCCCTCCTGCCTGCCCACCTGGCTGCCTGTGGCCCCGCTCAGGGCCCCGCTGAGCTGTGCCCAGCCCCCCGGGGTGCCCAGCCCCGCTCCCTCCCCAGGGCTGCAGGTCAGGGCTCTGCCTGCACGGCGGGGTCTGGGTGCTCTGGGACGGGGTCAGGCACCTCTCAGGGTGACCCCGCTGCTCCAGCAGCCCCGGCCAGCCAGAGCCGGCACAAGGGGATGGACCCACAGCCTGGTGCTCCTCGTGCTCCTCCCAGCCCCACGGTGGGAGCTCTGCAGCACCAAGGCTCGGCCCGGCTCCGGCAGGGCAGTCACCGCGAGGCTGGCTGGCGTACCGAGTGAATATTTTATTTTACACAACATAACAACACAGCGTTGTTGCTCCTGTACAGCATCTGCCTAAAAACAAAGGCAACACCATTGTCACGGAAAAGAAATGTACAGTCTGACCGGTTTAAAAAATATCATTTTACTGATTGATCCAGAAGTGGTTATTTGTTAGCTTGGAGGAAATTGCATTTCCTTTATAAAAGGCTTTTTCTGTGAAAACTCTCTCTTTTGTTTTCTGCTACCGCAGAACCAGGAAGCCAGTCCTAGAGCAGGGAAGGCACTGGTGCTGTTTCGTGCTTTTTTTCGCCCCTTAATCTTTTTTTCCTTTTTTTTTTTTTTTTTTTAATCTCTGAATGTTGCCTTCGGTTTTGATATTAAATAAAACCAAACGAAAACTAAATAAACCCCCGTGTGCACTGGGTGGCTTATACAGAACCCCGCATGAACAAGCCATTAATCAGCGAGACAGCAGTGGACATCCAAATCCAATTCCCTGGGAAAGGGAGTTTCACACAATGTTTGGTGGTTTTGGTTAAAATAAAAATTAAAAAAAAAAAAAAAAGAAAAAAGAAAAAAAAAAGCAGGTCACACAGTGCTTTCCAATATCCACTCAGAACTGGAGAAAGTTGCTTTTCCGCTATCGGCCCCGGCGCAGTCTGCCTGGACCGGCATCCCGTTCATGGACAGGCTCCGTTTGGAGCGCAGGCCGCCGGCGCCGGCGCCGCGGGGCTCCAGCAGCTCGCCGCCCAGCGACCGCCGGCGCTTGGCTCGGGACGCGTCGGCCGGCAGCGTGAGGAACTTACTTGGCTTTGATTGTGCTCTTTTGTACGTGGGGGCCGCGTCAGGGGCGCGGCTGGCTAGCTGCAGGGCCGTGGAGTTATTCCTGTTCGAGTTCTGGGGCTCGGTGCTGCCGCCAGCCTCGCCCTGCGGCTCGCTGCCGGGCTTTGGCCCCGACTTTCGCTTCTGCTTCTGCGACAGGGAAGTGCTGGAAGTCCAGGCCGGAGGCAAAGCGGAGGTAGTGGTGGCTGAGTCCTGGCTGGAGCCGGCGTCCGGTGACTGCGTCACACCATCGCTGGCAGCCTTGCAGCACTGGATGCCCTCCTCGTGCCCGAGAGCCTGCTTGGACAGGGACTGCGACAGCACCCCGCTGCAGCCCTGGATCTGAGCCCCGTTCGTCTGCGAGTACACGTTGCTGACCTTGGTGGCCTTCTGCTGCCCGTTGTTGTTACACACCTTGTAGCGGATCATGAGGATGATGATGAACACGAGCACGGACGCCACAATGATCCCACCAATGATGATAATCATGGTCCCACCCAGGAACTGGGACTGCATGAAGTGGCAGCGCACGTAATCCTGCTCGGTGGTGAACTGTGTGCAGCCCACCACTCTGGTGGCCGTCAGCGAGGTGATCCCGTCGTCGTAGATGGCCAGCACGCACAGGTCGTACATCGTCCCCGCAGCCAGGTTGTTGACCAGAAAGGTTTTGCTCGTGGGAGGTATCATTCTGGGGGAGAAGGAAACCAGTGTGAATGAACCTGGAGGACACACCGGCACCTTCCCACCCTGTGGAGCAGCCCCGGCCATGCTGGGCACCACCACGGCTTGTCTGCCCACTGTCCCCGTGGGGCTGATCTCCATCCCCCAGCAGCTCCTGCCTGGCCTTCCATGTAGCAGCAGTCACTGCCAAGGCCCCTGGCACAGCTCAGCATGGCAGAGCCCCCCATTAGAACCACCACATCAAAAACGTGGAATCACAGGATCACAGAATGGCCTGGGTTGGAAGCAACATTTAAAGACCATCTAGGTCACCCTCCTGCCATGGGCACGGACACCTTCCAACAGACAAGGCTGCTCCAGGCCCTGTCCAGCCTGGCCTTGGACACTTCCATGGATGGGGCAGCCACAGCTTCTCTGAGGAACCTGTGCCAGGGTCTCACTGTCCTCACAGGGAAGAATTTTTTTCAGTTATCTGACCTACATCTACCTTCTTTCAGTTTAAAGCCAGTATCCCTTGTCCTAGTAATGGATAAAGAAATTCACAGAAGAAATGACCAAGCAAAGCCAGTGCTGAAGGGTACAACAGTCACACCTGGCAGCACAGAGTCCCCCTGTACTTCTCCAGCATGGGCATCACCAGAAAGTGCTGTGAGGAACATGGTCACAGACATTGTCCTCCCTGTGCTTCCACAAAGCTGAGCATATTAGGAACCATTTAATCCATCTACCTTCACAACCCTTCTCAGATCAGTTCAGAGGATTAGAGATCCACTTGGATTATCTAAAAATAACACTGTTATAAGTAATTTTCCCATTTGTGAGTAGAAATGGCACGAGTCCTTCCTGAGGCTCCCACCATGAGCTGCCGGGGCTGGGCTCTGCTCAGCTGGCACAGCACAGGAACTCCAGCAGAGGGGCTGCCCAGGCCAAGGCCACACGCCAGCACCAAGCACCCAGCACGGTCCCACATGCGCAGGCTGGGGCTGCCTTACCTGTAAACAAGGGAGTCATCGTAAGTACCATTGTACTGGATTTGAAACATACGTATCCCAGGTATATTCCTCTGAAAATTGAATTTCAGCAGAGCCGTGGAGGACGTCGCTTCCGCGACGACCACCTTCTTATCCTGGCTGACTTTAGTATCCCCGTTGCTACTGCTCGCATTGGAGCCCGACTTGGTGGATGTGGAGATATCCGAGGAGCCTGGGTCAGGCTCGTGGATGTGGTTTGTGCTGTTCAGCAAGTGGGGGAGTTTGATGATGTGCAGGTCCACCGTCTGCGTGGCCTCCCCCGCTGGGTTGGAAGCAATGCAGGTGAAGGAGCCCGTGTCCTTCACCGTGGTGATAAGGATGTCGAGCGTCCCGTTGTCGTACACCGTGGACCTGGTCGCGTTGGAAATCAGTTTGCCCTCGGGTGAAATCCAATGGATTGCTGGCTCGGGGTCGCCCCGGGCCTTGCAGCGCAGGGCTGCCCGCTGCCCCTCCAGCACCCGCAGCTCGTGGGTGTGCCGGGTGATGAGCGGGGGCTCGCACAGGAACTCCTCCTCAGGGATCGACCAGAAGTACCGGCCAGACAGCAGGGTAGGAGAGGCACAGGTCTCCAGGTCATCCTCCCTGGAAAGGCGCCTCAGCCACAAAAGCTCACAGTTGCAATGCAAGGGGTTCCCACCAAAGCTCAGCGCAAATGTCGAGGGGCTGATAATTCCTGAGGTTGCCAGCACCTGAGCGCGCTGGAAGAGCGGATCAGGCGGCAGCTTCTGCAGTTTGTTGGATGTGACGTCCAGCCTGGTCATCTTGTGGAGGTGGGAGAAGGTCCCCTTAGGAATATGGTCAATCATGTTGTGGTCAAGACTGAGAGTGTGCAAACTGACCATTTTCTCAACGGCATCCCAAGGGATGGTTTCCAGATTGTTGTAAGACAAATCCAATTCCTCGAGAGCTAAAACATCATCGAAAGCTGTGGAAGAAATTAAAGTCAGCTGATTGTTGTTCAGTATCAAGTGGTGGAGATTGGAGAGCCCACTGAACATGTCATTAGTGATCTTAGTCAATCGGTTGCTGTTCAAATGCAGAGCCCGCAAATTGCGCAGGTCGGCAAACGCGTGAGGTGTGATAAAACTGATTGTATTCCGGGACAGCGTCAGGTCCACCAGGCTGGTCATGTTGGCAAAGTCTTTCCTTTTAATGTTTGTAACAAAGTTGTCTGCCAGGCGCAGCTCCACGGTCCTCCTGTCAATGTTGGGAGGAACAAACAAGAGCCCTTTCTTGGCACAGAGGGTGGCGAGGTTCGGAGACAAGATCTGACAGACGCAGCGCTTGGGGCAGATCTGAGCTCGCACCGCTACGCCAATGAACAGCAGAAACAAAAGCAGTTTTTCCATTGTAGAACAGATTCAAGAGCCTGCAAGGGAGAGCAAACAATGGTTAGTCTCTGTGAGATAATATGGACATAATAAAAAAGCCAAGACAGACAGTCTGTGGTTAAACCATGGAACTGAAGTTCAGGTAGCAGCGAGTCACCCTCCCTGTGTTACCTCGCTTTTCTCCATCCCCCCATCCTGACACAAGAGTGCCTGCCAGGAGTACAGCTGAGAGTCAGGGATGTTTGCAGCTCCATGGATACACACCGCATACAAGTGACAAAGCGATTGGGAAGCCGCCCCTCGGGCCCCTCCTGCTAGAGCCCATCCTCTTTCCCAGCGCACCTCCACATCCCAGCAGAGCCCACGACCTC
The DNA here is from genome assembly GCF_017590135.1 of Pyrgilauda ruficollis. Taxonomy (NCBI): domain Eukaryota; kingdom Metazoa; phylum Chordata; class Aves; order Passeriformes; family Passeridae; genus Pyrgilauda; species Pyrgilauda ruficollis. Next base: position 154,199 of record NW_024523956.1, read on the forward strand.
CCAGGCTGCTGGCCATAGTGACAAATGTTCAGGTACAGAAAATGAAGAGTGGTTCATGTGTGCTTCACTTGCTAAGCTGAAACTCTCAGTGGCCTTGAAATCACAGCAGCTCAATGGGTCTATCTCCACTGAACATTTAAGCTCTTAATGCTATTTTCAGAATAAACTCAGAAGGAGCTAAATTTATGTCATTCAAAACCCAAAAATGCAAATAAAACAAAATGAAACAAAAAAAAAAAAAAAAAAAAAAAAAAAAAACCAAAAACACAAAAAAAAAAAAAAAAAAAAAGTGAATATTAAAAAACCCACAAAAACAAAACAAAACAAGAAAAAAACAACCGAACAAACAAACAAAAAAAAAAATACCCAAAGCAAAACAAGTCCCTCAGTTTTAAAATAACTTTCTGGGAAGATATATGGGCATGTATTGATTTGTATAATAACAGTAGTGACCTGCAAACTCGACCAGAATCTAGCAAATGTTACATCAGTGGAGAACATTTGGAGGGAAATAACTTTTGGATGTTTCAGAACAAGCAGAAAAGAGCTGATGAAGGAATTCAAGCAACTTCATCATTTTCTCTGTGGATTTGACCTTGGAAACAGTTCCACTGGCCCCATATGACATCATCTTGTTTATTTTCTGTGACAGTTTGGAAATCAAAAATGAACCTTTACCTTGCATCCTTATACTAAATGCTCTTTTCTCCAGCTTATGCCAAAACACTTTATTGTATTCTATTTTTTTTTTTTAGTTCCTTGTCATGGATGCTTTTCTTTCTAGTCAGTAGTTATTAAATTGAAGGTTTTAAAAGAAAAAAAAAAAAAAAAAAAAAAAAAAAAAAACAAAACACCAAAAAACCAAAACAAAACAAAAGAAAAAACCCAAGAAAAGCCCCCACAACAGAGATCTAAATAAAAATGGATCTTGGGCTAATTTTAGCTGATCACAGCTTTCCGGCTCCCCCTGGAAAGCCCAGCGGTTCAATCAGCTTTATCGCTGACGCTGCCAGGCCCGCTCCTGGTGGCAAGTGGGAGCAGGGCCGCCAGCAGCAGTGCCCACGCAGCTCAGCGAGATCACCCTGAGGTGACCCAAAGGCTTCCCGGCAGGGCAGCTGGGAGGGCTGGGCTGCTCCTCCCTGGAACAGGCGGGAGCACGGTCCCGTGCAAAGCACCCACGTGTCTGAGGGAACCTGTGCCATTGTGAGCAGCGGTGCTCAGAGGGGCTCCACACTGACACTGAAGCACTCAGCTCCCTTTGGGACCGGCACAATTATACGTGTTCAGATCAGATTACTCAGACCCATTACCACCCCAGAGATGCATTAACGAAGCTCAGCTAAAATACAGTTTCACAGCTAGCCAGAACCAGAACTCTTGAAACGTCATTGATATTTAAAGACATTTAACCTCAGAACAACAATTATTGCTCCTGTTGTCCGATCCATCCGTAAACCAAACCAAATCTGTGGTGCCGTGCAAGCAGAGGCAGCAAAATTATTAGTGAAAATACCAGCCCTAAACCCTGCTTTTCAGCACAATCAATTTACTTTTTCCTGATACTTCTGGGGACTGCAAGTGTTCAGGACTACTCCAACTTTTGAATTCCCACTAGAAAAATAAAAGCCTGCTACTGCAGTCCAAAGCAGAGCCTGCTGCTGTGGGCAGTGCTGGGAGCTGCTCCCACAACCAGCATAACCAGCACCATTCCTGCTGCCATGACTTGTGGCAAAAAGCAAAGTGCCATGGCAGTATTCAGGTATGTTCTGCGGACTCACTTTCATGACTGCACTGCAAATCAGGGTGGCCCTGCAGGTGACAAGGACCTGGAGGAGAATGGCAGTGTCAAGCAGTGAAGGAAACTGCCTGCTGCAGCCTCCAGACCCCACTGGTGTCACCCACCAGCCACTTCCCAAACCAGCAGCTGCACTTCACGGCCAGGGACTGTCACCTGTCCTTTCCAGGTGGGACTTTGCTCCTTTAATGTACATCTGGTAAGGACTAGATTGGAGCAGGCTCAGCAGCTCAGGGCACCTGCAGCACAGCCACTGGGGTCCCTGGACAGCCTTGGCTGGGGACACCACGCTCACTTAAATTTGCTGACTTAAGGCTGCCAGTTTAGATTCATGGCTATGATGAAATCATGTGCCTGGATCCAGCCTAGTCCATTGCTACAGCTACCCAAGACTAACACAAGCTCAAGCCCAAATCAGCAAGTTCATGAGTTTGGAAATGCCATTACAAGATGAAACAACGTAAACAACAGCTGGGATGACAAGGTCACCACAAAGTTACCTACCAGCAGAGGTGGGTTTTTTGGATGTTAAGAGAGTTTTGGATATCGTCTGCGTCAATATGCTCAGGTCGAATGCCCAGCATATGGCCAGAGCTGGATGCAATGCCATCAGTGAACATCAGGCTCAAGGGGCTGCAGTAAATGGGGCAAGACCTGCCCTCTGGCAAGGCCAGTTGCCAGCACTGTGCCCCATGACTCGGGTTTAGGGACAGTCCTCTCCCGTGTCTCCCAGTGACCTGGGCAGGGAGCTGAGTGCACCCCACATACGTCTGCCAATGACACTGAACTAGGAGGAGGGACTGAGCCCTCAGAGCATGGAGTGCTTGAAGAGAGGTCCTGGTGATCAGAGTGCTGAGCACCCACCAGCCCTGACTGCAATGCAGACCAGTGAGGATCTGGCATCTGGATGCCTCAGCTGATGGAAACAGCAAAGCCACGCCTGGATCTACATGAGGAAGCTGGTGCCCCAGGTGTGCAGGAATGGAGACAGCCCATCCTCCCCAGCCTGGGCATCATCCCTTGCTGCAGGGAAACATTTCACCTCCTTGCTGAAAAAACACAGAGCATTTCCTCCCAGAGTGCTCAGTGCAGCAGCCTTGTGGCTGTGCCCCACCACTGAGACATTCTAGACAACACCACCAGCTGCAGGAGCTGGCGGCTTAGGAGGACAGCCATCAAAAACCACACCTGCTGAAAGTCAGCCTGGACATGTGTCCCCTCCTCTCCCAACATACCTCATCCCCCACACAGATAATTTGCAGAGATAGCAGCGCTGACATGGCTTAGAGCTCATTGCAGAAAACACCTTTTTGACTAATGAAAGCAATATGTGATTCTCATTACTTGCTTTGAAACATAACAAAACAGAAAGGAAACTGCATTCATATATAAAACAAATGCCAGCTTCCTGGGAAGGTGGGCATTGCTCATTTACTGCTCGGTGCCTGCAATAGGACAAGGGTAGTCAGCTCTTCATGCGACATTTGTGATTCACAAAAAAAGCCTCTCACATATACTGCTCTTTACATCCATTCTGTTGCTACATTTGATCATTTTGAGTTATTCATCTGTCTATAAAACCTAAGTTCGAGTTGCTGTGGGCTGCATGGCTTATGGTCACACAGAGTGGGAACTCCAAAGAGCCAGGAACCTGTGAGCCCCAGCACACTGGGGGGGCTGGGAGCCCCCCACTGTTCCCCCCTCGGCTGGAGTCCCCAGACCACTGCTCCTGTCTCTGAGCAGAGGAAGCTCCCTCTGCTTCCCACTTCTGAGGTATGGAGGAGGTCTGACAGTGGTTGGGCAGGGCCAGGGTTCATGGAGGCAGGGACCCCTCCAGCGCTGTCACCCCTGCCCACCTTCCCCCGGCCACTCTCAGGTGGGACATCCCCGCACAGTGGGTGACACTCCCATGGTCCTTCCCCTGCCAGGTGTTTCCCACAGGTCTTCTGGCCTTCACACCACCTCCAGCCCAGCTCTGGAACACACACCTCCATTCCAGCCCAGCCCACCTCTGGATCACAGACCTCCATTGCAGCTCTGGAACACAGAACTCCATTCCAGCCCAGCCCACCTCTGGAACACAGACCTCCATTGCAGCCCATCTATGGAACACAGAACTCCATTCCAGCTCTGGAACACAGAACTCCATTCCAGCTCTAGAACACAGAACTCCATTCCAGCCCAGCTGTGGAACACAGACCTCCATTGCAGCCCAGCTCTGGAACAAAGAACTCCATTCCATTCCAGCCCATTCCAGCTCTGGAACACACACCTCCATTCCAGCTCTGGAACACAGAACTCCATTGCAGCCCAGCTGTGGAACAAAGAACTCCATTCCATTCCAGCCCATTCCAGCTCTGGAACACACATCTCCATCCCAGCCCAGCCCAGCCCAGCCCAGTGGAGCACAGACCTGCATTCCATTCCAGCCCATTCCAGCTCCCTCCCCACGGATGCCAGGCACATGCCAGCCCAGCCCTGGCAGCTGCAGAACAGCCATCCCTGCAGAGAGGAGGAGCCCTGAGCTGGCATGGGACCCAGCCCACACACAGGCAGGGTGTAGGGACAGTTGGGGCACTCCCCATCTCCAGCACCACACGTGGCTCTGTGAGACCCACTAGAGGATTTCCAGCACTTCCAGAGGAGCCACCCACCCACAGCCCCCACAGCCCCTGCTGCATCCTGCGGCACACACAGACCCTCTGGCCAGCACCTCCTCAGGGCAGACTCCCACCACAAACCTGTGACAGCTGCTGGGAATGGCCAGAGTAAGCCCAGCCCGGTGGGCACAGCTGTTCTGAGCCCCTGCCAGCACTGCCAGGGCCAGCAGCAGGCACAGCCTGGCACCCAGTCAGCAGCAGCCCGTGGGAATAACTACCCACCTGTTCTAGCAGCAGACAGAGGTCAGGGGAAGGGCTAATGAATTTGAAATTCCTGCCTGGAATGGATCCAAGGAACCCAGGACTGAAATGCCACGTAATGTGATGGCTCCTTGTGCCCAGCATGCTGGGGGTTTGCCTCCTCCTTTCTGGGATATGAAGTGCAGCATCTGCCATTGTGCCCAGTGCTCCAAAGGGTTATTTACATATTGTGGATCACACAACATGTGGGAGCAGAAGAATCCATAAGACAGACATTAATTAGCAAACAACTTCCACTACATCCAGTTCCTGTTGGGATGCCCAGTGTGCACACAGAGCTGCTGCAGCCAGCTGCCAGCTCAGGGCCTGCCTCAGACATCATCTGTCACTGCTGAGGCCATAACAGAGCTACTGGCTGCCCTTCCCACCCATCCAGGAGGACTGGTGGGAAGGAATCCACCCAGGATTCTCAGAGTCTGCAAATTCAGCTTCGTGATGGAGGAAAAAATAGTCTGGAAGCTGATGATGTTCATCTGCTGGGGATGGAGGAAGGGAAATCACAGCACCTGCCACCACAGGCACCCCGTAGCCAGAATTTGGTGTGCAAAAGGAGATTCTGGGATCTGTGGCACTCCAGCTGCTGGGACCAGTGAATTGGAGAACAAGGAGCTTCTGTTTCACAAAAGTCAGTGGTTTGTAAACAGGTCAAAGGGTTTTGCTGAATTGGAAACAAAGTGCCTGAGAAAAAAACCATTTGAATCAAAGCACCTGACCCAGGGGTTTGCTCTGGGGGCTGTGCTAGCCGCCCAATGCTGAGCTGGCCAGGATCAGCACCCAGGAGCACCAGCCAGGACCACAAGGCCACCACGTTTGACACTTGCTATAGGACTGGACAGGCGAATCCACATGGGGGGCCATGAGACTGGGAAATCCTGTACCCTGGTCCCAGTTAAAGGGCTTCAAACAGCCATGAACCCCTCAGAGCTCTGGGAATCTCAGAAGCAGGAGCAAGGGGCCCAAAGTGAGGGCCAGGGGCAGTGCTGCCAGCTGATATAGGGATAATGCCTCTCCTGACATAACGTATGTTCCTTCCTCAAAAGCTCAGTTTCTGGATTTTTGCTGAGTTTCCCCTGTCTTCTACACAATAAACAGCTTCAGCACTTGCCCTTGCAATACACAGCTTCAAAACATGCCCATAAAGTTCAGAAATCGAGGAGAAAAAGAGAATATCCTTTTTTTAAAGCACTTTATTTTAGAATTGCTCCACATTGTCTGCAGCAGACAACACTAACAAAGCTAAGTGCTCGGAAAGGTGAAAACCCCACGGGGTTCCTGCAGCAGTGCACATGTCACAGCCGGAGTGCTTCCAGCAGAAGCAGGGACATGGGCACATTGCAGGCATTGTCCCTCCACTGCTGCTGACACAGCACCCCTGTCCTGCATGTTCACAGGGATGCTGGAGCCTTCCCAGGAGGCACGGGCAGGGTCAGGATGCTGCACTCGGGGAGTGAGCGCCCAACACGGCCCTGGGCCCGGCCTGCAGCACTGCTGCCTGCTGCCCTGGGACAGTGGCCTGGGGCCAGCACAGCCAGGGCAGCACAGACACGGCATTCCCAGGGATTTCATTCCTCTCCCTTCTCATTCTGCTCCCTGCCATGCCCCACAGGTGTCCCAGCGAGCGGCTCTGAGCACACAGCACTCCCAGCACTGTGGCCTGACAGCAGCAGACAAGTGGCCCTTGGGGTGCACCCTTCCAGCACGCTCCCAGGGTGCCTCCTGCCCCTTCCGGCACTCCTCCTGACCCTTCCAGCACTCCTCCTGCCCCTTCCAGGACTCCTCCTGCCCCTTCCAGCACTCCATTCCTCCTGCCCCTTCCAGCACTGCACTCCTCCTGCCCCTTCCGGCACTCCTCCTGCCCCTTCCAGCACTCCATTCCTCCTGCCCCTTCCAGCACTCCTCCTGCTCGCCTGCTGCTGGCAGGCCCCGAGCCCACAGCCACCCGTGAGGGCTCCTGCCCCAGGCCAAAGCCGAGGGCCGAGCACAGGGGCTCCCACAGCGCGGGGCTGCACTGCAGGCAGCTCACCGAGGCTTTGCTAGCACAGACGAGAGCCCAGAGTGATCCACGGGATGAGTCAAGCAGCAGAGCACGACTGCAGCTCGCTGAGGTATTAATAGCTGTGCCGTGAGGAAACGCTGGGGGATGGCACGGCCCGGGCTGGGGGCACCTCCTGCTGCTGCTGCGTGGATGGGGAGAGGGCCTGAACCAAGCACTGAGCCAAGCACAAAACAGAGCAGCGCCTGAGAACATCCTGTGATAAAGCACACATGGAGAGATCACCTCCCCTTTCTGAGGGACAGCTCAGCACTCCCATCTCGCCCACTGTCACGCCCAGCGAGTGATGGAGCTGTGAAACCACCTGGAGCTTTGCAGGCACAGCCCGGAGCCAGGCTGGGCTCTTTACCTGGGGCAGAAGGTCTCAGCAGTGCATCTCCCAGCCCAGCAGCAGGGAGCACCAGCCTCCCAAGGCAGCTCTGGCCCCGTACAAGCAGCACATACCGCTGGCACCGTCTGTCACCACTCAGGACTGTCCTTGTGCCCTGATGGCCACCAGCACCCAGGGCCGCTGGTCCATGTGCCAGCCAGCCAGGCTCTGTGGACACCACAGGTACAGACAGATGGACAGGCTGCTCCACTTTCCTGGCCCCCTCTATAAAATGTGCATCAGGAATTCCATCCTCTTCCTTTCCTCCAGGCCCCAGGAATCATGCCTGCAGTGGTATGGAACACAGGGAAAGCAGCACAGCCCCACTGCCTGCACCCAAGAGCTCCCAGCCCGGCTGCAGCCCCCTCCCAAACCCCAGCCCAGGGCTGCCAGTGCCAGAGACAGCTTCCAACCTCATCCCCTGAACCCACCAGCCCTGCACCCACAGCCCCCGTGCAGTGCAGGAGTCAGGGCCAGAGCTCTGCACAGGGGGATGTCACCGAAAAGCATCTCAGGTGTAGTGGTACACACACACTGTGTTTTAAGGTCAGAACACCAGGACATTTAAGGCCCCTCCAACCCAAACCACTCCATGACTCGCTATACAAAGCTTTCCAGCTCCTGAGCAGTTCCTGTACCAAATATTACACAGATATGCCAAGCACTGACACCAACATCAGCATCAGCCATGCAGCTTCCAAAAGGAGCAGGCCTAAGTGAATAATTGTTTAAACAAGGCGGCTTTTAACTTACCCAAACATTTGTATTGTATTGGGGTATTGTGGCATTTTAAAAACTGTTTTTGCAACATCAAAACACAACACAAGGGAAGGGATGAGAAGGGATTTTCTCTGCCATTCCTCTATCCCTCTGTTCCACAGCCATACATTCCCAGGTGCTATGGGAAGGTGAGGTAGCCATGGTGGCCCTGCACGCCCCAACGCACACCCTCCAGCCACAGGTCTGGCTCAGAGGGACACGTGGAGAGCACTGGTGTGGGGGAAGAGGCTCCTCAGGGGCAGCACCACCCTGGTGCAGCCCCTGGCACTCTGCAGGCTGCCCAGGCAGAGGCTCCCAGGGCAGGGGGTGGAAGGGCACCAGCCATGTCCTGCCACGAGCAGAGGGTGCACCAAGCTCAGGGTGCACACCCCAACTGCTGCTAACTGCTGCAGGACACCAGCAGTGCCAGCTGTGCCAGCTGTGCCAGTCACGCTAGCCCATCACCCACTCCTGTCCTGGCACAGGCAGCTCTCCCTGCACACTGTCCCTGCACACTGTCCTGCACACTGTCCCTGCACACTGTCCCTGCACACTGTCCTGCACACTGTCCTGCACACTGTCCCTGCAGCCCCTCCTGCCCAAGCACCCCAACAGCAGCACTCCACGTGCTGGCAAGCCTTACAAGGAAATCTGGGATTCTCCTCTTATTGTAAAATACCCACTGGTGCCTGGCGAGTGCCAGCTGCCAGGGCTGCTCATGGAAGGCACCACCAGGAGGGTGGGAAGGGCAGCAGGTGCTCCAGGGTCCACACAGCCAAACCATTCCTGGCTGTGACCTTCCATCCTCACGGGGCAGTGACCAGTGCACTCAGCACCCCGAGGTGAGTGGTGCTGAGCTTCACCCACTGCCAGCTCTCCAGCCTGTTCCAGTCCCTGGGATGCCATCCCTTCCCTCCAGGTGCTGACCACACCACACAGCTGTGTGTGGCTGCCAGAGGTGCTGAGGGGAGCAAGGGGGGCTCCAGAAATGGTAAGCAGACAGGCCCCAGGACACACAACCTCCCACACAGCCCAAACTCCCTGAGACTCTCCATCCCTGACACCACCCTACAGCAGTACAGGATACCCAGCACTTCTAACTTACTGCTGTGATAAATATGTAATAATGGAAAAATGAGGTAATTGATGCCACATCCCCAGAAATGTTCAAGGTGAGATTGGGCAGGACTTGGAGCAACCTGGTCTAGTGAAAAGTGTCCTTGCCCATGCCAGAGGCATGGAACAAGATGGACTTTAAGGGCCCCTTCCCAACCAAACCATTCTGGGATTCCATGAGTCTATGAATAAAATTATTCTTAAGGTTTCCTTTGCCAACCAATGCCACCATTTTAAAGCACCAACACTCTCATTCCCCAATGGGCACTGGGCGAGGGATGGGGGTGCAGGGGGAGCCAGGCACTGGCCAGGGCACTGTGGCCAAACCCAGCATGCCCACCAAGCACACACACTTTAACTGGGGGAACCAGAAGCAGAGGAACCAGCACTGTGAGGGTGACGCTGTCAGCACGACACACCAGAGAAAACGGGGGATTAACCATAAGCAGATTTCCAAGCCCGAACAGTCCGCAGGTTTTATCAAGCACCGCAAAAATAACTTATTTCTTCCGTAGCCTTGCTTCTGCACAGCCCACCAAATTAAATGAAAAGTAAACTAACAATGATTTACTGCAGATGGACATTTATTATCTGCGTAATAATACTTTGCAATCGTCACAGCATTAACTGAGGCCAATTCTTTTCTTAGTCACTGTACTCTTACATAAACATATAGTAAATTAAACAATCTAAAACCAGGCATTTATTAGGGTTGTCTCTACACTTGCCTGAACATCATTTGAAGATGTGAGTCATAAAACAAGCTGGATTTTGAGTTCTAAAGTTTAATTTAATGTCAAGGAGTACTGGCTACAAACCGCAGATAGCTCTCATGGAAGAACACCTATTTAGTATTTAGGTCTGGCTTGTTAACTGGTAAATCAAACAGATGTGGCCAAATTAGCTACTGAGATGATCTAAGATGTGCTATGTCTACAGCAGCCCTGACACTTCAAAGGCAAACCCAGGGAATCTCAAGGAGATAAAACATTTCCATCACAATAACGGGTGACACGCGCCGGCAGGATACATGTAATAAAGGAAGGACAACAAGAGATGAAATGGAAATTTGTTTTGCAGAAGCCAAGAATAGAACATGATTTATATGCACTTATTTTAATTTATTTCAGCCTGAATGCAATTTATCTAAAGTCATCAAAAATTAATAGGCCATACAGAAAGTAGTAGTAATAAATCCAAACTTGGGGCACACAGCAAGCACATCTCTTTTCAATTGCTATTAGCACTTCACTATCTAATTAATCCAGCGTGTTATCTCGTCTGGAAAGCCAGGCAATCCGGCCTGGCAGGACAGGCACTGACTGTGTGGCCCTGGCATGCTGTGAGACATTGAAAGGCCAAAGCTGAGACCAGCCCGGAGAGGGAGCCCAGCAGAACCCACTGCCCTGGGACCGGGCACCCCAAAGCTGCAGCTGCAGCCCCCAGTGTCCCACAGGGCAGTGCCACAGCCAGAGCACTGTGTGTGCCCAGCAGGGAGCTCCCCAAGGGTGACCAGAGCATCCCAGCAGGGAGCTCCCCAAGGGTGACCAGAGCATGGTGTGTGTCCCCAGCAGGGAGCTCCCCAAGGCTGACCAGAGCATGGTGTGTGTCCCCAGCAGGGAGCTCCCCAAGGGGTGACGTCAGGTGACACTGCCCCAGCAGGTGAGCCCCTGCCAGAGGCTCTCACCCAACCCAGAGTACATTCCAAGCACTTCCACCAGCACCCACAGCTTGTGTCCAGCACCACGAGCAGCAGGAGCAGGGCAAGGGCAGGGCCAGGGAGACATGGGCTGGCAATGGAGACAGGGCAGGAGGAGCAGCACGTGCCCTACCCCAGCACCCTGCTCTGTGGCACTCTGGGGACACTGCAGGTGAGGCAGGAGCAGTAGCTGCCTCCTCTCAGCTGGAGGCTGTGACAGAAGCAGGGGTCAGTCCCCACCAAAGAGGCAGCACGGAGCAGAACCCCCTCCCTCTCCCTGCACGTTCTGCATGTCTGTGCTGAAGGGGCTCAGACCCCAGCACAGGCAGGGACAGGGCTCTGGGTAGTCCCCCCAGCTACTCAGGGCAGAGTCTGACCACAGAGCCAGCCTGGAACAGCTGCTCAGCACATGCACGGAGCTCACTGACCACAGAGCTACAGCAGGAACCCGACAGACCTCAGTCCAGTGCCACCCCTGGCCCCAGCCTGTTCCCATGGGCTGGCAATGGAGACAGGGCAGGAGGAGCAGCACGTGCCCTACCCCAGCACCCTGCTCTGTGGCACTCTGGGGACACTGGAGGTGAGGCAGGAGCAGTAGCTGCCTCCTCTCAGCTGGAGGCTGTGACAGAAGCAGGGGTCAGTCCCCACCAAAGAGGCAGCACGGAGCAGAACCCCCTCCCTCTCCCTGCACGTTCTGCATGTCTGTGCTGAAGGGGCTCAGACCCCAGCACAGGCAGGGACAGGGCTCTGGGTAGTCCCCCCAGCTACTCAGGGCAGAGTCTGACCACAGAGCCAGCCTGGAACAGCTGCTCAGCACATGCACGGAGCTCACTGACCACAGAGCTACAGCAGGAACCCGACAGACCTCAGTCCCTATTTAGATCCAAAGGAAATCAATGGGCATACCAAAAGGAATATTTTCCTTTACCAAGAATGACAGTTTAAGTGAAATACTGGGACTCATATTTTTTAAAACTTCAGATACATCTGTCAGGGTTGGGCAATTTCGCCTAAAAGGGAAACTTTCAATGTGCCATAAGGGAGAAACTATTTTTGCAATCTTCCCTTTGGCTCAAAATCTGCTGCTGGGATTTTTCAGGAGGCAGCACTCCACACACTCGAAAAAACTGACGGCTCTAAAATACATATTTATGGTTTCCTGATATAGGGAATAAGAACAGAAGAAAGTAATGATAAGCTGCAGGAAATGTTACTGATCCTGGCAGCAGGACAGACAGCAAACTGGGATCAGCGGCGGAGTCGGGGGAGGACAGGAGTGAAGGAAGGTGGCAGTGGAGCCCAGACACTGTCCCAGGGATGCTGGCCAAGGACAGACAGCCTCAGGCACAGGGCTGCTCAGCTGCACACACAGGGATGCGCCCAGACACAGGGATGCAGGGATGTTTGGCCACAAGACGCTCAGTTGCAGGGGTGCTCAGGGGGTCTGTGGGGATCCCCAGCACAGCCTCATGCAGCAGCCCTGGCTCACAGGCTGCCATGTCCCACAGCCCTGTGCAGCAGCCCTGGCTCACCCCAGCCCTGGCTCACACCAGCCCATGCAGCAGCCCTGGTCCCCAGGCTGCCATCCAGCACAGGGATGCAGGGATGTTTGGCCACAAGACGCTCAGTTGCAGGGGTGCTCAGGGGGTCTGTGGGGATCCCCAGCACAGCCTCATGCAGCAGCCCTGGCTCACAGGCTGCCATGTCCCACAGCCCCTGCAGCAGCCCTGGCTCACACCAGCCCTGGCTCACACCAGCCCCTGCAGCAGCCCTGGTCCCCAGGCTGCCATGTCCCCCAGCCCTGTGCAGCAGCCCTGGCTCAGGTGGGACCCAGCTGCCTCGGGTGAGGCACACCACAACTCACTGCATCTCCACTGGGCTCCACGCTCAGGGAGTTGACCCTCTCAGAAAGAGGGAAAAGCACATTTGGGAGCGCAAGGTAACACACATCTCTGTTGCACAGTCAGGAGATGACAGCCTGTGCTCTGGGCTCCCCTCAGCTCTCTCCAGAACTGCCGCCTGACTGCTGAGAGGCAACACAGCCATCACACAAAGGGCTTAAAGATCTGCTCTGGAGATCATATGAGGCATCCATGCACAGGGAAACACGTAAGGAAAGCTGTTGGGTGGGATGGAGACAGGAGAACCTCAGGAGCCTGTGAAATGCACAGCCTGGCCCTGGAAGGAGCGTTGGTGAGTCAAGATCAGCAGCATCCATCTGGCCATGATCAGGGACAGGGACTAGTCATTTGCTGGGTCAGCACTCATCACATCCCACAGCTGTGCAGCTGGCACCTCCCAGCCTGGGGACACCAGAGGCTGGTGCAGGTGGCAGAGGCTGTGGGTTGTGGGACTGCCACGGAACCAGTGTCCAGGAGCAGCATCTGTCACACAGCCTCTGATGGCATCAGCCATCAAACGTGCCAGGACAGGGTGGGAGAGAGGCTGAGCATGGCCCTGCTGTGCCAGCAACACATCCAACAGCAGCAGGAAGGACAGGAGATCTCACTGCTTTATTGCCCAGGTCTGCAGGAAGAGCCTGTGGTGGCAACAATGAGGGAAGGGAGTGGGAGGAGAGCAGAGCCAGTGGGAGAGGGATCCAGCCCAGGAGAAGCAGATGGCACAATTCCCCCTGGACCAAATCATATTTAATTTTTCTATCAATTTTCATTAGCCTTTTCCCATGCCTCTGGTTCATCTTCAGCATTTCAGGATTTGTTAAAAATAAACCATTACTGTCTCAGGGAGCTCCTCAGCCAATTATTTTAATACTCCTGGGTACCAGTTATCCAGCTCTGCCACTGTTAAACTGCCTTACTTAAACTGTCACTTTTTAACCTTTTTCTTAGCTCCTGTAGCAGTAGAAAACAACAACCATGAGTTTGCATTTCGCTACTCCTTTGCAAATGGCAAACAGAGATAATCACAGAAAACTTCTGTATCACCCCAATGGATGTCCCACTTTGCCTTGTGAGGTCCAGCCCTGTAACAGGCTTGTGTGTGTACCTCAGGTATAGTCCTCCTCCTGCACCTGGTACCTGACCCAAGGACACTGAACGTGTTAATTAGAAAACTTCCACCAATCTCAGAAGACAGATATTTGGGCACTAAAAAGACCCTCAGTGTGCAGATGCATTTTTGGGCAGTGGAGCAAAGAATGAAACCCCTTGGGCACAGGAAGAATTTCTTCATGGAAAGGGTTGTCAGTCACTGACTGCAGCAGCCCTGGCTCACACCAGCCCTGGCTCACACCAGCCCCTGCAGCAGCCCTGGTCCCCAGGCTGCCATGTCCCCCAGCCCTGTGCAGCAGCCCTGGCTCAGGTGGGACCCAGCTGCCTCGGGTGAGGCACACCACAACTCACTGCATCTCCACTGGGCTCCACGCTCAGGGAGTTGACCCTCTCAGAAAGAGGGAAAAGCACATTTGGGAGCGCAAGGTAACACACATCTCTGTTGCACAGTCAGGAGATGACAGCCTGTGCTCTGGGGAGGCTCTTGGCAAGCTCCTGCAGCCCTGATGGCTGTGTAATTCAGGGCTCTGGCAGGAGTGTGGGCTGTGAGAGGGTGGTGGAAGGGCAGCTGCAGCAGAACCTCGGCCCCTGCAGCCCCCAGCCCAGCGCTGCTGGCTCCCAGCAGGTGCTTCCAACCCACAGCTTTACACAAGGTGCCACCAGGACACTAATGAGCAAGTGCCTCATTATTTCATCTGTTAATTAGCCACTTCTCCACCCCCTGTCACCTCACATTACTAAGCCCTGCCGTCAGGGCCACTGGGGTAATGCTGGCCCTGGTGTTTGCAGTTGTTAGGATGGAAGCTCTGGCCAGAGAGCACAGCTCAGAGCTGAGCTACTGCCGTTAATGAACCACAGCTCCCAGACCTGCAGAGCATGGATTAGTGGAGGACAGCATCACTGACACCAGAAGTTGAACCACGACTGTTTGTGACCTCACCTGCATCAGAATGACAGCTCTGAAAAGCCTGTGAACATGCTGACCAGAGATGGTGTGAACTGCTCAGGCCAGGGCTGACAGAATAGCACTGTGTCCTTTCCTCTGCTTCCAGAAGATGCATCAAATATCTTGTAGGACAGAAAAAGTAATAGTAGCAAATAAAACAGGTTTCCCTTCAGCTGGACAAGATCACAACCACTTTACACAGATTTCTAGAAAAAGAAAAGACAGCCACTTCCAGAACTTCTAGCCCAGAGAAATTATTCTGAAAGGTAATTTTCCTCCTCTACATCTCAGCGCATGAAGCAGATACCATCAGATCTGCCACATGCAATCCCATCAGTTTGCAGGATTTATCTCCTTTGTCTGTGCCAGAAAATTTAATGGGTCTCTTGGTCCTAATGTTCTTCACTCAGCAAAGAGTCTGAGCGTTTCAGATAAGAGACATACTTAAGGCTTTGGCAAAGAAGTTTAGAGTTTAATTGCTGCTTCAAAATTTGATCAATCGTGCTGCTATGGCAAGATTCCCACAGAACTCAAGAAACGGATGCCAACAGATGGCCACCCACTCCCCAGATCCAGCGGTACAGCTGGGGCTGATCCTGCCCCGGGGCTGCAGCTAGCCTCACAAGGGCTGCACACCTGCAGCCACCCTGTTCACACCCCCATCCAGCTGTGGCCAGCTGTGCAGGAGCTGCACAGCAGCTGCTGAGGACCACGCCAGGCTCTGCCCACTGCACTACATGCCTGCAGCCCTGCAGCTGTAGGAGTCTGCATCTCGCATTCCAACCACGGCCTGGAGAAGGCAGAGATCTTGGGCGATCCTGGCGACCCCTTCCCACACTGACACTCCCAAAGCACCTCCCCCTGGCTCACAGGAGCAGCGCTGTGCTCTGAACCAACTCGAGGGGCAGCTCCTGAGTCCCACCAGCTGTAAGCAGCACTGCCTGGGGCTGCACAGCACCTGCAGCGTGCCCATGTGGAACAACAGAATCCTCCACCCTTCAGCAAAAGGGAACTCAGCATCAGAACTCACCCTCGGGCACTGCCAGCTCCAGCACCACCTCCTCCAGCCCTTCCAGGTCTGGAATGGAGCTTGGAATGGAGCTGGCAGGGTCAGCACCTCCACCCTGCCCTTGTGCTTCCCTGCCCAGCACCAGCATGGCGAGGCAGCAGCGGGAGCCCTGCTCTGGAACATCAGTGGCAGTACTGGCACAGAGCTTCAGAGACAGCACAGAGTCAGCAAAGAGCTCCAGAGATAGCACAGGGTCAGCAAAGAGCTCCAGAGACAGCACAGGGTCAGCACAGAGCTCCAGAGACAGCACAGGGTCAGCACCCAGCTCCAGAGACAGCACAGGGTCAGCACCCAGCTCCAGAGACAGCACAGAGCTCCAGAGACAGCACAGAGCACCAGAGACAGCACAGAGCTCCAGAGACAGCACAGAGCTCCAGAGACAGCACAGAGCTCCAGAGACAGCACAGAGCTCCAGAGACAGCACAGAGCTCCAGAGACAGCACAGAGCTCCAGAGACAGCACAGAGCTCCAGAGACAGCACAGAGCTCCAGAGACAGCACAGAGCTCCAGAGACAGCACAGGGTCAGCACACCAGGCCGCCGGAGACGGCCCAGTGTGAGACCACAGCGCCAGAGACAGCACCCAGCTCCAGAGACAGCACAGGGTCAGCACAGAGCTCCAGAGACAGCACACAGGATCAGCACACAGCTCCAGAGACAGCACAGAGCTCCAGAGACAGCACACAGGATCAGCACAGAGCTCCAGAGACAGCACAGGGTCAGCACCCAGCTCCAGAGACAGCACACAGGATCAGCACACAGCTCCAGAGACAGCACAGAGCATCTCCAGCACACAGGATCAGCACACAGCTCTGTCACACAGCTCCAGAGACAGACAGCACACAGGATCAGCACACACTCCAGAGACAGCACACAGGATCAGCAC
>NW_024523956.1:172063-197907 GCF_017590135.1 Pyrgilauda ruficollis
CACACAGCTCCAGAGACAGCACACAGGATCAGCACACAGCTCCAGAGACAGCACAGAGCTCCAGAGACAGCACAGGGTCAGCACCCAGCTCCAGAGACAGCACAGGGTCAGCACACAGCTCCAGAGACAGCACAGGGTCAGCACACAGCTCCAGAGACAGCACAGGGTCAGCACACAGCTCCAGAGACAGCACAGAGCATCTACAGCCCACAGGATCAGCACGCAGCTCCAGCACACAGGATCAGCACACAGCTCTGTCACACAGCTCCAGAGACAGCACACAGGATCAGCACACAGCTCCAGAGCACAGGAACAGCACACAGCTCCAGAGACAGCACAGAGCATCTCCAGCACACAGGATCAGCACACAGCTCTGTCACACAGCTCCAGAGACAGCACACAGGATCAGCACACACTCCAGAGACAGACAGCACACAGGATCAGCACACACTCCAGAGACAGCACACAGGATCAGCACACAGCATCTCCAGCACACAGCATCTCCTCACAGCCAGCGCTCCAGGCACGAGGAGATGTGTCCCACGTGGTGCCACACCTGGCCATGCACAGACACACCTCAGCTCACACAGCACAGCCGCTCTCTCGCGTGCCCTCCCCGTGTGAGCCTTCCCCAAACAGCACGATTTTCAAAGGCAAACCAAGGCCAGGTGGATCCCAAGTGGCACCACAGCCAGAGCCCCTCAGCCCCCACAGCTGCTCCCCACAGAGACCCCTGCCTGGGGTGCCAGCAGCCAGGCCGGGGACTGTGATCTGGAGTTTGGGCATGTTTTACACTTATTTATTTCCCTTTTAATACATTTTGGCATAATTGTCTCTTATATTAAATTAATATCAGGAAAATTACACAGTCTCCCTCTCACAAGAGGAGGCAGAGAAGCATTGTGTAGGGAAATACTTGTAGAAACAAAACAAGGAACCTCAAACTCTTACCTCAAGTAAATCAGCATGACTTTACTGCAGCTAATTGAGTTATCTTCAAACTATGCCAGAAATCAAAGCAGAGAGGGAGAGACACTTTGCCCTTCACATGATGTCCTCTTTAAAAATAAATCACTGCTCCTCATCTGTGATAATTCACTTGTGGGGAGTTTTGAGTAAGTTAGAGACAGGACCTCTGAGCTGTTTTGATGATGTGATTTATTCTCTTATCTTCTGCACAGGCAGCAAGGGTGAGCTCAGCTCACATCTTCACTGCACGGTTCAGAAGGTCACAAGACCCTCAGTTACAAGACTTTTTAAGGAGTTATTGACCAATAAAACACTGCCAACAAGGATATTTATGGTTTTGACCCAATCCTTAAATATTTCATCTTATGGAGCCATGCTACAGCGTGACCTTTCTTAGCCACTCATGTTATGGCACACAAACCACAGTGCTGCATCCTAAACTCCTTCTTCACCTCTGGAACTACTTTTATCTTCACATCTTAAACTCTAAAACTCTAAACTTTCCTTTCCTTAGCTCAAAGTGTCTCTGCTTTAGACTCTAAATTCCCATTCTCACTTCTGGCACCTCAGTTTGGGAGCCTTTTCCAAGGGCTCAGACCAAATCCTGGGTTTGATTCTCAGCTTTGGCTCCCAGGCCCAAAGCTCTGGGAGTTCCCTGCATTTCGGATTCCAGCAGTCACCTCTCAGCTCCGTGGCACAGGAAGGTGTCTGTGTGACGTGTCCCTGTCACAGCCCAGCCACCGAGCCCAGCAAGAGGGGACAGAGGGAGAGCTCCAAGCTTCCAAGGGCAGAACAGGGTGCCCGGTGGCACAAGCAAGACCCAGACACCATCCCCAGCCACTCCCGCAGGCACTGCTGCTGCTCAGAGCCTCCCTGGGCTCGCACGAGGAGATGAGAGAGTGAGACACAAACACAGAGATGATGGCAGGGAACGCCACTGGGAGTTTTTAAACTTTTGTTTCACTCTGGACGGATCAAGAATCCATCTTCTTCTTCAAAATTATTTCTGGAGAGCCCAAATCCCCAAGCTGGCGGGGCTCAGTGGCACAAGGGAACCCCCAGGCTCGGGGTGCCTGGCCCAGCACCACACACCCCAGGGACCCACAGAGCCCCAGCCCAGGCAGGCCACACCTAAACCTGGCCCAAACACAGGGAAAAGTCATCAGATGGGAAACACTTCCAGAAGAGCGCTTTGCATTCCAAAAAATGCCATTTTTTAGCAGAGAAGCTTGCCTTGACAATTTCCTGGTTATTCCCTGACACAGAAGCAGCTGCTCCTTGGTTTCAGCTCAGGAAGCACCCACAGGCTTGAGCTGAAATATGGATCCAGTGGCCCCAGGGAGGAGGACAGGTGACAGCAGAGGGGACAGGGGGCAGGTACAGTGTGAGGGGACATCACAGCAGATCCCAGAGCCAGACAAGTACCACAGCCATTTCCCAACATTTCAACAGTTGTGTTGTTGCTGATTGGTTTTTTAGTTTTTCACCGTTTTTTAAATTCAAGTTTTCTTATATTAAAGAAAGCAACAGAAAAGCAAAGGCGTCATGCCCTTCCTGCTGTACTGGAGATTCTTGAGATACACAAATTCTTTTGCATGCACATAATTTCTGCTGCAAAGGTCCGATGCCAATTGAATCTCTTTTAATAAGAAAGACTTTCACTGGAAAAAAAAAAAAATCTTACTTTAAGGAATCCATAACTTTTTTTTTCATTCTCAGCTTTGCTGTCAAAGCTCTCCCTTGCCTATCTCTTCTGCTGTCTGGTCCTCTTGCTCACTTTTGTAATTAAGAATGAGGTGGGGGAGCTGCAGAAAACTAAATTACTTCAGTGTCCCATCAAGGGGACAGAGCAGAGCAGAATGATGCCCTGGGCAGCACTTCCAATCCTGCTCACAGCACTGACTCGTTTCCAAGGCCTTTCACCAGCCAGCAGCTCCAGCAGCGCTGATTCTGCGGGCACAGGGACCTTACACAGCTCCCACGAACAGGCTTGTGCATCTTCTGAAGGAGCACAGAATCCCAGAGTGGTGTGAGTTGGGAGGGACCTCAGAGACCATCCAGTTCCACCCCTGGCAGGGACAGAGCCCCTTTCCCCTGGATCAGGCTGCTGGGGCAAGAGTAAATTTGCCAAAGTAAAACATCCTGGCAGAGGCTGCCACCCTCAAATGGCTGTGACCAGAGGAAGCATCACCATCAGGCCCATGGTTGCCAAAACCCACCAAGACCACGCAGGAGCTGCTGGGAGGAACACAGCCACCCACAGGCTGTGCCAGAGGCAGCACAGGAGAGCTCCAGGAGCAATGCCAGGAAACACAGAGCCTGGTCTCAGAAGAGAGCCCTGAGACATGGAATCCTGCTCTGGACTGAGGGAGAGGAAGGAAGCCACACCTTCAGCTCCGGGGGACTGGGACAGTACCAGGCACAAGAACAGCTCCTCTGCTGGCTCTGGCACCGAGGGACGACGTGGGGACAGGGGGTTCCTGTCAGCAGTTCTGTCCACAGCCTGTCCACAGCACAGGACAGCTCCCACCACTGCAAGGGACAGGGCAATGCCTCACTGTCTCACTCGTGTTAATTAGGGAATGTGCTACTTTGCTGTGTGCCATCAGTTAAACTCACACAGAGGGAAACAAACAAATCCCCAGATCTCCTGGAGCACGGTCTCCTAGAGAAGGATCTCGTGCAGCAGGATCTCCTCACTCCCAGGCAGCCTTTCCTCCACATCGCCTGAGTGAGACACAGCTGTCCCCACTGCATCCTCCCAGTGCAAGAGCCACTTTTGCAATTTCCTTACCACGCACGGGCACTCCACACATGCACCCACCAGGGCACAGCTGGAATTAGACTGAGACAGACTTTTTGCAAAGCAAAGTGATCCTGTTTGGAAGTCTGCTGTCCCCATAACCAAGGCTGACAGACAGCAGCCTGGCCCACACCCAGAGCAGAGGCTCCAGCCATCAGCTCTGTGCCCTGTGGTAACACCTGGGAACACACGGGCAGCATGTGACAAACCTCTGTGTGACACAGGCACTGACACCTCTGCAGCAGCAAGGAGGTCCTGATGCCTCTCCCTGGTTTTAAGAATTTGGGAGCCACACACAGCTAAGGGATAAGGGGGTTTAACCTCGGTATTTTAATAAGGATCCTTACTGGTGCACCACTTCACCAAGGTGGAACGTGCTGCAATACACACAAACAGATCACATATGCCATTTACAGACCTTGCAAATTAGCATAGCTAACAAGGATGCCCCGACGGGAGGCCGGGATGAATGGTGTGATATTCCCCCATCCCTGGAATTCCCCCCAGGATGAGCCAAATCTCCAGTTCACAGGAGGTGTTCCAGAGGAGACCCTGGTTTCCCAAGATAGTGTAAGGTTTTAGGGTCTCCTGTTATGAGGCCTTTAGGATGTTTGGTCTTCTGGCCTAACAGAATACCAGGACTACGCTAAATTATCCAGCTTAAGGAATTACAAGGATGCATGTTAAACATCAAAGTTATCGAAAAGGTACAGAAAAAAAAAAGGCAAACCATCTTCCTGACATCAGCCCGACAAACAGGAGCTTCCTGCAGGACTCATTCCATGCCCAGCACAGGCAGGACAGGGACACAGGAGGACATTGTCCCCAGCACTGTGCCCACCCAGCACTACAGCCCTTCTCCTGCCCACAGCACCAGCACCAGTGTGCTGCAGTGTCTCCTTCCCCTTCACCAAGCAGCAATCAGTCCCCTGCCAGCTGCAGCCTCTCCAACCACCACAAACTCCGTCCTACTCTGCGATCCTGACCTCAGGAGCAGGGAGCACGGCAGGGACTGCTGCTCCTGCGTGCCCAGAAGTGCTGTACCTGCAATTGAACCCTTGGGGAACAGCGTCTGTGCATCGACACCCTGGCCTAACAGAATACCAGGACTATGCTAAATTATCCAGCTTAAGGAATTACAAGGATGCATGTTAAACATCAAAGTTATCGAAAAGGTACAGAAAAAAAAAAGGCAAACCATCTTCCTGACATCAGCCCGACAAACAGGAGCTTCCTGCAGGACTCATTCCATGCCCAGCACAGGCAGGACAGGGACACAGGAGCACATTGTCCCCAGCACTGTGCCCACCCAGCACTACAGCCCTTCTCCTGCCCACAGCACCAGCACCAGTGTGCTGCAGTGTCTCCTTCCCCTTCACCAAGCAGCAATCAGTCCCCTGCCAGCTGCAGCCTCTCCAACCACCACAAACTCCGTCCTACTCTGCGATCCTGACCTCAGGAGCAGGGAGCACGGCAGGGACTGCTGCTCCTGCGTGCCCAGAAGTGCTGTACCTGCAATTGAACCCTTGGGGAACAGCGTCTGTGCATCGACACGAACTGACCCTCTGAAGGACCAAAACTGCATCCTCAAAGTTATCGAAAAGGTACAGAAAAAAAAAGGCAAACCATCTTCCTGACATCAGCCCGACAAACAGGAACTTCCTGCAGGACTCATTCCATGCCCAGCACAGGCAGGACAGGGACACAGGAGGACATTGTCCCCAGCACTGTGCCCACCCAGCACTACAGCCCTTCTCCTGCCCACAGCACCAGCACCGGTGTGCTGCAGGCAGCCCAGCGCCACTGCACGGGTGCTGCAGCCCAGGAATGCCTCCTCCTCCTCCTCCTCCTCCTCCTCCCCGTTTGCTGGGAGCCTGCACCATCCATCAGCACACGCCCAGATCATCCTGAACCTGCCACTCAGCCCTGTCCTGCCCCAGCCCCAGGAGCACAGGTGACCGCAAACGGTGCAGAGAGGAAGCCAACATCTGCACGGATCTGCGTCAGCTCTAAGCCACCAGAGATGTGGGCAGGTTGCTGTTTCCAACACTGTCCTCATGTGCTGGGCATGGACATCCCTCCAGTGTCTCCTTCCCCTTCACCAAGCAGCAATCAGTCCCCTGCCAGCTGCAGCCCCTCCAACCACCACAAACTCCGTCCTACTCTGCGATCCTGACCTCAGGAGCAGGGAGCACGGCAGGGACTGCTGCTCCTGCGTGCCCAGAAGTGCTGTACCTGCAATTGAACCCTTGGGGAACAGCGTCTGTGCATCGACACGAACTGACCCTCTGAAGGACCAAAATTGCATCCCACACAACTCACCTGTGCCACAGCCCAAAGCCCTGAGGCTGCAATGCCGTCCCCTGGGAGCAGAGCAGGGCACAGGTGAGCAGCCTGGCACTGCATGGCACCAGGACGGGAACAGGAAACACGTCAGGAGAGCGGATCACTGCCAGCCTGAGCATGGCCCAGCGCTGCCAGCCTGGGACTGGGCACGGAGATCCTGAGCTTCCACTCCTGTCCGCCAGGAAAAGCCATTCAAACCTTGTCGTTCTGGAAGGATTCGAAGCAGCTGCTGAAGCTGCAGTGACAGAAGCAGCACCTGAGAGGTTTCACAGAATCACAGACAGGCAGCAGCAGGCAGCAGCCGCAGGAGCACGAGGCTGCTGCAGCAGCACCGTGCTTTGGGCAGCCTGTGCCACTTCAGCGCCTGTGCCACTGCCCACCAGGGCAGCAATGCCCTGCTCAGGGCTGGGGCTTCCACTGCCCTGCAGGGGGAGAGGGCAGAGGGGGCCAGGACAGCTCCCCCTCTGCAGCATCCTCAGCCTCTCTGCCCTGCTCCAAGATCACCCTCCCGGCCCCTCTACCTGGTACTTCTTTGTCAGGGAAGGAGTTCACTGCCAGGCTGTGCCCTCTGCCCAGCTCAGAGCTCCCCAGCTGCCAGCCCCCAGCAGTCCAGGGCTTCCACCTGACAAACAGGAATAGCCAGACAAGCAAAACCCTGTGAAGTGCAGCTGAGCATGTAAATGCTACAAAATAAAAGCAATTTATTCCACAGTTTACAAGTCAGTCTGTGGTCCTCAGAGATAATTCTGCTGTCAGGTGCTTATGTTCCTCCAGCAATGCCAGGCTACATGAGCTGCTTTTGTGCCTCTATTAGCCCACACATGTGCAGATCCTCATTTTCTACATTATATTTGCATTCAACACTTAAAGTTTTGCTTGATCTGTGCTGCAAACTAAGTGCAATTCTGTCATTAGATTGCATGGAAAACCAGAGCGGGCTTCTGATCAGCATTTATTATTCAGTACACTGAAACATACTGATCTTTCTGGAAAGGTCTGGCAGTCTGGAAACACCTTTTGCACCCAGTTGTTCCCAGTCACACACTGGTGGTGTGCTGTCTGAGCTCCATTGTCTCTCACCTAGGAGCAAACCACCCCTTCCTGAGATTTGAACTTTAATTTATTCTTCAAATGTGCTGAATCAGTCCTGTTCTACTCCAGAGTCACTCCTGCACAGCCTCACTGCTGTGCAGGGTATTTTACACTTCTGTTTCTCCCATCCTTCCTGGCAGGCAGGTGCCCAGCCAGTGCTTTGCTCGGGTGCCAAGGCACACGAGTCACCCACAGCCGCTGCTCCCCTCTCCAGGGGGAAGAACACCCGCAGCCCTGTGCCTGCCCGGGCTGTCCGGAGCCCCAGAGCAGAGGCATCTCCCTGGGGCAGGACTCAGCACTGAGCACCTCACCAAAGGAGCAGCTCCACCCCTGCACCCCGCGGCACTCGTGCAGCCCAGGCTGCTGCAGGAACACGGAGCAGCACATGGCAGAGCCTGAGCTGGGCACAGGGAGGGGACTGCAGCTACCCACAGCCACCCAGAGGGGGGCACAGGGGCACAGGCTGTGCCCTGGACACCGTTTGGTGACACAGGGCTTTCTGAGCCACAACAAACACTCAGCCCAGCCTGAAACCACCTCATAGTAACAAACCATTTCATTTCTACGGAAGAACTTCCTCCCTGTGAGACTGGAGAGGCCCTGGCACAGGGTGCCCAGAGCAGCTGTGGCTGCCCCTGGATCCCTGGCAGTGTCCCAGGCCAGGCTGGAGTGGCCTTGGAGCAGCCTGGGATGGTGGAAGGTGTCCCTGGCATGGCAGGGGGTGGAATGAGGCACAAGGTCCTTTCCAACCCAAATGATTCTGTGATTCTGTGACTCTGTAAAGGAAACACATCAGTAAGAGCCACAAAAAACTCCCCCAGTTCCACACTGTGCACAGGGAGCTATAGGAGGGGCAGCTGCTCCCCTCAGCTCCTGCTGCTCCCATCTGGGGGGCAGAGCTTGAGGCCAACCTGACTGGCATCCACATTTGACATCAGCAGGTCAGCCTGTCACTAATTGAATCATACCTGCATTACTTAACAAACAAAGAATACTCTCCACATTACAAGGATGTAATCCTTTAATTGGTTTATGAGCACAGAGTCCCATGGGAAGTGTCACAAATCCATCAGGATGCCCTGAGCACTGCGTTTCTGAGCTGCAGAGATAACGAGTGTCATATGCCAGCAGTCGGCTCTGGGCTGAGCTGAAAGGGAGCTGAGCCAGCTCTCTGCCCTGCTCCACACCACCAGCACACCCAGCAGCAGCCCTCCCAGCTGCTCCTGAGGCTGAGGAGCTGCCAGCACCACCGCAGCAGCAGCTGGCAGTCAGACCCTGTCCCTGCAGCCCCCAGCCCTGCGGCCCCCTCCTCCCGGGCTGCTGCCCACCCTGTCTGCAGGGTGACCCCCACCCAGAGCCCCTTCCAGGCAGGGTGGGCAGGGAGCACTGCAGCCCCACCAGTGCCTCCAGCCCCGTCCACTCTCGATGCTCTGGGCCTTGCCAACACAGTCCCACCTGACTGCCCAGACACGCAGGGGACGCGGGTCCTCCTCGTCCATCCTCTCACCCTAGAAATCCCCTTCTGCTGCCTCACACAACCTGCTACTGCAGATGTAAACCAAAACCATCTCTGTGAAACTCAGCACTCTTCAAAAGCCTTGGCAGAGGGAAACCACGCGCTGCAGGAGGCAGGTATCTGCTCCATGACACCTCACGCACACAGCTCGGCGCAGGAGCAAGCCTCTGCTGTACAAAATCCACTTCAGCACCTGAACCACCAGCACTGCTGCTCCAGCTGGCACTGCTGGCCATGCTGAGGGCAAGGATGGAACAGGGCTCGGACACATGCTGGCCACACGGGAGGGCACAGAGCACACAGCACTGCTGGGCACACCGAGCAGGGGGCACGGGAGTGCAGCTGGGACCCGCGTGCTCTACGCTGTCCCTGTGGGGAGCAGATTGCCAGATGTGTGTGCTGCTCCCCAGATGCTTGGGTTAGATTTTCTGTGCCTGGCATCACAGGAACACCGTGTGGTGCCCCTGGAGTACGAGAGGTTCCTCTGATCCATGTGTGGCAGCTGTAGTACTGCTGTCCTTCACTCTCCTCCTGCAGCCTTCACGTCTCCCCACAGCCCAGTACAAACCAGGGACGCGTTACTGACCATTGGGGAACCATTTGGATACCTTATTAACACCTAAACCCACATTCCAGATGGCAAGGAGCAAGTCCAGCCTCTCCCCAGCATTCCAAGTCTCACATCCTTCTGGCCACACAATTTCACTCCTCGTTATTGTTCTTTATTTACTGTTATAACTTTCCAGATGGAATTTAAGTGCAGTCACACTCTCTGTACATTGATTGGCTTCTTTAATGCTCCTTAGAAGAAATGAAGCTCGCTCAGCTGAGCCCTTTGTGCCTGTTGGAGACACCACGGGAGGCCCTGGCAGAGCTGGTGGAGCGTGGCAGGGCTGAACGGAGCGCTGGGGCACACAGTGCCACAGCCCCAGGGCAGCTCAGCTGGCACCCACCTGGATACACAGCACAATGCTCATTTAAACACTACTGTCCTCATCTGTTCCCTTAGAAATTAACACAGTTCTCATCTGCTACTAACAGCAGCTGCCACCACCCATCCTGACCTCCCGTGCCTTTTTCCACGGCGTTTATCATGTTTTCCTTCTGGGGCAGGGAAGGACAGGGGATTGCTTCAATCCACAGAAGACGCATGTTTGCAGAATGCTTCTTAAATAACACATGCTAGGTGTCTCCAGCTCAGGGCAATAATGAACACAACAGGAACGTCAGCCCTTGGGAGGCAACCTCTCATTTCAGCCACATCAGGACACCAGACCCCGATGGAGGGATCCTCACTGCTGGCCAGAGGGGGAGTGCAGAGAGAGGGGGTGCATGTGGGACACCTGCAGGATCCAGCTGCAGATGAGCAGGGGGCTCTGTGCAAGGAACATGGAGTATTAGAAGGCAGGCTGCCCCCCCCAGTCCCTAAATGCAATCCTTACAGACACATCTGTTTTCAGTGGCCCAACACGCCAGGGCAGCAAGTGGTGAATAGCCCACAAAGGAGTCCCCAAGCAGGTGCTCTGCTGGCTGAGCCTCTGAGGCCACATGTCACCAGGGTGGCTGATTGTCTCCATGTTCATCCCCACCCCTGGCCCTCAGCACAGCCTATGGGGCCTGAACGTTACCAGACCCACACTGGG
The DNA here is from genome assembly GCF_017590135.1 of Pyrgilauda ruficollis. NCBI lineage: Eukaryota > Metazoa > Chordata > Aves > Passeriformes > Passeridae > Pyrgilauda > Pyrgilauda ruficollis. Next base: position 182,433 of record NW_024523956.1, read on the forward strand.
AGGACAGGTGGTCACCTGGAGGCACCTGCAGCACATCTCCAACCCACCGCTGGCCACGCCAAGGACCCCTGACAGGGCCTGCTGGGACACCCTGCTGCTGGGCAGCACTGGAGCCTAGATGGGGCTTGTGCTGCTAGCCTGGTTCTTTACACCGAAGCTGAAAGATGCTCAGTTGTCTACATCAGCTTGTCCGGGTTCAGCTGTGGCACTCAGGGCCACGGTGCTCTCCTGCCCAGGGTACTGTTGGTGTGCAGAGCCCTCCCAGCCCGGCTGTGACACGGCAGACTGTCCCCAAAGGCAGCCACGGCCAGAGCTGAGGCTCAGACGCAGAAAGCAGCCGTCACTTCTTGGACGTGCAGTTTGGAGCCTGGTCCCCAAGAGCAGCGTCACTGCAGCTGGCGGAGATGAGACACAAGGCTGACGTGTCAGGAGGAGCCACGAGCACAGCAAACCTGCCCACGGCACCGCGACACCAAACCTGCCCACGGCACCACCCGGCCTGCCCACAGCGCGCGGGGCGCAGCAGCACCGGCTGGATGCGATGGCAGCCGGCAGCAGAGGCTCCTGTGAAACAGCACGTACCCGGCAGCACACTGACTCACGGCTGACAAGGCGACAAATCCCGCTCGCCTTACTCAGACCCGCTCCCACGAGCCCTATCGGGGAGCGTTACATCAGGGCTTGCAAAAGTGCCTTGGAGAAAACAGGAACGACGCAGCTCCCGGAGCCCGGCGGCGCTGCCGGAGCCCCATGGCACTGCCTTCCCTGTGCCCGTGGCACTGCTTCCCTGTGCCCGTGGCACTGCCTCACTGTGCCCATGGCATGGCCTCCCTGTGCCCATGGCACTGCCTGCCTGTGCCCATGGCAGTGCCTTCTTGTGCTGGGGCAGACACTTCACACCTCAGGCAAACCCTTAAGCCTGGCTTAGGCATCATGTGCAGCAGAACCCGTGTGCAGCAGAACGTCTCTGCATGACTCCCCAGTGGTCCTAAGGCAATCCCATCCCAATCCCAGGACCAGCAGCACCAGGGGACTGAGAACACATCCTGGGGATTCCTCTCAATGTGACCTCCTCCACCATGCCCTTCCCTCATTGTCTGTGTTTTCTGTGTACACCTGCTGTCCCACAGCTGGTGAGACCTGCTGCAGGACTCACAGAGCTGCCACAGCTCACTGTGGTGGGCTCCTGCTGCTCCATCCCCCATGGCCAACTACAGAGACCAGGAAGTATAAATAATTGGAAATAAATACGCAGGGAATATCATCTCTCTGGCAATGAAACAATGCTGAGGCAACAAAAACTGAAGAGTTTTATCTGTCTGCAATCCAAAAAGAATTCCAACATGATCTTGACAGAGAAGCCTAAATAAAAACTTCAAGGGAAAAAAGATATTCCACTTTAAAGCAAAGCTACCTAATCATATGTTTTCATGGAAATGTTTTGCCATGAGACAGTTCCTGGGGAGAAGCTTCATCTACAAGAGCCACTCAAAACCACAGCACTGGACACGAGCTCTGCAGCGTTGGGAACTGGCTCAAATACTCTGAAGTCCCACTGGCCACGTGCTACACAACCAGAGGCACCCACCAAGGCTCCCATCACTGCCTCAGTCAGCCATCTGGCAAACCACCTTCTACATCATCCAGCCTGCTCCAAGCGAACATGACTGGTACAGCCATTTATCCCATGGAAACACAGAAGGTGCTGCCCAGCTCAGGGCACGGCGTGCCCAGCCTGCAGCGCGGTGGCCAGCGAGCCAGGCGGGATGGGGCACACGGGCAGGGAGCCCTCGGACACCTCAGTCACCCTCACACCAAGCTGTGCCCACGGGGCAGGACACGGCTCCTGGCACCACACCATGTCACCACGCTACAGACCTCGTGGAGCCCAGAGCCCCAACCAAGGGGTGCCCTGGGGATCAGCACCTGTCTTTGGCTCAAGGGGCTCTGGCCAGAGCCTTCTCCAAGAGCCCTGTCTTCTCCCCTCCTCATCTCACCTGCTCCCCTGTGAATACCAACCCCTTTTCCCCTCCTCTGCAGCCTCTTAGTTCTCCAAGAACTAACAGCAAGAGCTGCCACAGAAAACAAAACGAAGTCCATCACTGTTCCACGTCGGGCTGCAGGCAGCCATCTCTGTCACCACCACCCAGCCACATGCCCATGGCTGTCGGGGACGTAGCCGAGTCTCCAGCCCTCCTCAGGAGCCCCACTGAGACCCACAGCAGCTCCAGAGAACTGCACACAGGGACACAGACCCAGCCCTGCACAGGGCTCTGAGGAACACCCTCCACAGCCTGGATCTGGGCACTGCAGAGGAATTCCATACCTATGTTACTTCAAGATTTGTCATTTTGTTTTCAGAATGACATCTCAAACTCCAGAGTACCAGAAGGTGTATCTGACTAATTTGAAGCAAATGTTTCTATTTTGCTGCAAAGTGCATGATTATTTGATAAAAACTTTCTAGAAAGAATGGTTCACTCTTCAGCAACAAAACCTTATACTTTGGATAAGGTTTGGATTTGGTTTCCCAGGCTTGAGCATGTCTCCAGAGCTGCTCCTGTTAGACCACATTTCTCCCTGCTACCCAGCCACACAGACAACAAGCTTTTGTTTTCAAAGTATTTTAGGTAATTAACTCAAGAATAGTTTTTATTTAAAACAAACATACACACATAAGGCTCTCCTAGCACAAACTTCATCAGACAGTGTCAGCAAGCATGGTTTAATAGCATGATATTGAAAAGTAATTTTACTACTAGCTAGAAAAGTCTGAAGACTGCAGAGGATATATTTAGATGTGTATAAATAGACAACACTCGGTGATGTCTGGTCCAAAGAGTACAAATCTTCCCTAATGCATGGAATATGCCTGGCCCAAAACGCTTGAGCAGCACTTACACAGCCTTTTCAGCCTGGCTCAGGTTCTGAGCCCGCTAATAGCGAGGCCATTAGAGCAGCGCTCGGGCCCAGCTGCTTGTGCAGGGAATATGCAAAGACTGCTCCATAAAACCCAGCCCGTCACCACATCTGAAAGCACAGGCGGTATCGATCAGCAATGGAAAGCCATTAGCTCTCCAGCCTCTGAACTACCCCCACGTGTCCCAGCAGAGGGACAAGCCCTCCAGGCACCTCGGGATGCTCCACCTACCCAAGGCAGGCACCCAGTGTGCCAAGGCCATCCTTCCCGATGCACCCGCCTTCGCATCCCCTCTAATCTTTCTCAAAAAAATGAGGAAGATCTGTTTTTTCCTTGCCATGCTGCTCAGCCACATCTCTTCTTGGGCTTCCCACATTCCCAGCCAGCCCAGATCCTGGGCTGGGCAGCCACCTCTCAGCCTCCTCTCCCTGGCCCCACTCACACCTTCAATGGCCAACAGGAGCCTCTCCAGACAACAGACCTGCATGAAAAATTCAAACCAAGCCCCTGAGGCACCATCCTGCGCAGTCGAGTGCAGCTTCTCTTGGCTGTAAGGATGACAGGAGCACTCAGCCCACCGGCTCTCACTGGGATAGGACAATCTGGAGCCCACTTCCACATCTGCATGTCTTTGGTGGAATGGGTCAATCTCAAGTCCCCTCCAGCACTGAGAAGTGTTTGCTGAACAGGAGAACTAGTTCAGCTTTAACTTGCACTGGGTACTTGACATATCCAGGACTTGCTTCCACTGACTGCCCTGCCATGATAAAACCAAGAATTGCTCTTTCTGAAAGCAGAAAGATGAGGTAATATGCCAGGAGATGTATCTTAGAGAGGCTTGTAACTGGAGGCCAAACTGGCAAACTCTGGTGTGCATTATGATCCAGCCTTACGCATTTAAACACATTTATTATGCATTTAAACAAATGCATAATCCCTTGAGTGCAGTATATATTTAGCAACGTGGATTGGGAAGGTGTTGGGCACTGAGAACACGCAGTCTCTGCTACGGCTGCTTGTGCAAAACCAAACCTGACTCCCAGACCAGCAGTGGAATTGCCAGGCCTGGCACACCTCTACCTGCCAGGACCGACTCTGGAATACCACCGAGCCCACGGGCCAGCTCCGAGGCAAGGCCTGTACACAGGAGCAGGGTGCCCACTCAGAGTCCTTGTGGCAGCACACACAGCCCCGAGCACCCGGCTCCAGGCGGCTGGATGCAGTCCTGCCACACCAGGACACACCGGAGCCAGCACACGCAGTCCATCTGGGCAGCACTGCCCCACGCTCCCAGACACAGCCACGGCCAGGATTGCTGCTGCCAGGGCCAGCCCAGACCCCTCCATCTGCAGAGGCACAGCTGGAACCAAACAGGCTTCAATTCCAGGATGGATCCATCTCGCCTCGCCAGTGGGCTGACTGGCTGTGCTGGCCTGAGCAGCCCTGGACACGCAGCGCTCGCCCGAGGATGCTCAGAAGGAACAAGCTGACACCACGTGTCACACAGGAACATGCGAAATGGAAGCGTGGGTGGGAGCACCACCAGCACGACAGCACGATGGCCAAGGGCAGGGACACCCAGCCTGTCCATTCCACGGCACGCAGCCAAAGGCCACACGGGGCTGGGCTTGGCTGGGGGCACCTGCTGTCCCACCCCCGGTCTCCAGGACTGCTGAGGCCGGGTTCATGACCACAGCTGGAACCAACACATGCCTCTGTTCCACACACACAACATAATGAGTGCCCCGGAGATGCAACAGACTGGAAGGGAGGAAGGGAAGAGCTGCTGTCCCAGATGTAGAGGAACCGCAGAGCCAGTGTTCCCCAGTCCATGCTGGGGAGGACCAGCCCGGGAGAGGCTTTCCCAGCGCGCTGGCCCAGCCATGCCCGCTCCCGCACGGCAGCCGGGCTCCCGCAGCCGCGAGGGCTGATGCTCCGACACCAACATGGCTGCGAGGCTCCGCCGCTTCTCTCCGCTGCTCTGCTATCTCCCCAACGGGAACCTTCCGGCGGGGAAGGGCCATTCTGTCCTACATTTCTTCTCCCGCACACAGCGGTGCTCGCCACGGAGGGGGCGCAGGGGACGGAGGAGAGGGGGGCGCAGCCGCATCCCGGGACGCAGGGGACCGCGGCGGCCCTGGGGAGAGAGCCGCGGGGAGAGCGGTGTGCGTGTGGCGGCCAGGGGCGGTGGGACGGGGCGGGGGGAGCCGCGGGGTTCCTGCGCCCTCCGGCAGAGCCCCGCACCCCCTGAGCCCCCCCCGAGAGTCCGCGGCGGAGCTGCCCGCGGCCGGGACGGGCAGGGCGGCCCGGGGACGGCCCCACGCGGCGGCTCGGGCGGGCGGCGGCACATGCACACACGCGCGGCGGGGGCGGGAGGCGCGGGACAACCCGCCCGCATCAGCCCTCCCGCATCGCCCCGCACCGGGCAGCCCGCCCCGTTCTGCTCCCGCCGGCGCTGACCTTGTCGTGTACCTGCGCCAGGTTAATCCTCGCCAAGCGCTGCCGCTCCGCACCCCGCTGCGGGATCCTGCGCGCCGGGCGCTGCACTGGACGGATGGACAGACGGACGTGGCCGAGGCGCGGGCAGCCCCGCCGCCGGGCCGGCGCCTCCCGGGTGCGGGTGCCGCTAGCGCGGGGCGGCCGGCGGCAGGGCCATGCGGCTCCGCGCCGCTCCGCGCCCGCGCCGCCGGGCGGGACCAGGCACGGGCGCCGGCACGGATACGGACACGCCTCCGCCTGCCCCGCCACGCCGGGGCCAGGCTGCGGCGACGGGCGCCGAGAGCGGCCACGGCCCTCGGGGCACCCCACAGCCCTCCCGGGGACCACAGCCCTCCCCAGCCGCCGACCGGGCCCCCGGGTCCGGGGCGGGCGGGGGCGGCGCGGCTGCGGGCGGTGCGCGGGAGTTTGACCTAACGATCGATCCGGTAGATGCACCGGCGGAACCGTCCCGCGGCGCGGGGTGGGAGCGCGGAGGCAGCTCCGCTCCGCTCCGCTCCGCACCGCCGGCATGGCGAGGGCTCCTGTCCAGCCTCGGGGCACCCAGCTGCCCGCATCCTGCCCGTGCCCTGCCGGTCCGAGGACAGGGACTGCAACACCGGACTTCTAGGAGGGATGATCCTGGCAGGAGAAAGAAGTGCTGGGTCATCTGTGGGGGCAGTAAATTGGAGCGCTTTTGGGGATTGCGGCATCGTTACCTGTCTCCTGGATCTCTAACAGGGACGAGAGTGCATTTCGTGCTATGGAACACTGCACCCTTTTCTAGTGCGCTTTTGTGGGGAAACGCCGGGGTTGTTGCAGGACCCGAAGAAGAGGAGCACTGCCTGGAGAGCCTGGAAGAGGAACTAATTAACGAACCTCGTCAGCGGCCAGTGACCCCGCACCTGGAGGGATGTGCAGGCACGTGCCCTGCCACCACTGGGCAGCGGCCCCGTGTCCCCCGACACCCTCCCCCTGGCACGGGAGGCAATTGCCGGCTCCTCCGGGGCTGCTCCGGGACTCTGCAGCCGGACCAGCCCGCGTGGCCACTGCCGCTGAGGGTGCAGGAGAAAACCCACGGGCTGCTCGGAGACAGCGGGGGCAATGCTGCCGGGATTCATCTTCTGGCTGGGGATGCACCTGGTAGGAGCCCCGTTCCAGACACGGGAAGGTGCCGTGGCAGTCCTCATGCCTGTCTGCTGACACCATGCCAAAGTTTTTTGTGCCTTGGGATGCAGCGTCTGGCATCGGTAAGGGTGACAAGAGGGAACACATCCGTATTCCTGGGCTCAGGGCTGTCGGTGTGACCTGAGAACTTTGGAGTGGTCTCCACAGCAGCCTGTGACCCTGGTCTCAAAAGGAACACAGCTGCCAGAGCCGCATCATCCTCTGTCCTTCTGGCAGCCTCTGAAGCTGTCCAGGGCTGGGCTGCCAGGCTGAGGCTCAGTTAGTGTTTATCTCCAAGTACCAGCTGCTGTTTCACAGAGCTCGTTCGAGCTGTTACAGGGGACAGGGGCTGGCAGGAGGAAATGAGCCTGAATCTTCTCTCCCTCAAAGGAACTCACGTCAGCTGGCTTTGCTGGGGCGGTCTCTGCCCCACACTCAGTCCTAGCACTGGTCGCCTTTGGAGCTGGAGGCAGTGTCATGCTCAGCTCTGATTTGGCGTTCACAGTGTGCTCCCCTGTGGAGAGAGAGGAGAGACAATAAGATGCTCCCTGGTAAAACATCCGTGATCTTGGCTGGCATCCACCAGCGTCTTCAGGTTCACCAGGGCTTCAGGTTCAAGCATTTGCTGCTCTGTCAGTTCTCTGCTGCCCCAGAAGCAGGGGGGGCTGGCATGCCAGTGATGCCAGCAGTGTGGCTGGTGTTGGAAGAGGAGACAAACATCGGGGCACAGCTTCCCTGGCCACAGGAACATGGAGAAGCTCAGTGGAAACTCAGTGGAAGCATGTGCCCAGAGCCTGGTATGTACTGGGGGGTGCACTGGTTTGCACCATCCAGCACAAACACACTGTGAGGGCTGGTTCAGGACCACTCTGAACTGGTACCAGTGCAGCGCAGCCCAAGAGATCCACATCCTTGCAGCTAAAGCAATGTCCTGTGCTCTTTGGCTTCAGGTGTTCGAGCAAGGGCTGCTGCATCTTCTTTGTCAGCCTGAAATCCCTCCTGGACATGAGACTGAGATGACACCACCGCCTAGTTAATGTACCCAGGGGGAAAACTGCACCTCCCTGGGACATCCAGGAGTGTGGGAGCTGTGGGTGTGCTGGGGAGGTTCACTCGCTCCTGGCTGGGATGGAAAGCCCACTTGTCTGATCCTGGACCCAGACCTAAGTGACAGTGTGTGGCTGCTGTCCCGTGCAGGGCTTACCCTGAAACTGTTCCCCTCCCTCTTGTTCACTGCTCCACTGGGGCCTCTCCTGGGCTCCCTCCTGGGGTGTTCCTGGCTGCCCCCGGTGACTCTGTGGGGATTTGTGCCTGAAGGTGCCTTCAATGCCCAGGGACAGGCTGTTCTGGGACAAACCTCGGTGCCCTGGGGAGGGGCATCCTTATTCCCAGTGCCTGGCAGTGTACCTCATGGATAACACCGTCCTGCGTGGCCCTGGCACTGGGGATGCTCAGGATTACTCAGGTGAGCTGCCACCTACTCTGGCCAGGATTCACCCTGCCTTGGGGACCCTCACCCTGCTGGGGCTCAGTCACCTCCCCTCTTACCCTTCTGAACAAGCCCTTGCTGGGGGTTTTGTCTTGCTCTCTCCAGCTAGTGTTAAAATGCTTTTTTACTGGCAGAGCTGGTAATTCTTAACCTGAAATCTTTTTCCCCTCTCAGCTATAATTTTTAAATTATTTCATCATTTCCTTTTTTCTTTTTTTTTTTTTTTTTCCCTGAAATAATGAGACCTGGAGGAAAGTGCTTTGTTTAAATAGCACAGAGAGCTCTTTTATGCACTTTCTAACCCTTAGTCACCTCCGGAAGGAGGGACCCGGGGCCCAGGCACAGTGCCACCGTGCTGCAGCTGCTGGCGACAGGGTGCCCCAGGGCTGCTGCCCACGGCACGGCGGTGCCACAGGGGGCTGCCCGTCCCTGATCCCTTCAGAGCTCCCGCGCAGCCCCACGCCGCAGACCCGAGCAAGGCTTGGAGCTGTGCCGGGGCCAGCAGCATCCCTGCGAGCGGCCGCCGGACGGCCGGGGCACAGCAGGGCGGTGGTGGCAGCTGTGCCCGGAGCTGCTCGGGGATAAGGTCACTCTGCTCTGGGCACGGCTCTGGGCACGGCTCTCCACGGCACGGGCGCCTTCCCGGGACCGGAGCGCTGGAACAGCGTGCAGCGTGTACACCCTAAAGGAGAGCGGCAGCAGTGCAGGGCAGCGCCGGCACCGCCGCTTCCCGCAGCCTCGCAACATGCATGGCAAGAGGCAGTACGTGGTACTCCTCAAGAGAGACTGCGGCGCCTCATCAAAAAGTGTCTGCAGCCCGCTATGCTTATTCATCGTCACGAGGAGAAAATTCACTGCCCTAACCACTGAAATGTCAAATGTCACCTTGCGTGAAGTGGATTTCTCTTCCCTGGAGCACCTTGGAGAAAAGAACGCCTCAGGTGGCAGAGCACTGCCAGCCTCTCCTTCCAGAAGAACCGGGGAAGCATGTGGAGTTAACCCAGCCATCATTTCCTGGGGATGCTCTTCCATTTTAAGTTCTTTAGCCTGTACGATGGGGGAGCTGTTGCATTGTACAAAAAATGTCAGGGAGCGATCCTGCTCCTTCGGGAGCCCTCTGTGTCCTTGCTGCCAGGCCAGAGGTGAGGATGCTCCCCAGCTGTCCTGGTGCCCCAGCTCTCACCCTGCCCGGCCGGGGAGGCTCAGGGCAGGCAGTGCTAAACCTGGCCAGGGCACACAGACCCTCAGCACTACTTCTGATTTTATTTGAGGTGAGCTGCTGTGACACTCTCCCTGGGGCGCATGGGTGCTTGTGAAGCCCCAGCGTGTGCTGGTGCCCTGGCCTTCATGTGCCAGCCCACCCTGCCAGTGAATCAGACCTCACAGCCAAAACCACCACGGGCTGGGGGCTGGTGACAGGCTTACCCTCAAACCAACTGGCTTCATCTAGTGGAACCAAACCAAGATACTTAATAGCTAATAATACTTAATTGCATTTTTAATCAAAAAAACAGATTTAAAGTCACGAGTAAAGTAATTGTAGTGTATGTTTGCTTAATCTTTTAGCAGATTTGTTCTTTGAGAAATAAAATAATGTGCTGATTTTTTTTTTTTAATTTCTTGTATAATTCTTTGAAGGCTTCTAGCTGTTGGTACCTGGCTTGTTTAAAAAGTGCTTTAACTGTCAGACACACGCTGGTGGATGAACACGGATGAGCAGCGAGTGTCCTGCAGGGATGGCAGCCTGCCACAATTCTGCATTGCACGAGCACAGCTTTGTCTGGGAAGGTCCAGAGGCACAGCTGGGAAAACTTTGCTGACCTGTTAAGGAGCCTTGTCTGCCTCAGCCCACTCCCCACAGTCAGGCTCTGCCCACCCTGGAGCCAGCACACGAGCTCAGGGCTCTCTTCAGCCAGCTTTGTGCCCCACACAATGGATTTTCTCACCCCATGGTGGCCTGGCAGGGACACGAGCTCACCCAGAGCCCAGCTTGTTTAATTTGGAGATAGGGGTGGGAGGAAATATTATGGGAAGAAACAGATATATTGCAGGGCTGTGAATAAAAATAGAGACTAAGCCTAGTCATAATTTAGAAAAATAGCCTGTCCCAAAAAAACCTGCTACCTGCAAAAGGCCATTTCCTTCTGACAGGTGTCGTTGTCACCTCCAGGCTCTGGCAGGGGCCCGCTGGGGCTGACAGGCAGTGCTGAGGTGTGGGATGGAGCTGGGGCACAGCTTGCATGAGGAGAGGGCTGCTCACACCCTGGGCAGCCCCATCATTCCCCCTCTATAAACAGACACACTTGTGGTTGTGAGTACTCGTGGTTCTGAGGGGACCAGCGCCGCTGGACAGGGAAGGCAAAGCCAGCCTGTACCGCAGGGAAAGACCCAGGGTGCTGGCAGTGCTGTGCTCTGGGGGCTGCCTTAGGGGAGACAGTTCCGTGTGTGTTTCTTTTCTGCAGGTGACATTAAGCCTGCTGCATTGAAGAACAAGGATTGCCCATCCCTGAGTGCAGCTTCCAGTCGCTGGACAGCAGGAAAGCACTGGGAGGATGGATGGACTCGGTGCTCTCACAGGGTTTTTCCAATCTAAATGATGCTGTGGTTCCATGAGTTCAGCAGACAGAAATGTTGGGTGTCATGCAGATGGGATGGGCTGACAAGCAGCACAGGTACCTAATCCTGTGCCACCAGGGCTCAGCGCCCCTCCCCTGGCCTGTTTAAACCCAAAGATGTGCTTCATTGCCTGTCTCCTCCCCCTTGATTCTGGAATTTTAATAACGTGCTCCCTTAACACCTGCACTCTCTTCATGTTGGAGTTTTGGGTCTTGATCTTCTAAAGTTCTTCCTTATTCACATCTATTTCTTACACAACTTATTCCTTTTTTGTTCAGATGACTTCTCAGTAGAAAACAGCAAAGTCTCCATCACAGCCTGTCCCAATTCCTCAGCACTGTCAGAGCCATGTGCAGAGCTCATTTCCAGAATAGATGGGAATTTATTGTTCTACCAGCTGCTGACTTAATTCTTTTCCTTAAGCCAAATTTTGTATGGAAAAGAATGTCCAGTAATTCAAAATATTACTCTTCTGGATATTCCATCTCCTCTCTTCTATCCAAGCAACATTAGCTGAGGGCTAATGTTCAACTCATCATGGTGGGAGAATTAAGAGCTACCCTACACCTCATTTGTACAGAGAAGAAAGAATAAACTTTTATTTACAGCCTTGGCAGTCTTGGATTTATAATGTTTACAATCTCTACAGCTGCAGTTTAGAGTACACAGGAGCTCACCACTGCCATAACCACAATGAAAATGTTGCACCAAAAAGGAGTTAATTTTCACTACAAAAATTGCTCTGGAATGCAGGCTGGAGCGTTGCTCCAGCAGAGACAAGGAATACAGTATTCCATTGGAATGGGAGGAGAAAGTGAATTTAGTGATTATTATGCATGAGCATCCCAAACAAGCAGAACCAGGGAAATAATAAGATAACTAATATTTTTGAGAAGCTGCTAATTGGAAAAAAAAAAAAACCACCAGAGACACAGAAGCAAAAGAATTCCAGTAATAACTCTTCAAAAAAGAGCGAACTGGCGTCTGGCATGGATCCCCACTGCTTCCGAGCTTGTTCAATTAAAATCAACACTGAATGGGTTTTCTTTCACTACCGTTACTCAAGCTGCATCCTTCAAAAGGAAGGCAAATGATTGATATGCATATGAAAGAACTACAGAGTATGAAATTACAAAATGATACAGGGTTTGGATATTTGCACTTTGAGATATTAAATCTTCTGAAGGAAAATATTTGAGCAAATTCTGAATAAAGAACCCTACAGAGGAGGAAGAAAGAGCAGCAAGATAATCTAATAAGGCAGAGACAGAGCAATTTCCGGGTGCTGAATTCCTCAGCTGAACCACAACACAGTGTTTGCAGCCCAGGGTCTGCTCTTCCCTCTGGCCTGGGCATTCACTACCAGGTCTTGTGCATGTTCATAACACAAACCAGGCTCAAGGTCCTGAGTCAGGCTCGGATTTAACCCCTTCTAGAGACACAGGGATGCTAAAATCACTTCATTGCTCCTGGTGCCCACCCTCCTTTCGTTTTTGCAGGCTCAGTGCTGCTGCTACACCCCTCTGAGCAGGTGGAAACCTCGAGTGTCCCAGCAGGCTGCGTGGCACAGGCAGCCCCTGCTCCCCTGAGCCCCTGCTCCCCAGGGCACCGCTGCCCTGCCCTGCCTGGCCACTGACACACTCCCTCGCAGCTGGCAGGAGGAGCCAGAGGAGGGCTGGCCTTGTCCTTCGGGGCTCTCACAGGACAAAGTGCTCTGTAAATTAATGAACTCATTAGGGGACACAACAACCAAGCACAGCAGCAAGGGTTGGATCCCCTCTGCTCAGGGGATTCACATGAATTCACTCATTCACCACTCAAGCCATATGAGATGCCATAATGTGTAACCACAGCTGAATCCCACACCTCTGAGCCAAGGAGATCCCACCCAGGGGTGAGTGTTCATTCCTCCTCCATCATCATGGAGTGGGCATCCCCTCCAGCACTAAAGGAGGGAGGGAAACCTCAGCAGGGCCGCTGCTGTGGGACCCACTACAAAGGCTTTTGGGGTGAGCTGGCTTTTACAGCCCCAGCTTGGTGTGCTCTGCTCCAAGAGTCAGCAGGCTCCAGCCGAGCCTCCTGGCAGGGGATATGTGGAGATGCTGGCTGCAGGGACGGGGAGCAGTGGCTGCATTGCTGACCCTTAGCTCTTTCTGGGGCTCTTGCTCTGACCCAGTGATGCTCTCCCAGCACACACCAGGCTGGTGGGCTATGGGCTGTGTTAGCCAAAAAATTGACCAGGAGTCCCAGGAACACTCACAAGGTTCCAGGCATCCCTTTGGTTCTGGTTTTTGAGAGGTGCAAGAGGAGAACATGGGCTCTCTTCTGTGTCTCAGTCTGCCAGCCTGCTTTATTTTAATAATATTATGTCAGATTAAACAGAATTGAAAGTCACCTGTTTGGCATGAAGCATCTTGTCAGGAATATGCTGCATGGAAGCCCCTCAGACAGTGGCCTGATGGTCCCTAATCACACAAGACTTCCTCACTGTGTTTAAAATCTCAGGATGCCATGACTCCGCGGTAATTAGCACTAATTGAAGGCACAGCATTTGACTAACAACTTCCTTTACAGGAGTCAGGGAGATGGGGAACGCGGGGTCAGGAGCTGTCACTGCTAATTACCCTCTCCCTGCTGCTGCCACAAGGAGCTCTCTGCAGCTCCTGTGCCATCGCCCCCTCTCAAGGACAGGATCTCGGTCCTGGGGCTCCATTCCCCAGGAGAAGAGGGAGGTGCATCCTGCCAGTCTGGCCTGCCACAGGGCACACACCAGCAGCCACTGGGTCTGGGGCTTGAAATTCTTCTGGAAATGAACCCAGGCTGGGCTGAAGGAAAACAGCTTCCATAGGCAAAACTCGACTGGCCCCTTGGGTAAGCTGCTCCAGTCTCTAGCTGTCCTCAACAAAAATGCTTGTTTTACTTCTGATCTTCAGTTTCCCATGGTAGCTTCCAAACACAGGTGTTCTTTTCCTTTTTTTTTTTTTTAAGTCCAGCCCCTAAAGATGAGTGTTTTCCTGCTTTTCCTATGTTTCTCAGGTCCTGGGTAACATTTCCTAATATGTGGGGGTTGGCTGTGGGTTAAAGGGGAGATGAGGGGCTACTGGGAGCCCTGCTGCCACCCCCAGCCCAGATCCCTCTCTTTGCACCCTCAGGCTGCTGCCCTGACCAGCCCCGTGCCTGCCAGTCCTGGGAGCTCACACAGGACACGAAGGATGAGCACCGGGGCTGCCACGGGGCTTGGAAAAATAGGGCTGCCAAAAGAGTTTGGTCATGTGAACAGGTTGAGAAATGCTGAAAATCAGAGGAAAAGAGATGCTTTTGCTCTTGTGTCAGAGCTGCCCAAGGGCTCCTGAGGTGCCCGTGCGCTGGCACAGAGCCCTGCAGCCCAGGAAGGTGTCAGCCCTGTCCCCTGCTCTGGGCTGCTCCCCACGGCCAGAGCCCGAGCCCAGCTCCCAGGGGGTCTGGAGCTGCCAGCACTCTCCTCTGTGTTGGGGTACAGGACTGCTGGGGTACAGCCCTCGAGCTTTACCGCAGCATCAGCCTCATCACACGGCTGAGACAATGGGAAGATGGCAAAGCTCACCTGCAGCCAGCAGCAGCCAAAGATTTCTCTGTTACAGAGCATTTTGAAAACTTCCTAGCCAAGAGCCCATTGCTAAGGCTTACAGACAATTGTTCCAGCCAGTCACTGAAAGCACACATTGTCTTCTTACCTTTACGATTTCCCACATTCTTGACCACTTGTCACACGTGAGACAGGTTGTCAAGTCCCTGGCACAGTTCAGGGTAGGATTGCACTGCTGGTCACATCTGAGAGCAACATTGCAAGGAGAGCTCTGGCTCTGAAACACAGTGAATTACCTTTTTTTTTTTCAAAAAACAGAAGTAAAAAGAAATAACCATTTGCTTTGCCCATCTGACTGGAAAAGCATTTCTAGAGATTCTGTTCATTCCATCTGATTTTAGACTAGTTTTTTTAAAGCAAATTTATCATGTCAATTCAGAAAACCTCAATACATTTCCAGCAGAAAGACAGAAAGGAGCTTTTTCATGCTTTTTTTATCTCCAAACGAGAGAAACACCAAAATGCATTAAACACCAAAATACTCATGTACTAAACGTGAAATACCAAGCCTCCTTTTTTGCAGTGTTTTCCATGTTTAACACGGGGTTAACGAAGACCGTGTGGAGCTGTGCTGCTGCTGTGTGCAGAGCCGATGGTCAGGGCAGAGGGCTGGGCTGGGGGTCAGCAGCCGAGCCCTCCGGACTGTGCGGGCTGTGCTGGCTCACAGGGCACACAGAGCCCCGGGCTGTGCCCCTGCTGCCAGCCCTGCCTGGGGCTCGGGCAGGAGCAGCTCAGCTCCTGGAGCCCCCCCAGCCTGGGGCAGCCCTGGCCCCTCGGGTGCCCTGGGCTCACCCCGGCCAGCAGCCCGGCTCACGCTGCCGCTGCGCGCTCTGCAGGGAGGGTGGGGAGCAGGGAGAGCAAAGGCACTAAACTGGGGGGTCGAGGTAAAGTCAGTTTAACAGGTCAAGGAGAAGCTGTGCACACAAATACAGCAAAAAGGAATTCATCCCCTGCTTCCCATGCCAGGCAGGTGCTCAGCCACCCGTGGGACAGCCAGCCTGCAGCACCCGTGACAGTGACTTGGGAATGCAAACCCCACCACTTCCAACGTGCCCCATCCCCATACCCCAGCTTTATATGCTGAGCACAGTGTCCCGTGGGCTGGCACATCCCTTGGGATGTTGGGATCAGCTGTCCCAGCTGTGTTCCAGCACAGTGTCCCGTGGGATCAGCTGTCCCAGCT
>NW_024523956.1:198033-338203 GCF_017590135.1 Pyrgilauda ruficollis
AGCTGTTACCCACAGGGATGTGCCACAGGCACTGCTCCAGCTGTTATCCACAGGGATGTGCCACAGGCACTGCTCCAGCTGTTACCCACAGGGATGTGCCACAGGCACTGCTCCAGCTGTTATCCATGCCAGCTTTCTCTGCCAGTGATGTTCATGGCCCTGACAGTGTGGCCTGGGCCAGGAGCACCTGTGCAGGCACCCACCCAAGTGCCCCAGGCTTTCCCCTCTCCCTGCAGACCCCAGAGGCTCCAGCTGCTGCTGCTGCTGCTCCCTGTGCCAGCGCAGCTGTGGCCATGCTGCCACAGGCCAGGCTGCAAGAACTGCAGCTGGAACCCACCCTGCAGGCCGGGCTGCAAGAACTGCAGCTGCAACCCCACCCTGCAGGCCGGGCTGCAAGAACTGCAGCTGCAACCCCACCCTGCAGGCTGGGCTGCAAGAACTGCAGCTGCAACCCACCCTGCAGGCCGGGCTGCAAGAACTGCAGCTGGAACCCACCCTGCAGGCCGGGCTGCATGAACTGCAGCTGGAACCCACCCTGCTCCTCCCAGCAGGTTTTCAGGCAAGGCTGCATCCAGAGCTCCCCATTCCCATGACTCCTGACGTCTCCTAGCAGGAGGGGAGTCTTCCTCTGAGAGGCAGGTGGAGGAGAAAATGTTTTAAAACATACTTGAAATATTTTATATTTATGGTATTTTATTGTTTCATCCTTGTTTGCAGTTGAAAGCAGCTTGAAGCATGTGGGTAGCCAGAGTAATCCTTCCCATGTGTCTGGCTTACCTGCATTTCCCACAGCTCAGTGCAGCACCAGCTGTGCTCCTTCCTGATGCTTTGCTATGGAAATCCAAGGAACCCACCCTGCAGGCCAGGCTGCAAGAACTGCAGCTGCAACCCCACCCTGCAGGCCGGGCTGCAAGAACTGCAGCTGGAACCCACCCTGCAGGCCGGGCTGCATGAACTGCAGCTGGAACCCACCCTGCTCCTCCCAGCAGGTTTTCAGGCAAGGCTGCATCCAGAGCTCCCCATTCCCGTGACTCCTGACGTCTCCTAGCAGGAGGGGAGTCTTCCTCTGAGAGGCAGGTGGAGGAGAAAATGTTTTAAAACATACTTGAAATATTTTATATTTATGGTATTTTATTGTTTCATCCTTGTTTGCAGTTGAAAGCAGCTTGAAGCATGTGGGTAGCCAGAATAATCCTTCCCATGTGTCTGGCTTACCTGCATTTCCCACAGCTCAGTGCAGCACCAGCTGTGCTCCTTCCTGATGCTTTGCTATGGAAATCCAAGGGAAGTTTCCATTTTATAGGGGATTTTTTATCAAATTATCTTTTACATAAGCAGCTTAGTGAGACTATTTTTAAAACTACTGCTTGGGGGGACTCCAAGCCTGCCATGTTTTCCCTCAAAGGACAGAAATTATGTTGCTTATCTCACAGTGCTGCAGCCACGGGGCACTGAGGGTATGAGCGAGGCAGATTTATGGCACAGAAGATGATCCTTCACCTCAACACCTGATGGAGGAAAACAGACAATCACTCAAAAACCAGAGCACTTCACATCTGAGACTTCACCTATCATACCAGTGGTTCTATTAAAAATATAACCTGTATCTCCAAGCTCTACCTCAGATATACAGATTAGCAGGGCTATAAGTCTATTATTTCTGCAAGATGAAAGATAATCCTGTTTCCCACCGTGAGAGATACAGCAGAAAACACAAACAGCCACTAGGTCAAACCAAGTCCATGTAACCATTTATCCAGCACGAGGTGTGCCAGAAAGGAGTGTGCTTCCAAATCCCAGATCCTAAAACCAGTGTAAACCAGTTACTATGTCATGAACTGAAGCCTCATGCTGGGAATAACAGACCAGGCCTGGAGAACACAGGCTGACTTTGCAGACAAAATCCTGTAGCCAGAAAATTTGGCAGTCTGGCAGAAAATGTGCCAAAATTAAAGTAAAATACGTTGTACAGGAATGAGACAGACCTAAAAGCAAAGATGACAGACTTGCACGCTGGCTGACAGCACTTAACTGGGAAAGAGATCAAAGCCTGCAATCCTACAACGTTCTCTAGTCTCTGATTTACTTCTCCTGTGTTGTGCTGCTTTTGAATGTGTTTGGAGATTGTTTACCCACAGGTGATTGTTTCATTGGTTTGTGTGAATTGTTTTCACTCTTTGGCCAATCACAGCCAATCTATGCTGGGGCTCTGGAGAGAGTCACGAGTTTTCATTGTTATCTTTTAGCCTTCTGTCTGTATCCTTTCTGTATTCCTTAGTATAGTTCAATTTAGTATTCTTTAATATAATATAGATCATAAAGTAATAAATTAGCCTTCTGAGAACATGGAGTCAGATCCATCATTCCTTCCTTTCTGGAGGAACCCAGAAAATAGAAGAAGGCAGTACAAGGCTGTCAAGGCCAGGAAAAGCTGCCCACATGTTCCTCACAGAGCACCTCAAGGGAATTTGATTCCAAGGTGGGGATCCCACCTTCCCACCAGGAGTGCTGGTGCTGCCACAGAGCCACGCTCAGAGCTCCTGGCAGTTTTAATCCTCTGAGTAGCCAATGCCTTTAATATTTATACATATAAATCACACAGTTAGAGAGCTCTGGTGTCCTGACTGAATTTCTTTGCATTCAGGAGAACCCATAGAATTATTTCAGCTGGAGTTAACGGTTATAACTCAAACATATTTTTTTCTTAAGTGATAAACTTAATTTATCACAGCTTGCTATCAGCAGGGACTCCATGATCTCATGAGCAAATGGAAGATTGAGGAGGGGAAAATGAGGGCAGGTTTGATGTTATGAAATTAAGTGGGAAATTTACAGTGATGTTGGGAAAAGCCTGATATTTTACAAAATATCTGAGATTCCCACTGGTGAGCTGACTAAGCTGTTCTGGGCAACCTGCAGGGGCAAGGCTGTCATTTGCTGCCAGCTCCACGTGTTCAGCAAAGCTCAGAGGAACCTTGTATTTGCACAATGACTTCAGTTTTCAGCCCAAGTTTTATCATCTCAGGAGGTTTTGTATCAGATCAGGTTTGCAGTTCTCCACATCACCTCTGGAATTATTTATTAACAAGATGAGGTAGACTCATTATGGAAATTTAGTAAACTAGATCTGTTGGAAAAGGATGTGAAAAGCAATTTCTTTCTCCTATTCCAGCTAAAATGAGTTTGAAATACTGAACTTTTTTACCAGACAATTTACTTTTCACCTCATTCATCCAAATTTTTATCCTAATTCTTTAAAAATATCATTAAAACTGTGAGTATGTTGGATTCCATCATTGTCCAAGGAATTAGGGACATTTTCCTGGGAAACACCAGCAAACTTTCTATTACTGCCTTGATTTATCACTACATTCAGTTATTTCTGGCTTCTAACTTTTGTGGTCACACTCAAAGTCTCACATTATGGAACAAAGAAAGCAGAGCCAGCTGTCCTCCTTCCTAGTGTTGTCCATACTGGTGTTTCTCACATTGCCATTGCAATTCCCATTGCTGTTCTGTTCCCAGCTTCCCTCTGTGTTTGCTCCATCCCCAGTGTCACAGGGAGAGCTGGCAGCACTGGAGGCCACCTCCTGTCCTGTCTTGTTCCCTGGGAGCAGGGCCAGGCTGCAACCTGGCTGCAACCTCCTGCCAGGGACTTGTAGAGAGCAGCAGGGTCAGTGTCTGTACAATATTGGTATCAGTCATTGCCCTGCACTGTGCTCATCCCCAAAATCTAACCTTGCCCTGGAACAAGGCTGCACAGTGATCACTAGCAAATGATCAGGAGAGAGTGGTTTGTTTCTGGGTTGGATCTGTCCCTGCAGGTTTGCTGGGTTTTCAGTGATCACTGACAAATGATCGGGGGAGAATGGTTTGTTTCTGGGTTGGATCTGTCCCTGCAGGTTTGCTGGGTTTTCAGTGATCACTGACAAATGATCGGGGGAGAATGGTTTGTTTCTGGGTTGGATCTGTCCCTGCAGGTTTGCTGGGTTTTCAGTGATCACTGACAAATGATCGGGGGAGAATGGTTTGTTTCTGGGTTGGATCTGTCCCTGCAGGTTTGTGGGTGCTGCCAGAAGGGTCCCCAGTGGGAGCAGGTGGTGGTACTGCCGTGGTCAGCCACTGTCACCACCGCTGCTGAGGGAGCCCAGCACATTTCTGTGGGAACACTTTGGGCTTCTAAGTGCAGCCAGAAGCCAGGAAGGCACACATGGCAAGGTGCCTGCACACCCAATGAGCAGTTTCCCAAAGCTGCTGCTGCTGCAGCCCTGCATCCCTGCACATTGGCATGCCTGAAGTCACAAGGTCACCTACACAGAGAGCAACTGGCTTTCATAAATCCTGCTCATTATGCAAATTCATTATTTACAGGCACTGTTAGGCTGAAGTGGATGTGAGAAACAGTAATAGGAGCCCTGCTTTTGGCAGGAGGAAAAAATATCTGACAGAAGATGAATTAGGGCTTGGCCAAATGAGCAAAAACCAATTTGGAGAATGGGGGTGCAGAGTCCTTGGCTGGAGCAGAGCTGGGAGTGGGGAGAAGGTGGGAGCTGCTGCTGTGTCAGTGGTGCCTGCTGTCCCCCCAGAGCCCCCTCAGGGGGCTCGGGCACCCCTGGCCCCACAGCTGGCTCACCTGGCCCTGCCAGCAGGGCCACGGGCAGGGCTGGGGGCTGCAGACACAGGGCACTGCCTGGAGCCCACCCCTCCCAGCTGCCCCTGACACACACATGGCACCTGCACCGTGCCAGGGCGTGACATGAGTGTCTGCCAGACCTCCCTGCCTCGCCTGCAGATGCACATTTCAGTGCCCACATCTCTACAGATGAAATGTATAAACCATTAAATTAATTTAATTTGAGGCAGCCTGTAGCTTCATGGTCTAGAAACTTAGTCGTGGCTTCCCCTCCTTAAAGCAAATATGTTTGCTGTTCTGCTGTGCTTCTTATTTGTTTTTTGGCTTCTTATCTGCCTTCTGTAGGAGAGCAGAGTAAAACTTATTTGTTCATTCAGCATAAAACCATCATCTGGAGCCTTGCAAAAAGGCTGGCAAACACTCAGAGGTTGTTCCTTTGGCTGTGGTGCCGTCAGACACAGCAGTGGGTCCCAGCCCTGGGGCACTTCGAGGGAAGCCTTAATCTGGCACACATTTCACATGGCAGGACACTGCATGGACATGGTTTGGGGTGTTTCTCCAGCAGCAGTTAATGCAGGCGTGCACACATTTTAAATATATTGTACGATTTCGATGGTAGTTTGTCATGTTAGCTCCTTGATGGGCCAAGGGAATGGAATTTGTGATTTACTGGTCTGTCACTGTGTAAGAGACAATGCTGCAGCTGAGCAGGGGCTGGGCGAAGGCAGCAGCGCTACACAGTGGGTGCTTCACGTGCTGCCCTTGTCCTGCCACCTGCACTGCAAGGGACCCAGCCTCACCCCCAGGGCCCTTCTGCTCCCTCCTCCCTTCAGGGGCTGTTGGCAAGCCACCCCTGCCACCCCTGCCACCACTGCCCCCACTGCCACCCCTGCCACCATTGCTGCCCCTGCCACCCCTGCCACCACTGCCACCACTGCCCCCCCGTCCCCACTGCCACCACTGCCACCCCTGTCCCCAGTGCCCCCACTCCAGCCCTGCCCCCCTGTCCCCACGGCTGCCAGGTGTCCTCCGGTGCCCAGGCTGTGTCTGCCGAATGCTGGCCCAGGACACGGGCAATGAGTGCCTGCTCTGCGGGCTCAGGGCCAGCCAAGGTCTTTTGGGCACACTCAGGAGGTGACCCAGGCACCCAGGCTCTCCCTGCCCAGCACTGTGAACCAGCAGCACTGCCCACCAGGAACCTGGGTGATGGAATTATTGATGATGGCTTGTTATTAAATCTGTTATTAACTCCACAGTATTTTTGCCTGCTGGGTGCTGACACTTGGACTAGCAGCAACTCCTCTACCTGTGCTAGCTGTGCCCACAGGACAACTCACTATGGGAGACAGCAGGCTGTTAACTTCCAGGGGACAGTAAAATCTCCTTTTTGTATAAATGTCAGTGTTATTTTTGAAAGCTTAGCAAACAAAGAAAAAAAATCCCTTCCCCACGAAATCTTCAGCACTGTTACAGAATCATTTTGCATCTTATCTCCTTTTGTTTTCCCTGTGTGCCTTGGAATTGTTGGTGTCAACATGCAGAACAACAGGCTATGCACAAAATCTTATTATAATCTCTTTCTTACGATCCACTGGAGAAAAATGAAATTTTTCTTCCTGTGTGTGCAGGGGCATGTGCACTCAGCTGAAGTGCCAGGTAACGTCTCAGTTGTTCACAGTTTCTTTTTCATCCACAAAGCTGAGCAGCTCCTGCCCTCCTGTACCACAGGGAGGTGTCTGCAGGGTGTTTCAGTGTCACAGGTAACCCCCTGGGGGAAAACAGCACCTGGGGCCACAGCAAGCCAAGAGTTCGTGGTGTTCAGGGGATCCAGTGCTCCTGCATTTCATAACCCACCAAAAGCCTGGGGTGAGGCTCCTCTGGCCCTTGGCACCAGCGGGGTGGAGCACAGCACTGTGGGCAGCACCTCTCCATCTGCAGCATCCCCCCAAGAGCAGGGGCTTTCCCTTGTCCATCTCCTGGGATAGCTCCTCCCGGCTGCAGCCACTGCCAGAGCTGGGGCAGGTTCCAGTCCCTTGGCTGTGTGACACAGCTTCAATCTCCAGCACTCCCAGAGCTCCTGCCTTGCTACTGATCATTTCATTCTTTAGCTCCCAGTCAGACTCTTTTGTTTCTTCAACCAGATTTTAAAAGCTTCCTAGTACCAGACAAGCTTTCCTTGAAAACATATACCACAGTCAGTATTTTGCTGTATTTCAGGCAAGATAATCAGGTGGAGCCCTTCAACCCATGCCAGACAAGAATTCTTTTCCTATCCCCAAATGGTTTTGGTGATTTATGTGAAGCATTTTTCTGTAAGGCACAGACACAGAACACTACAGAAGCCGGTCCAGGGTGATCCTTACAAAGGAAAATTGGCCCCCACTTGCTCCCAGTGCCCCCTGGCCCAGCAGAAGCCCAGGGCTGTGGCATCCCCCACGGGCAGGCTGCCAGCCCCAGTGCCCGTGCTGGAGGGGCAGTGGCTCTGGGCTGGCCCCTGGCCCAGGGCTCAGGTCTCCGTGGCATCCAGGGCACTCTGTGGCTGCAGCACGGGCAGCACTGTGGTCTGGAGTCAGAGCTTTGCACACAGGTGCTGGTTTGTGTCACACCCAAGGGACTGAGCACAGCACTGAGTGGCCAGACCCCTTTTCCCCGTGTGGTTTGGCCAATCCCTGGCCACTGGCATGGAGCAGAGCACTGCCAGGTCCCGGGGCACCCCGCACTCCACTGCTTGCCCGTGCCCTTGCCTGTTCCCTGGATATGCTGCTCCTCGGCCACGGATCTGCAGGCAGTCCCAGTGGGGAGGCTGAGCCCACGGCGAGGGTCACAGCCACGCCAGGGCCATGGGGTGGCTGGGGCTGCTCCAGCAGCTGGCAGGGCTCTCAGCACTCCGGCAGCTCCCACTGGAACACCACTGGGAAAAGAGCAGCTGCCCATAAATCTTACTGAGGGCTGGAGCTGTGCTGTGGGATGGCCTCGGAACCTCCGTGACCTGAAAGGACCATCACTGGGGTTTAGTGTTACAGGGAAATTCACTTCCCACTTTCACACGGCTTTCACCTGTAATTATAACCTCAGGCATGACAGGTAAATTGCACTTTGTCACTGGAGCAGAAAACATCTCCACTTCATTTTGGGGTATGGTAAGTGCAGGCAAGTTAAGTGTGATTTTTAAAATGCAGTTTTGGCTATGAGCTTTAAAGCCATCGTGGCACCACTGGGTTAATCCAGAAGCACTACGGTCAGTCCAGAATGGAGGCAGAAGTTGCCTTTTACCTCCTCAGGCAACATGTAGATGGCTGTACAACTTCCTTTAACACTGCTCAGTTTTCTTTTCTCCCTTGGAATTCCAGGAGTACAATCCTGGCAGTGAAACAGGACAGGCACAGAGCACAGACTCAGAAACATCCACTAAAAATAGTGCAGGAATGGTGCTGCTGCCTCCTGCAGAGTCGTTAAAAAAAAGAGCTTTTCAAGTCTATAATTCCCTAATACAATCAAACACAATCATAAGCAAAATTATTCATGCTGACTTGATTAGTAAAAAGAGAATAATATGCTAATGAGGCAGCATCTCTCCCTGCATTTGAACATGGCACTACAGCTTTCTGGACACTGTGGAAAAACACCACCTCCTTCCCTTGCTCCCAAAATCTGCTTGTGCCTGGAACACAGGTGTGTATTTGTATATACAGGTGTGTATTTGAGCTGCTCCCTGCCAGGGCTGGGGCTGGTCTGAACTCCCAGACCAAAGGCCAGGAGAAAACAAGAGGATGTGCCTGGGATGGGTGAGCAGTAGCAGTGACCCGGGGGAGGCTGTGCCTGGGGACAAAGGAGAGGTGGCAGTGACCCAGGGGAGGCTGGGCTCAGAGACAGGGGTGCAATGGCAATGCTCTGGGTGAGACTGTGCCTGGAAATGAGGTGAGGGATGATGGAGTCTTGTCTTTGGCACCAAGGGAGGAAATGAGGCTGTGCCTGGGATGGGTGAGCAATAGCAGTGACCCAGGGGAGGCTGTGCCTGGGGACACAGGAGAGGTGGCAGTGACCCAGGGGAGGCTGGGCTCAGAGACAGGGGTGCAATGGCAATGCTCTGGGTGAGACTGTGCCTGGAAATGAGGTGAGGGATGATGGAGTCTTGTCTTTGGCACCAAGGGAGGAAATCAATGTCTTTTCCCATCTGCTCCAAAATGAAGGGATTTCTCCAAAACTTGCAGCTGGTTTCCTGGCTACACGAGGCCCTGCACCAGCTCACAACCCATTATGTGCTCTACCCTTGAGAGTCCATGTTCTGGGCAGTGAGTCCCACACCAGAGCAGCTGGTACTTGGCTCAGGCTGTGAGGCACGAAGGGACACTTCCATGGCTGAGACAGCAACTTCTGCTTGTTTTCCAGGAAAAACACACCTGCTTGTGCAAGCCAGGGGAGCTCAGCTGCAGCTGGACAGCAGCCCTTGGCAGTGCTCCAGGGCACGCTCTGACCCCAGCAGCCCTTGGCAGGGCTCCAGGGCACGCTCTGGTCCCCAGCCCCAGCAGCTCTCTCAGCTGGGTCACTGCCAGCACAGCTCCAGCCCTGAAGTGAGGCTCCATCTCCTCGCCGAGGGCAAGGTTTGTCCATGCCCAGGAGGTAACTCTGTCCATCCCAAGGGCATGTTTCTGTTGTCCTGTCCCCGAGCCATAGCTGAGCCCTGGCTGCACACCAAGGGGGCTGCTGACCTGTCTGCAGTGAGAGCCCAGGCTCCACTGGGGCTGGTGTCATTTTCTTCCTTTTCAACTGGATTCATCAGCTCTCTCTGCCCAGAGTCTTGATATCCCCTGCAGATCAAAGGCATCATTTTTCCTCTCTGTCAGCAGGGATTCTGCCTGGGTATGTAGGTCAGAATCAGTCCTTTTCATCCCATTGTCTGCCATATCTTTCATTCTTCACAGAAGCTAACATTTCTCCTCACTTTTTAGAAATATTCTATTTCCACCATTTTTTTCCCCCCTCAACTTGGCTGCATTCTCCTGACATTGTGGCCTCTCTCCATTCTCTGTCTGACACTAGAGACAATGCACTGGGCAATATTTTATACATGATCTAGAATTTCCTTAAGCCTTTGAGCCTTCCGCTCAAATATCCTTCTGGTTTGTCAGACAGATACTGCCATTACACAACTCAAATGTTCAATAATAATAGGTTGGATCTTTTCAAATATCAAAACTTACTCCCACTGGAAATCAATCATCAGACAAGAGACGAGTCAGGTAGCTGAGAATTGCCTGCCAACTTTCCTTCACTGTAAAAGCTGATGAAAGCAGGCAAACTCTAAATGACTTGTCAGAGACGGCTTGAAGAGAGAAACTGCGAGCATAATTATGGCCACACAGACACAGTGTTTGCACAGACACAGTGTGGGGACACAGAGAGGAGAAGCCATGTCAGAAGCGCAGGTGCAGACCAGCAGGCTCTGAGAGAGGCTCTGAGCAGCTCAGGAGGTGACAGCAAGAGCAGACGAGGGGCTGGCAGCCCTGGCAGCACTGAGTGAAGGCCGTGGTGGGTTCCAGGCTGCACTGTAGTGTCCCCTCTAGTGTCCCCTGCGGACCCCCAGCCTTGCTGGCCATGCACAGTGCTAGTCCCCACTATCCAAAAACGAAGCAGACAGACTGGAGAGGATCCAAAGGAGGGCAATACAGATGACCCAGGGGCTGGAGAGCCTGCCCCAGAGGAAAGACTGAAGAAGTTCAGTCCCTTCTCCTGGAGAGGACCCGGGGGGACCCCAGCCCAGCAGCCCAGGACACACAGGGCAGATCTGAAGAGCATGGAGGGTCTCTCTGCAGGAGGAGCCCCATGGGGAAGGCAGTGGGCGGTGGGTACAAGCTGTGCCAGAAGAGGTTTCATCTCAATATGGAAGAAACTTTTAACAAGGAGAACCGTCATTCACTGGAACAACCTTCCCAGGGAGAGGACTCCATGCAGGTGGTCAGGGTGTGAGGAAATCCCTGTGGGCTTCCTTTCCCAGAAAGCATTGAACCAGAAGATCTTTCAAGGTCCCTTCCTGCCTGGGCTGCTCTAGGATTCTACAATTCTATAATCTGTGTGAAAATAAGAATGTAAAAATACGATGGGATTTTTCAGTTGAGGATTTTGAGAAACTTTGTATTTGAGGATTAAAGGTGGTGGTCCTGCCCATCCCATGCCCCTCACGTGGGAGAGCCACTCTCAGGTATGAGCCAGCACTCCCCTGGCTCCTGAGCCTGGGGTGGCTGCAGGGATGGGGACACAGGGACTGTCCTTGAGACCTGATCACAGCAGGTACCCCACAGCCACCTCTCCTGCACCCATGATCCCCACTCTCACCCCACCCTCTGCCCAGCACGTTCTGTGCTCCACAGTCATTTTCCGTGCTGAGCTGAAGCTCTCATGTGCTCTCTTCTATTCCAATGTCATGTCCAGTGCAGTAAGGCTCAGTGTGTATCTACCATTAAATGTCTTTTTATTTATGCATGAATAATTGAAACCTTGCATTATTAATGTTTTAATTAACCTTTACACAAGGTTTGCTGTTTTTAATGCCTCCTTTCATCTCCCTGAGCAGTCTCTATAATGTGTTTAACTGTTGACTTTATGTCCTGTCAATTGTGTGAAGTTTGTAACTGCAGCATGTGCACAGATCATCTTCAGAAAGAAGTCACTGCTGAAAGCCATGGAGTTGACTCCTCAGGAAAATATTTCATGAGGAGTCAGTGGTTTGTGATTGCTGCCATTGCTAAGCTCTCTCTTGGAAATGCTGATGCATTTTGTCCTGTGTTGCTGCAGCTTTTCCTGTCTCTGCTTGCACATGAACCTGGGTCATTTTCCTGACTCGTAAGTGGCAGCAGTGAGGAATAAGCACATGCTTTCCTTTGGGAACCAGGCTGGGAGCTGGCAGATGCTCCTGGCTGTAGGGGGCTGGATTATTTACTCTTTTGTTTAATGTTTCTGCCTCAAGTGTACAAAGGTGCTAATGAATCCAGAGTGAACCTGCCTCTGTTCTGTTTGCAGCACAGTGTTGCTCTCCCAGCACAGTGATAACCATGGGACATAGAGCTGAAGGACTTGATCAATACAGAACTAAGTGAAATAAGTAAATAAATGAAGCAATGCCATTAGGAAGGCATAAAGGGGCTCCAGTGCCTTGCTCCCCTGACCTGGGACAGCTGTGTTACTCCCACCTTCATCAGCACCTTCAAGACAACTCCGACCTTGTGCTTCAGAAATCACCTTAAGATCACACCAGTACAAAACTCTGGCTCAGGTGGGAGCCAGGCCCTCCTGCAGGTGGTGCAGGAGGCAGACATGAACACAGTGATGCAGAACGAGGTACAAACAGCTCCTCCAAAGAGAGCCCAAGTCCTCTGCTCATTGTCCTTGTGATGCTGCCACACAGCCCAGGGCAGTGAGCAGGGCAGGGGCTGGCACTGCAGGAGCTCCATCACCAGTGGAGCACCCAGCCCTCACCCCTCATACCTGTCCAGGCAGGCAACAAGTTCAGCCCCTGCCTCCTCCTCAGGTCTCTTCCACAGCTGTGGTGGCTGTAGTGCAGCCAGCACCAGGCTCATCTTCTTATTTTAGGCTTATCTTCTCCTTATGGACCAAAATCCCTTCTGTTTGAACCTCCAAAACTCAGAGATGCTCAGGGGTATCTGAGAAAATTAAGAAAAAATGAACAGTGTGGCTGGGGGCAGCTGAGCCCTCCTCCCTCAGCTCCACTCCTGCACATGGCTCTTACTGGTGTCAGACACAATAATGTCTGTAGAAAGCATCAAACAAGTAATAGTTGCTGTGGCCTGGACCAAAGGGATTTTCCTGTGCCCAAATGGCTTTATTGCCAGTGACAGTGGCATGTTTGCTCCTGGACACACTGCTGAAGTCACAAGACTGCTGCTTAATGGGGAAAAATAACAGGACAGTAATTAATAATTGGGATGAGGAAGGTTTTCCATTAACTGATCACATATGGCAAGTAATTCCGCTTAAAATTTGTCATTGTCACTTTTCCAGCATAAATTCAGAAAGAATGGTGCTTCATTAAATCTGTAAGGCTCTTCCAGAGTAAGCAGCTACTGACCATTCACAATAAGCTAATTAAAACTCTTTCACAATAGAAAGGAGTAAATTGAATTCCTGTTAGCATGTGCTCAGTACTGACTGATGTACTGGAGATGCTCTATCTGCATCCACTTCATCTCAGTCAAGTGCAACCTTTAGCAGGCAACTATTTTCACTTGTTCATTAGTAACTGCTGTTAAATGCCATAACAGTCCAAGCTAGTTCCATTTTTTCTCAGTTTGCAATCTCCTGGTAATAGTTCCTTTTATACCAAATTGCACTTTAAAAAAAAAATAATAATAAAAGGGAAAAAAAGAAAAAAATAATAAACCTGGTGGTAAATCCTGATCATCTGATTTATTCACATTTCTCTGTTAGCCTCCTCTTTGCCCACAATATTTAATAATGCTCAGGGAGTGAGCACTCATTGTTTGCACTTCCTAGGTGACCTCTGGGGTCAGAGGAGAGGTGTCTGGGTGGTTTTGTGCAAGCAGGAGTAGAAATGTTCAGGAAACTCCTTTTGCTCCCTTTTGCCTTTAAGCCAGATTGGAAAATACAGAATGTTTCATCCAACTGATGCAGAAGAGGTTTTAGATGTCAGACAGGAACATCTCTAATAAATACCACTGACCCTGCCTGAGGCTCCATGCCCTTCCCTTCCCTCAGAGGGCAAACCAGGGATACAGGAGCAGCTCATCCCCCTGCAGTGACAGCCTGGGCAGTGGCTGCTCTCTGCACCGTTAACAAACCACTCTCATCTCCTGACCCTCGGGGGAGGCAATAAATAAACAGCACCAATGGTGCATGAACCAGATCGAGTCTGCTCTGCGTAGAAATCTTCCCCACTCCACCTCCACAAACTCTTGTAGCTCAGCAGTGGCTGCAAAGATTTAATCAACAACTCTCTATAAAGAAGCAGTTTTTAAAAAACCATTCCCACACCTCCCAGCAATATCTGCTCTAAATTTTTTATTAAACAATTCATTGATTTCAGAAGTACAAGTTCAAGTGCAGTGAAACTGTGAGTAAATTCTGATGAAATGCAGCAGTGAGTTTGTTTCTAAAAACAGGGTAAAAGCGAAAAAGATGAAATGTTTCCTGAGGGAGTTGAAAGCGCTCCAACACTTGCTTGAAGGCCAGGTTTTGGGGCTGAGCTTTACAGACAGAAAAGGTGCCTGCTGTGAATGGATGAAGGCTCTGAGGCTGGAGGGGGCACAGGCTGCAGAGAAGTGTTCTCACAGCTCAGGTGCTATTCTCACTTCTGGGCTCAGCAGTACAAATGGGGAGAATTCTGGCAATGCCTGGAGCACGCTGTACCTTGTAAAAGTTGTCTGTAAGCTCTGAGACCTAAAGGCCCTTTTGGAGAGGGGACAGAACTGTTTGCATCCCTCCTGGAAATTGTTTGGCTTTCAGTGTGCAGAATGGGAAGTATTAAGACTGCAATATTATTTAATTCCTCCTGTAATGAGCAAACAGCTATGTAACTGCAGCAGTGAGTTAACACCAGTGATGGCTGGTTAAGGTCTTTAACTGTGCTCTCCATTTCCAGCTGTTGGTCTCTCTGGGAGCACTGCCCTGGGTGCCAAACACTTTGTACGCCCTTAGTCTGGAAATTCATTTCTGCTCTAACTTACCAGGGAGCACAGAGAAACCCTGGGCTGTGCCTGAAGCTGTGATAAGGCTTTGTCCTTTGGTCACCTCACCTGTGCCTCTCAAACCAAAGCCCTCCACCAGAGCCAGCAAGCTCTGCAGCTCCCAAAGGCAGTTGCAGCCCTCAGGCTCTCCTGAGGGGTGTCAGGTGCAAGTTCCCAGCTCTGCCTCAGTGGCTGAGGTTGGTTTTATTGCCACTCAGGATGGCAGCACCCCGGGTGCTGGGCTCACCAGTGCTTGTGGCTGATAAGGGATGGTGTCTGTGATTTTTCATGAACAAGTGACGTGTATTTGACTGCCCACCTGCTCCCCATGGGCTGGAGCCTGGCCTTGCTCTGGGATGGAAATCCTCAGAGCAGCCCTCAGGGGCTCTCTTCCTTTCCCCAGGTCAGCTCCTCCTTGCTCCTGAGCGCCAGAGTGGAGCTGTTCCCTGTCTCACACTGCCCTGCAGCCCGTGGGGTGCTCAGTGTCCAGCCTGGCTCTGAGGGTGCTGCTCCCCCCTGCTCTCACAGGGCTCCTCTCTGCACAGCATCCTCCTGTGCCACAGAGAGGGGCAACCACACAGAGGATAAAGCACTGACACCACTAGAAGAATCACATTTTCAAATGAAATTACATAAGAGCTCTGCCATATGGCTTAGCAATGAAATTACTCACAGCAGTTGGTCTAAGAGGGAAAGTTTCAGTGACGCTGTCCACAAACAGTGGTAATACAGAGCTTCAGAAATAATTTGTGTATCTGGCAGAAAATTTAGATGATGAGCTCTCTATCCTACTGAACATGTCAGATGTACACTCAAGGAACACCTCGTTCTCTGGACCTGCAGTGACTCACCAGGCTTTGATGGGTGACAGCTTTGAAGGAGCTGCTGGCTGCCAGTTCGAGCTGTAGCTGTGGCCACACAAAGTTCTGCTGGGCTTTATGCATGCTCTATCCCAAAAGCAGGAAGTTCTAATATCCTCAGGTCCTGCCCTGGGCACTAGGAGGCCTTACACAGGGGTGCCTTTGTGCCCAGTGTCAGGGGCTCTCACAGGTATTTGAGCAGCAGACAGGGATGCTGGAAGCAGGGAGGAGGGAACTGCACCCTTGTGTCGCTGTGGTGACACATCCACTGGCCACTTCAGCACCTCTGACACTCAGGGAATGCTTTAGTAAGGAAAGGATGGCAGGCCCCAGCCAACTCCGTCTCCTGGCAAGGCAGAATTGCTTTTGCTCTGACTAGGAAAGCAGATTTTCCCAGGTAACTCCTGGCTTCCTCAGGTTTGTGTCCAATAACACATCCAGCTGACGTTGGGAACAGATCAGCAGGGCTGGCACAGGGAGTACCAGGTGCAAGTCATTTATTCCTCACTCAGAGATGCCCTGCAGGGACGGGCCAGAGGCAGTGAGCAGCCAGCCCAGCCCTGCCCACGTCCAGCTGAGTGCCTGCAGCACGCCTGGCCTTCTGTCCCTCACACTGTCCTGGGAAAAGGCCAGCGCTAGGGCCACGAGTGTTTGGAAGCTCTCGAGAAACAAAATGGATAAAAGGCAGCCTGCACAGCATGTTAAACAATTTTCCAGATGAAAGCAGGATACACTATAGTTGGGAGGCTGAATGGGATCAGGAATGAGGTTTTTTCCTGAAAGGATTCGATAATGCCATGTAATGCAAAACCCTGCAATGACAACTGTGAGGAGCAAAGGGGCAGAGAAGGAGCAAGAACAAAGCAAAGGGGCAGAGAGGGCACACGGAGGTGTGGGGAGGGGGAGAGCAGAGGGGGAATTTCTCAGTCTGTGTACGGAGGAAAAGGCAAGGTTTGCAGGAAGGGGATGCAGGCAGGGTAGGGAAAGGCCCTGCCACCTGCCCTGTCCCTCCCCAGGGCCAGCAGCACACGGGGCTCTGTGGGAGGCTGGGGCTGGTGAGGAGAGGGGCTGGGGCTGGGGGCACAGGAGCCCCAGTGGCCCAGGGCTGCTGCTCACAGCTGGGCATTGCCCCAGGGGTGCCAGGGGCCAGGGCAGAGAGGGGCAGCCAGGCAGTGCCAGAAGGATGGGCTCCTGCTGCAGGGGAGGCTGTGTGCATCCCAGAGGGACAGGATGCAGCTCCTTTTGCTGAGGACAGCTTGCACAGGCAGTGGAGGGTTTGCCAAGGAACATGTCCCTTCCCCGAGTCGTGTGGCTCAGATTCTCTGTGTTCCTCTCCATGGAAGATGTAACAAGGCAGTTTGCCAAGGGGAATATCTTTTCTGGCACAGGGGCTACCACCACCTAAAGCACACTCAGTTTGGTGGCACTTCACTGCCCCAAGTGCATCAGAAGGAGATTGGGAAGGAAAAGCTGAGCTCATCTCCCACACCCTTGAAGGCCCCTGGGGCACCACCCCACTTTTTTGAGGGGATCATCTCACTCCTCCCACTGTTCTTCCAGTTTCCTCCCTTTGCCTTCTGTTCACTGATAAAGAAATACAATTTTGAAAGAAGTCTTTAACCTTTTATAACAATTCACTCTTCTGTGGCCAAGCCAAGCATGCTGGAGCCTTGCACTGAGGAAGTGGAGCCAGCTCAGAGCTGCTGTGGGAGCTCCCTGCCCACTCTTCAGGCTGTCCAGAGGCTGTGCTGGGAGCAGGGACCCTCTGGAGCCTCCCAGCCGTGGCCTCCCCAGCTCTGGGCAGCTCCTGCTGCTCTGCCCTTGGCCACTCCTGCTGCACTTCCCAGCCACAGGCTCTGCTTCCCTGTCCTGACATGGCCCAGGGCGGTGGTGACACTGCATTTTGTGCACATGGGAAGAAACTTCCATTATCTTTGAGGCACGTTAAAATGGCACTGGCTGTAGACAGTGGCTGATAGCAGCTTTACTCGGGGTCAGTGGGAAAAGGAGAAGTTGAAATGTCACACAGCACTGAGAAGAAGATGTGCTTTTCATACCTTAAAGTCAGTACTGGGTCACTTCCTGGGAGCAGTAACGCAGAAATAAATGGGTCTGCACAGGAACAATGGCTCCTGGGCCCTGGGGAAAATGTTCAGTGAGTCCTTCCCATTTCCAACATGCAGGGCCTGACCAGTAATGGGCCTTGTGCCCGTTCTGTGGGAGCTGGGATGGCCTGAGGCAGCTCACAACTGCTCTGTGCAGGGTATTCAGCTAGGAAATGCAAACCTTCAGTGTTCCTCCATGAATGGCTGGTACAAAAGGCTTCTCAGGGAGCTGAACTGAGCCTGCACTGTGCATGGTTTAAACAACTATGATTATTTAAGAAAATCAACAGCCAGGATTAAGCCTAAACTGGTAATTCAGAGTTTCAGGCAGAAGGAACCTCAGCACAAGTTTAAACCAACCAAATGAATTACTGTTCATCTCCCAGTTCCACTTGTGGTTTTTTCCTTCAAACCAATAAGATACTTCTCAAGCTTGGGAGCATTTTAGCATCAGTCTTACTGACAAGAGCCTTCCTTCAGCTCTATTTTAGTCATCAAAGAAACTGTGAGCCTGAGGTAAGCAGGTTAAAGCCCTTTGAAATGAGAACCCTCCTTTATGGTCTCACTCCTGGTCACAAATGCTTCCATGGAAGCCTGCAGACCTCTCCACTCCTAAGAGTGTAATGACAATGTCATTGCTCACTGCAGTTCTGTTTCCCAGTGGAGGAGAGTCCCCGTGGGGATCAGTGGCACACACTGAGAACCAGCAGGAATGTCTCACCCTGGGCTCGCCCAGGGAAAGGCTCCTGACAGCGAATCCCAGGCTGCTGCACTGAACAGGCTCCGTGGAAAGCAAGGCTTGCTCAGGGAGTGTGGAGCAGAGCTGCCTTCCTGGCAGGATCAGCAGGATTTCCAGGTCACTGAGAATCAGCCCTATTAATAGCATTCCTGATTGCTGCCCGCAGAATTGATTTGTCTGCTTTGTCCTGCCTGAGGCAAGCTGGGAGGTAAATCAGGAGAGCTGTCAGAGAGCTTCCTCAGGGAGAGAGAGCATCCTCCTTCCACATGGGCAGGCACATCCCACCCTGCAGGCTGGCTCAGCATCCTGGCCAGTTCTGGGGACACGGCCACACGGGGCAGGTGATTCAGCGAGGAGAGGAAGCAAAGAGGCCCTTGGCTTTTCTATTCATGTGTCCCTGATTATTAATCAGGGTTTGCTGATTAAGAGATGCAAGGTTTGGTAATCAGTGCAAGGCACTGACAGGCTCCTGCTCTGACTCTGGGCCAGTTCTCAGTGTCAGGGATGGTAAACGAGAGGCTTGGGAAGAGTCTGAGCCCAGGGAGCTCCGTTGCTCCAGCCCAGGGAGCTCCGTTGCCCCAGCTCAGGCAGCAGCTGTGACAGCAGAGGGGACGGAGGTGCAGCCAGGGCACCACAGGGAGCTGGGGGGCAGCAGGTCCCAGGGGTTCTCAGCCTCCCACAGCAGCAGGGTGGTCCAAGCTCAGTCCAGCTCCCCCTCCAGTGCAGGCACACAGCCTGGGGTGCCGGGGAGTGGAACTGGCCCAGCCCCATCCCCGGCAGGTGCAGCTGTGAGGAGCAGGTGAGCGGCACAGACGGCAATGAGCCATGGAGTGCCCAGGTGTGCAGGCACTGCCCGGGCACAGAGGGAACAGAGGGCACACAGGGGCAGCGCATGAGCATCAGGGGACAAAGGGTTGGGCTGAACGACAAGAAGGGGAAAGGCTTGCAGCATTCTGAAGAGATGTGGTGTTTCTCTGTAGGGGCTTAAACCTTCTGAAATTGTGTGGTGATACTCTGTGTTGTGGCAGTCTCAGCTGTGATATGTGCTGTGACACACTGTGAACTGGCCTCATCCAGCCCCACCACACTGCCCCACGCCCAGCAGGCATCTGTCAGGGCATCGGGGCTGAGCACAGCCCCATTTCACTGCAGCTGTAACCCTCATGAATCTCAGGTTTAGGAACGTGCTGCTGAGGACACTGATTCCTGGTACATCTGGTGTCTGCATCTCAAGAGCAAGAGCTCCCAGAGACAGAGCATCAATTCTCTTTCCAGCCCTCTTCCATACACCCCAGCTGTATCCAGTCTTGGATGCACTAGTCCAAGCTTAAGCCACTTTAAGTGCTCTGCTGTGAGTGCACAAACTTGCTCAACACCTGTACACTTTATTCCTCGGGTTATTTGTAAACGTCTGAAAGCTGCTCCATCAGTCCTCTCAGGCTCTTGGAGAGCACACAGCCTCAGAGCTGGTCACCCTGCATCACTGACCCTCTGAGAGCTGTTTCAGGCTCTGCCCTGACAGGTGGGCATGCTCAGCTGCTGGAAGGAATGGGATGCTGTGGAGCCCTTGCTGCTTCCCCTGTCCTCTCCAGTGTCCCTGCAGGCATTATCAGGTGTCATGGTGAGCTCCAGCCCTTCAAAATGCCATTGCCTGTGCATAACCAAGAGCCAGTGCACCACAAAATCTGCATGGAACAAACACCACCAAGTGCTGGCTTCAAGTGAGGCAGATGCCCTGCTCCCAAGTACAGGGAAGTGTATATATATATATATATATATATTATTATTATTATTATTATTATTATTATTTCTTTTTTCTTAAAGTTTTCAAAAGATGTGGAGCAGAAACAAACCAGGTGTAATTAGCTGTAGAGCAAATGAGGCCATCCAATTCACAAGAGCTTTGATTTCCACTTTCCAGGAATGCAGCACTTCATCTCTCTTGAGAAGGGTTCAAACTCTGTATTGCAGGATCCAGCTGGGATTTGGCAACTGATTTCCATGAGCTGATTGTCAACAGTGGTGGAATTAATGATAGTGCTATGAACAATCCACATCTGCACATTCTCCTGTGATGTGTTAGGCATGCACATATCACACTGACGATGAAATTAATTACAGGAAGACACAGGATCCTCCTTTCAAACACACATCAGGCAGCCCTGCCAGCTATTTAATGTGTGTCACAGTCTCAGCAAACCCTTTTCTTTCAAGAATTTGTGACTTGTTTCAACTTGTTAAACACAACCTTTCATTTAACAGTTGTACAGTTTAAAGGGATTGATTTTAAAACTATAGAACTATTTCTGCTCAACTGACAGCAGTATTTCCTTTGCTTTCACATCCTTTTGAACAGTTTATTGTAAAGCTTTCCCCCACTGCAGTGCTTATTGCTTCACAATTTCTTGCAGTTCCCCTATTACTTGAATTATTTCCCTTTTTATCCCTTGCCTTCGCAAGTATCCAGAACAAACTGGATACATTACAGAGCCTGAGTGGACATGTTTCCTGCGAGATGGAAAGAAAGGGTGCTGTACACCAACCCTCACCTGCTCATCTTACCTGTAAGTTAGTGATCTAGTTAAAAACATATAGTCAGCCTTCATATAGAATTTAGGCCTAGAATTATGCATGGTTGTTTAACATTACTTGACAGGATTTACAGGGTATCAAAATCACGCTGCCTTAGTTGAACCCTGCAGCGCAGCAGACACCTGCCTTCCACTTGGAACAAGCTGTCCCCTGGATCTCCCCCTCCTCCAGGTGCCCAAAGCGCTGCAGGCAAGGGGACAGTCCCCAGCCCAGACTGATGCTGAAATGCCGCTGCCATGGGAGGTGTCCCCAGCTGGCACAGCCACAGCAGTTCCCCCAGCCTCACTTGATGTGTCTCACTCAGGTTTGCTGACAGCGGGTCAGGCTGGCTGTCTCTGACATGAGTAACAGCAGTTCTCAAGGACTCTACAGGACAAGGAACACTTCTGGAGGTGTAAAACTGTTGTAATAAATGGCAGTGCTTATTCTGCCAGCATTTTAGCCCTGCATCAGTTCTCAGTGCCCAGGACCTCTGTGGTATAGTTAGCTCTGGGTCACTCAGTGCAGACATGTCTGTGTCAAACAGATGTCTTGTCTTCCCTCTCAGTTCTGAGAAGATCACTGATAAATGGCTGTCCTGGTAGGGCCATGCCTCAATAAAATTCTGCACTAGCATTTATTTGTGCCCAACCAGACTAGTGAAGGGTTTCTCAGTGGTCTCATCACCCCTGAGGGCAGTGCTGCAGCTACCAAAAGCTGCCATGAAGGTGTTCTTCCACCCCTACCCAAAAACCCTTGGCAGCAGCAGACACAGCCCCAGCCCTGCCTGGTGGCTGCTGGGCTGTCACTGTGTGTCCCCTCTGCTCCTGGCAGGGTGAAGGACACCACAGGTGTTCGGGTGAGCAGAAGAGAATGATGGCCACAGCAGCCTCCAGGGGAGTCATGAAAGACAGGAGCACAGGAAACAGCATCAGGCAGCAGAGTGCTCTGAGGTACACCGGGTGAAATTCAGTGAAGATGAGCATTAAAATGACGGACATGCAGGAAATAAAATCTGGGTTGTACAGAGACCCTGATGAGCTGTGAAAACTAATCTCTGCCATTCAGGAATGATGATGTGAGTTAAAATAGCAAAAAGAACATGTCAGCTCAGTGCTCCTCGGTGTCTGAGAAGAAATCTCCCTGGCAGAGCTTGTTCAGGGGAGCAGCGTGCGGTCACAGCTGTGCTGGGGCGAGCCCGCGGTGCGCTGAGCCGCGCTGCCCAGCTCTGCCGCGAGGTGAGCATCCCTGCAGAGCACCCTGGCACAGCACGGAGGGACACTGCGGGCACAGCTCGGGCACAGCCACCTCGGGTCCGGTGTGGTGTGGCACAAGCCCTGCTGCAGCCAGGACCGGCTGGGGGAGGCAGGCAGGGGACAGCCAGCACAGCTACACTGGAGGCAGGCTGTGCCTGAGGAACCTGAGAGCTTCCCAAGGGGACAGGGCTGTTCTGGGGCTGAAACCAGCGAGCAATGAGTGTGGCTTGTCCTGACTTCACCTGTCTCCAGCACAGCTGCGAAACCAGAGCAGGGACACACACACTGGACAGGGGGAACAGGCAGTACAGCAGCCTGGCAATGACAGTGCCCATGCTTTGAGCAGGCAGAGGAATCAGAGCCTCCAGACATCCTTTTCAACATAAATTAATCCGTGGTTCAAAAAGGGGAACAGAGAATAGGACTAAATAATGTGTAAATGCAACAGGACTCCTCAAACTGGCAAAGAGGAAAATGTGTGCTAGGAAGTGCTGAAGGTCTGGAAGAAATAAGCTGGCATGGAGGAAGCAAATAATTTTCTTGCTCTTTCTTTAGTGCAAGAGCTGGGAAATAAAAATATCAGATGGAACTCTGAAGCAAGAAAAGAAATGTGTAAATAAATGGGCTTTTTGCTGAGATGGACTGTTACAAAGACCAAAATACAGATAACTGGGAAATCGCTAAGACAAATTCTCAGAAGAAAATACCACCGAGTCTTTAACCTTAAATACCCTGAGCGCAGAGTGGTGGATCACAGGAGATTACACCGTGGAACAAGACAACTTCTACCCTTCCTGTCCATCGTGGCAGGCTCACCACCCTGCCCACGAGGGTCAGCTGTGGGGCTGGACAGACCCTCTCTCAGGCTGTGCCCATCCATCCACTGCCTGAGCCTGTCAGACAATGAAGGGTTTTGATTTATGGCTCAAACATTTTTATGAAGGACTTTTGCCTATTATAGCAAAATTGTATAACAAAAACTACACAGAAGACCACTGCACCCTGAATGGGCCTCCTGGCCAAGGCCCTGGACTGCAAGTGGAAGAGATAAGAGAAGTGCCACTATTGTTCACAGCATCTGGAAGAGCAGCCAGAGCAAAGCCCATCCCAGCATCCCTGGGTGGAGACCACAGCCCCAGCCTTGCCAGGTAATGCACACACTCCCCCAGCCAGCGGGAGGAGCAGAGGATTTGGGTGTAGGGTGAAGACAGCCTCTGGTGAGAGGCAGTGAACGCCCACCCATCCTCCCTGTGCAGCCCACCCCGGGACAGCCACCTCAGGGACACGCACATGAGGGACAGCAGAGGGGGTCATGGCCATCAAAGGCCCCCCAGAGAGTCCCAGACCCTGCACCGGAGCACTGCACGATGAAACACGATGGGACAGGTCTGCAGCCTTGTAGGGGACAGTGTCACACCTAGCCCCCTCAGGGAGTCACCTGGGCATTCCCACCTGCCCAAAGGTACATCAATCCACTGGATTCTGTACTTCCAGCAGCAGACCCCCACCACCAGGAAGATGGAGGGAAGCAATGAGACATCATTGGGACCCACAGAGGGCTGATATGGCTCTACTCAGTCTGTCTCTGTCACTCTCTCTGTCCCACCACACACACCTCTCTTTCTATTTCTTTCTTTCTTTTTTCTTCTCTTTCTTTCTCTTTGCCCCTCTTATTATTAAATAAAATATATCGAATTTTTGATATCAACATCTAACCTCATTTGGTTTTTATCTCATTTTGGGCAATACTTTGAACCTTTCTGGGCTTGTTGCATTTTATTCACAGAGAGTTGCTCTCTTTGCTCCACTGTGATTAAAGCAGATTGTAATAGAGTCACTGCAGCCTCTGCTCCTGGGCCTTGCCAGCCCACACCCCTGCAGACCCCACTAATTCCATGATTCTTGATTCTGTAATGGGCACAGCCTCCTGCCATCTGGCTCAGGCTCCTGCTGCAGGGCTGCAGCCATCCCAGCCCAGGGAGTGCTGCTGCCCTGCTCTCTTGCCCCTCGAAGGGACGCTGCAGCCAGGACGTTCACACTGCTCTGGAGACCAGCTGCAGGTGTGCATTTGTGCATTTGGGTGTGATACTCCCAACATGCTGAATGCTCAAACCCTGGAGTTTCACCCTCCCCAGCTTTTCAGGCTGTACCTTTGGGGAGTCACAGTCCACCTGGGCCAGAGCTGTGGGAAGTGCTGGACCCTGGGTAGGCAGCTCCCTTCTGCACATGGAGGTGGGAAAACAAAAGACAAAACTTGGGGTGTAGATCTTAAATAGTGTGATAATTCTCTTTTTTTTCCTATATCCCCTCTCTACATGGATGTTTCATAATTAATTTGTATGCACTCAGTAAAAGCAAGGTATGTTTTAGATGGCTGGCATCTCTTCAAATGAGATTTTTTCACTAAACTTCCTTTAATGAACCTCAGGAAATGAGGGAGCACTGTAATGCCCTGATGTGCACAGCTGCTGGAAGCTAAGTGGCCAGCCCCTGCACTTCTGCAATGGGACTGAGGAGCTCAGGTGTGCAAGTATACTGCTGATTGCTTGCCTGTTAATTAATACTCCAGGCAACACATTTCCTTTAATTACACTACATGACAGCTGTTGCCATCAGCCTCAGGACTCTGTGATACAGAGCACTCAGCACTTGTCCTTATTTAGTCATATTTTGAGTCCAAGGGCTGGAGTTTTACAAGTCCACACCAGGAATGTCACTGAGGGAAAGAGCAAATCTGTCCTAAAAGTACAATGGCTACAATGTCTGTGTCTTCCCTCTCCTTTTGTCGCAGCAGCTCTGGTTTCACATCAGGATGCACTGCTTTGGTTGGCTGCTTGTGCAGGGCTCCTGCTGGTTACCTTCTGGGGTGGCACTAAAGGATCTCACACTGAGCCCTGTGCTCCGAGGTCCCCGAGGGAAACCCAAGCCCAAAAAGTGGACAAGCCTGTGAGGAAAGGCCTGAGCCAGCAAGAGGAGATGGACACTGCTGGCTATGGCCCTGCCAGAGGTACAGCAGGGTCCTCACCACTGTTTGCAAAGCCTGCAAGGGGAAGGAAGGGGTTGTACATCAGCTCCCCTCCCAGCTCCAGGCCAGCCTGACACAGTGCTTTTGGAGGCTCAAGCTGTCCCCAAAGTGCCAGGGTCCCTGTGGCTCCCACCCCGTGTGGGGCTCTGGGGCCTCTCTGCCCCAGGCCCTCTCTGCCCCCGTCATGGGCTCCTGCACCAGGGTCTCCCTCTGCAAACAGGTTCTGAGAAACTCTGAAGTTTCTCACAGCAGGGCTGCTGTGGGCAGAGTTTCATGCTGGTTCCACACTGGACTGCAGGAAGGGTCCTGGGCTGGTGCAAAAGTGACCAAAGTGACCAAAGTGATGGGGCGCCCGAGCTGGCTCACACAGAATCCCTGTACTCTGTTGAGAGGCAGCAGCTGGCACTGTTCCCAGCCCCTGCAGCTGCAGTGCCAGCACAGCCAGGCAGATCCCCCAAACACCCTGACACGGGCTGCAGGAGCTCCATCTCCTTGCTCTGCACTGCACAGGCTGTCAAGGTGCTGACTGGAGCTGGTGCCACAGCAGCTCAGGACAAAGTTTGCCTCCAAACCTCAAGCAGAATGCCAGGAACAATTATTGCTTCATCACTCGGAGTGTCATCTGGGCTTGGAAATGCCTCCCCACACCTGCAAAATGAAAGAATCCCCAGAATTGCAGAGATAAATGTGATGCAATGAATTACTTATTTGCTACAAGCTGCTGCAAAGCTTTTGCCAGTCTTCAGAAAAGGAGCTCAGTGTTCCATCTCCCCCTGGGCTGCCCTGCACAGCTCTGCAGCCACAACCACCCCTAACACCACCTTTTCCCTCAGCTAGACTGACCACTCAGCTTATGGTGTCCTTAGCAGTAGCCAAGAAAAGGAGCAAAGAGCTTTCTGAGCTGCCTTGTTAGTCCAGCATGCCTCTGTATGGAGACATTAAAGAATTTTTCAGGATTAAAACACATCTCTGATGTGAGCAAGAGAGAGACTCCTTCCATCACCTCCTCCTCCTGACTCCTGTATGCTCTGTAAGACCCAGCAGGACCCAAAGCAGATGCAGCACTATAGCAAGCAATATATAACATGGATGAAAGCTCATCCCTGCTGCAGGTTGACATTTGCTGTCCTGGGTTCACCAGGTTTATTCCAGTTGCAGCAGCACCAGCCCAGTCTGTGTTTCTGTTTATTTTAAACCAGGTTCTCTCCCCTTGGTGCTGTGAGACTTCATAGGGCTGTGAACGCTGCTCTAAGTCTCACAGAAAATTATTTAGTGACACTACAAACCCATTTCTCCTGAAGGCAGGAGCAAGGAAGGGGCTGGCAGTATGGAATGCTGAGGGCAGCACTTGGGTGCAGTGCCATCTGAGCAAACCCCAAGAAGACACCAAGAGTAAGAAAACCTTGGCAGCCACAGCAATGCTGCAGAGACACTTTAGGATTTTAAACCAGTGCTGGTTTTGTCACCTTTCTGTCACCATCAGTACCAGACGGGGCACTGCACCTCCCCCTGAACGAATCCAGGATGAGCTCTGCTGGGAGCCCTTTGAGCAGGAGATAAACCATGATTATCTCATCTGTCCTGGTGGATGGGGCTGCTCGGGGACCTGTGTGCCATTTCCACAACCTTTTATGGAGGTTCCACAAATCTGTGACCAGTCAGAAGCCATAACCAAAGAGGTGATGAGGACTGACTTTAAGGAATAAAACTCACAAGGACTGGCAGTGCCAGCTGCCTCCTGGCACAGGGCAGAGAAGGTTGATGCAGCGTGAAGACTTGAACCATCAGGTCCCTGCTAAGGAAGCTATTCATGGGAAGATGCCACCAAGTGAGGGAGGGACAAAGGGCTCAGGACTGGTACTGCAGGCCACGTTTAGGAGGATAATGAGGACATTCTGGGAATGTCCTTCAGGACTTTTCTCCAGGGGTTGAAGACAGCACATGAAAATGAAATCAATACTAAGAAAAGAAAGGGAAAGAGAGGGAGATACTGGCTACTTTTACAGAGGGGTAGAAAAAATCATGTGAGTGGGAATTTAGCAATGGGAACTGGAACATCAGACAGTAAAAGAAAGGGAAGTGACCAGAAATGAATGTTTAACTCTGGAGAACAGCAGCTGAGTCAATGATAGGGTCAGGGAACAGGACAGATGCCTGACAGGCAGGGGAGGGAGTGCAGGCAGGCAGTGAAAGGAATGAGTGGGATGTGTCTTTAGAAACAAACCGTGGGCCTGCTTGTACATGAAGCCAGATACTGATAGATGAAAGAAGCAGTGGGAGAAACCATCAATTCCAGAGGAATCCAAATAACTGGCACAGACTGTTGCTCACCCAAGGCCATGCTGAATTCCTGGAGTTAGAGAAAAAGAACAGAGATACAAAGAAATCGGGGGTCTGTATTAGGGATTTTGGGAAGTCTATACCTCTCAAGAACCTCAGCCAATCGGGAGAGAAAGAGGGAAATTGGGATAAAAAGGAGGCTGCATCCTCCAGCAATTTGAGAGACCCCATGGGAAATGCCCCATGGCCTCTCCCTTCAGTCAAATAAAGTTACAGGACTCCTCAGTCTCCTTTTTGGCCATAAACCTCTGACATAGTGGATTAATTTTCTTAACAGCAGGAGCATGAGACCAATTGTACCCTTCTGCCAAGAGCCGGGACATCAGGCTGTGGACACCTGAAATTCTGGAGTGGTACAGGAGGGTTGGTCCTTTGGGTAGAAGAAACATGATAGAAAAGTTCTAATGACTTGGCTGGGACACAGTCTGACTCAGAGGCATGGAAACAAGTGGTATGAGTAGGATAAACTACTCCACATCAGTACACATTCTGTTGAAAAAAAAAATGCCTTGTGGTATATGGAGAAAAGACAGCATGATGTAAACCAGGAGTTTGTGGGAAGTGCTGTGTAATTCATGTTTGCAGTAGTTATTGTGTAGGACAATAGTTCCAAGAAAAACACTCCACAGTACCTAGTTTCAAGGCATCAGAAGAACCAAGTAAAGCTGTCATTCAACTAGGTGCTAAGGAGGAGAAAGATAAAGTACAGGAATACATTCCAAAGTACACTCCAAATTCAAATCCCTTTCACTTCAGACAGCTTAACAGAGTTTCACTGCAAATTCAGACACTAAAACATAACCAAAGCCACAACTCAGCTGTGTTAAGAAGTAAGAATAAAGAAAAGGAGTTCCTAGAAAGGGCTTGGCTGACTCATTCCTACTTTGATAGCAGCTGGAGAGCTGATGCCAAGTTTGTATAGGAATGAACACCTGTGGGACACCCAGGGAGGCAGAAACCTCAGCTCTGCCAGGGAGGGATGTGCCTCCTGTGCTGGGGAGGAAGGGGACTCCAGTTCCAGCACATTCTGTGATTCTGTAATGCTGTGGGGCAGAACAAGGCGCTGGGGCAGATGCAGAGACAGGTAATGAAGGTGCTCTCAGAGTCCTGCTGAGCACACGCCCTGGGCTGAAGAGGATTACAAGTTTGTTTGAGAAGTTGCAGTGGTGCTGCCAGCCGCCCTCAGGAGCCATCTGAGAATGGAACTCAGATGTCACTGGCCTGGCAGTGACAGACAGTGGGACCGGGTGCCAGGAGCCCTCTGCTTGTGACAAGCAGCTTACGCTCCATGTGACAGAAACACGGGTTCCAGGACGGTGATTGAAGAAGAACTTCACAGGGCTGAGGGGAAAAGGCTGGACTGGGGACACTGCACCCCAAAGGCTGACAAGGAGATGAAAAGGATCCTCCAAAAGACCTGTTTGAAGGGGTCACCTGCAAGGGGACAGCAAGGAGGAGACAGAGCTACAGGAGATGATGTGATGTGAATTGTGATGTAGAAGACACTGCCTGTCAGTCATCAGGGTGGCTGAATAGTAATGGGGGACAAAAGCAGGAAAGGGCTGAAAGGTTACACTGGGTTGTAGGAGCCTTCAGCACAGTCTCTCCTGACCTTGGTCATCAAATAAAGAAATTCCCCCACAGACACCTGAGCAGTGCTTGAACATCTCCCCCACTGATGCTTTGTGCTCTGGCTTACACAAAGAATTTAACAATCTCCCTCTCTATTCTTTAGAGATCAGCCTTTACAGATGGCTGGGAATGCCATGTGTAATGTGTGCTTTAAGTGTTTGTTTGTCTTATTTGAGTGGAGCTTTTGATGTTGGACTATCCATTACTTAAAAGCCAATAAGTTAGAAAACCATGAAGGGAAGTGAAATGGCCTGTATCATTTAGTTCTGCGCAGTATTTGTGTGTGCTGAAGATTTCATTTTTTCT
The DNA here is from genome assembly GCF_017590135.1 of Pyrgilauda ruficollis. Taxonomy (NCBI): domain Eukaryota; kingdom Metazoa; phylum Chordata; class Aves; order Passeriformes; family Passeridae; genus Pyrgilauda; species Pyrgilauda ruficollis. The sequence continues at coordinate 227,199 of NW_024523956.1, forward strand.
GTAAAATGCAGATGGTTTGAAATTGAAAAGCTGGGCTATTCCAGTGGCAATCCTTTTGTTCTTGCAATGAGCTTGGCTTATTGAAGCAAAGCAGGAGAGCCTTTGATTAATGGCAACATCTATCTTTAAGGAAAAAGGTTGCCATTAGACTGAGCCACTGTGCAATTCTGAAATGTTTTAACATTGTGCTTTACATGACAAGAGCTTGAAGAGATTATTTTTTTCTGGGGAGATGAAATCCAGTTGGGGGGGTTATCATTGCTCTCTTGATGGGGTGGGGAGAGCCCAGGAGCAGTGACAGCAGGGAATACCCAACGAGGGAAGGCCCAGGGTGCAGCTGGCCTGGAGATACACCTCTAAAGGCAGACGATTGGATATTTAGCCTGAAAGGAATAATCCTCCAGCTGGAAATGAGAGATTCTGGTCAGTTTGTGAGGGAAGGGGATAACCAGGTGGAAGGTGTGATGGGCAGTGTGTAAGAGCACGGGCCACGGGCAGCCCAGCCCAAGCGCACCAGGCAGTGGAGCCAGAGCAGAGCTGCTGTTCCCAGGGCAGGTCCTGGGCAGGATTCCCAGAGCAGGATTCCCAGAGCAGGCTGTGTCTGTCCTGGCCCCCGAGCCGCAGGGGCAGAGGCAGCAGAGCCAGCTCCCCCTGTCCCACAGCCAGCCCCATTCCCTGCGGCCTGGCTCCTGCAGCCCCCAGCCAGGGCCGGGCGCCGTTCCCAGCGCTTTCCATGGCACACCACAGCTGCACCGCCACTTCTGCTAAAAACACCCACAAAGCCCAGCAGGCATTTCCTGCCCCCTGCTCAGCCTGGTGGGATGCCATCCGAGGGGCAGCAGGCTGCCCAGGAGCCGGGGCCCCCACAGCCCTGTGGCACCCCAAACCCGGCCCGTGCCCGGCATGCCGGGAGGCTCTGAAGGGCTGAACTCCATCCCTCCAGCGCTCCTGCTGACCCCAGCCCGGTCTGCAGGCTGAGAGTGTGCTCACTGCAGTATTCCTGGAAATCTGCTGTTGTTTTCCAAAACATGCAGCTTGCCTGAGTTTTCCCAGAAAGGCAGGAGCAGAGTGTAGGTTTAGAGAACAAGCTGCACTTTCCTCTCTCCATGTGCAAAATGGTTTGTGGCCTTGGGAAAAACAATTGAACAGTGGACATTGAAGAAGATAATTAAAAACCTTTTAACTGTCATGGGAAAAGGTGCATTACAGAGAACAAACAAATGGGGGGTTTTCAAAATGCAATTTTTGGGGGTTTTTGTTTAAACAATAATTTATTATTATTTAACAATAATATGCAGAACATAACCTTTTACATTACGGTGATCAGAAACGGAGATTTAAAAAGCAGACTGGATTATTGCAGTGCAGGAATGTGAACTGAAGAGACCAAGTCAGGGCTGCCGAGTCTACCCGAGAGGTACTGGCAAAACCAGACCTGGTGAGTCCATTCTGATCTGGGTGGCAGAGGAAGGAGAGGCTGCAGAAGTTGCATTTCCCACCTCAAAGGTTTTACAGGATTTTAGGCAATGTCCATTGGATTTTACTGAGTCAAAAGCACTTGTACATCTTTGATCTTTTCTGAGAGTCTCTTCAGACACCAGAGCTCAGGAGTCTGTTCATAATTTTTCATGCAAGCTGATGAGCTTCAGCTGAGACAAAAGCACTTGTAAGAGGGAGCAAAAGAATCAGGTAGTGAGAGACAGTCAGCTGTGTTAGCAGTAATCAGTGGAGAGGGTAGGAAATGCAGACCCAGGGGCTGGGGATCCCTCACAGAGCCAGCTGTCCTGGTCCCCAGAGCCCAGGCTCTGGCATGCTGGCCACCCCCAGTCCCTGGGATCCCAGTGCAGGGCCAGGCCAGGCTGCTTGCTGGGCTGCACCCAGCCTGTGGGTTACACACTTGCTGTTCCTGGTGTCTATAGTATTTTATGTAGTATTTTGTATAGTATTTTATTTCATATTACACTGTGTTGGCTTGGTGCTATTTCTGTAGGATATTCTGCATTTTAAAATGTCATGCTTTCATCCCTCAGTTCTGGAGTAAGAACTGAACTGAAATACCTCCTCTAAATTCAGAACCAAGGCTCATCTAATGCCATAGGATGTTTTACTCCTTGGCATACAGCAGACAGGCACAGCAGTGCACAGGCTTTTCCATCTGGGACACAGTGCAGTCTCCAGCCCTGGCTCAGCTCCTTTCTCTAGCATCCAGCATCCTCCAAGGGCACTAAGGGAGCAGCCAGACAGCCTGTTTCACTCATACACACCACACAGACCAGCTTTTCCAAACACTTTTGAGGAAATTGAGTTGTTCATTCATCCTGCAACAGCCTCATGAACTGCAGAGAGGTGGTAGGCAACAGGTGAAGCCTGTGGGAAGCTGGGGAGGGCTACAAAGTGTTTTCAGAGGAAATCAACAATCTTTTGGTGCCTCGTGCTGCACAATACCAGCAGAGAGATGCTGACAGCCACTGAAGCTGCACAGGCTCTCATTGTCTCACTTGACAGACCATTAACTTTAAGGACACTGCCCAGGCTGCCTGCTCCAGTTGAAGAGTCTCTGATTATCTTTCCAGGCAAATTAATCACTGACATATTTCTTTATTTTATTCTGAATGAACTAAGAAATGAATTTAATAGGTGATTTCTTCATTTAATACTGCAGTTTAAATCAACAGATCACAGCAGAAAACTGGTTTATTGAAACTTGCTCATTGCCTATAGCCATTTCCATGGTGCTGGAGTGTAAATCCTCCCTGAGCAAGGCTGAGTGATGCTTCTCAGCTGGAGCCCACAAAATGTGTAAATGTACTTCCAGCAGACAAACACAGCTCTGTGTGCTGTTGGGTGGAGTGTGTGGTGTACCCTTCCTAAACCTGTGTCCTGGACTAAGGGACCAGTGGGACAACTGTACTGCAAGTCAAACCAGAACTTCCCAGTAAATGTTAAGGACTGCTTAATAGTTCCTAAAGTACTTCTCCTTAGTTCAAAAGTAGACAAAGTAGATATTTATGTGTCAGGAAAGACAGCTCCTTTTCCCCAGTGGAGATGTTATTTGTGCCTTCTAAACACTAAGGCTACTAACAATAATCCCATGCAAATAGGAAATCATTACAAGCAGAGAGGCACTCATGGGAGAAAAATCATGAACACAGAGAGGCTCTTATTTCTACTCTCAAAATAGTCTTGATTTTATGTACATTAAAATTTCTTACTGAAACTATTTCTGACATTGCCACCACTCCTGGTATAGATCAAAGAGCAAGGCAGCTCCAGGCTCTGCTCAGCGTGGCCTTCCACCCCAGGGCCAGCACCCAGCTCTCCCTGCCAGGGGACAGGGACACCTGCCTCGCCCTGCCAGTGCCACAGCTCTGTCCTGCAGCATCCCTTGGGCAGTGACAGGCAGTGGGACCACCACCTGCTCGGGGTGCTGGGGGCTCAGCCCTGCAGCTGCCTCTGAGCCCACCGTGCCTGCCGTCCTTACCGCGCTTAGCACAGGGCACCACGGGTTGACAACCCCGTGAACAGGCTTATCCTCCCCTGGTTTCATGTGGCTCAAGTTGTAATAACAGTAAATTATTCCATTCTTTATCTTTAGTGGCAGCAGGTGTGGGACAGCACCTCTGCTGCACGATGTTGTGTCTGTTACTGTAGTCCATGAGTGCCTCAATCTACAAATTTATTACTGTCCTCCTGCACCTGTGGGAAGGATACCAAAAGAACAATACACAGAACCATTTTTAACCTGTAAACTGTGATTTTAAAATGCTCATTTCATACCACGGAAATGAGTTTTAAGATGTCATTGAAGCTGCTGACAAAATTGAATCCTTACAGACAAACCATTCAAATGCAGAGGAAAGAAGTTCTTCCAGACAAGGATTTCCTTTGATTTCTGAAGGGTTCTTTTGGAGGGAAGAAAAACAAAAAAAAAAAAGGCAAAGAGGGAAGGATGAATATTTTGATTCCCCTTGATTATCCCTCAGTGTTTGGAAGAAGAAACAAACATCACTTTGAGAGAATCCCCATTTGGTACAATGCCAGAGACAGGGACATTCCCCAGGTGTCCAGGGCTGCATTCCCCCAGTGCAGCCCTGGGCAGTGTGTGGGTCAGGCAGGTCTCAGTGCCTGGCAGGGTGGGCAGAAGTCCCCAGACACAGGAGGGGCCAAGGGGAGCAGCTCCTCAGCCATGGGACAGCCCCAGGGTCCTGGCTCAGGGTGTCTGCAGCCCCCTGAGGTGAGCTGACCTTCATCCCTGCAGCTGTGCTCAGCCACTGTGGGCTCTGGAGGGGGAGAGGGATGTGTCAGCCACAGGCTGCCAGCAGGCAGCACCCTATAGCCACAGACCCTTGTCCTTTAGAGCTTGGCTGTTCTAGTCACAAACGAAAGCATGGATGACAGCGAGCACAGAAACCCCGGACACAAACACTGCTCAATGAATGACAAGGGTGTTCTGTGCAGACAGGAGAGATGCATCCCACAGCCATCCATGGAACTGCTGTCACAGAGCCAGCCCCCATTTGTATTCATGGGCAGGGAGCCCTGGACACTGCCCTTCATCGGGTCAGAGTGGAGCTGCTCTCCCTGAAGTGCACTCCAGACCTTTCTGGTAATCTAGTGTCACTCACTCCCATCCTCCTGGCTCATCCTGCCACACCAGCACCCTGCCGGCCTTCCCTGGGAGACTGAGATGCCAAAGAAATCCCCTGGGCGTGTGCATCAGAGGTCAGACAGCGTTAGTCAGGCTCACCCTCAGCCTCACTGGAATTCCAGGCTGAAAGGACACAGCAGGAGAGTCTCCTGTTTGCAGGGGTCCTTCTGGGCACACAGGGCCAACTGCCAAGCCCAGTGCTCCAGCAAAAGGCTCAGAAGGGGCTGGCATGCTGCACCCTTTTTTGGGTGTCCAGCACGGTGGGGAGGGGATTGGTTTGGGCAGTGGTGGTACCCTCATTAAGGAATTGCCGGTCCTCCATCCCTTAACCTGCTCTCTGTGCACTGGTTCAGGTACCATGGGGCCAGCAGAGTGTCCCTGTGTCCCATCTCTGCCCCTGCTGTGCCATGGGATTTTTGCACAAGTCATACAACATTTCAGGGCTTTAATTTCAGTAAATTGGGGTTACAGCAGCAGAGCTGCACTGCTGTGCCCTCCACAAGCCCTGGAGGAAGAACACTGGGCCCATGAAAGTCACAAATTCTCTGAAGTACGTGAGCAAAACAGTAAATATTTCAATGGGGTATTAACAGTTGGCTTATAAAAGGTTGCACTAATCTGCAAAGTGCAAGACAGCTATGTCTGCTTACACATAAGATTCTAGTCTTCTAATAGTCCTGTAATTTTAGGTAAAGCCTATTTCCAGAGGATTAGCAATTGTCTTTCTGAGGTATTAGTTGTAGAAGTTTCTCAAGAGCCCCACATGTATTTCAGCAGAGCTGAGTTATACAGAGCACATATCCTATTTTCATTGTGGAGCAGGGAATATGGGAGTGCAGCACATGAAAGCTGTATGTAAGTGTTTTAAATTCTGAGTTGTTACAAAGTGTCTTCTATTACCCTTAATTATTTGTAAACAACTTATTTAGTCATCACTAAGCATTTAGTACTGGTGTTCTGCTGATGTCTGTTCCAGGAATAATAGAACAGAAATTCTCACAATAAAATATAAATTTTGGCCATATATTCTTAATCTTGATATACTTCATATTTCATTAAAAAAATCTAGAGATCATTTATTACACAAAGTGAACTCCAAAAAGAAGCTACAGATCAAACACAGAATATAAGACAGCCTATATCTGTAGTTTCAGTCCATGAAGACCTACCAGTTCTCTCCTCCTTTCCTTAAGATATTACACAGGGTCATTGTTGCTTTAACAGGCCATAAAAACCCTGGCTGGAGGGAGCACCTGCTGCTGACACCAAGGCTTTCAATCAGGTGAGACATGGCTTTGTCCACCCAGAACCCTTCAGGGATGCTGACTCCACAGTCCTCTCTTAATCACCTGGATTTTTCATGGGTGATGCAAAATAGCTCTCAGTTGCATTGGCCAACCCTTTTGGCATCCTCTGCGAGACCTCACCAGCTCCCAAGTGTGGAAAAACCTAGCTCCCTGCTGCTCCCACTCCCCACTCCTGCCCTGTCACAGGGCTGTCCCTTTCCACACAGCTCTTCCACTGGCTGTGCCTGCACAGATGGGCAAAACACATCTCAAGTCCAAAGAAATTGAAATAGGGTTTTAGAGCTGGATTTGCGGGAGGGTTGGAGTGTGTGTGATACGCTGAATTAGCCCCGAAGCTGTGCTGGAGCCTGGGTCTGTCACATGTGGGGTGGGATCGGCTCTGGACAGGGATGGGGTCACAGGTGGATGCAGGCTGGTGACAGCCAGCGCCTCGCGCAGCAGCTGAGCTGCCTCGCACGCACACAGACTCTTCTCTCCAGGGACATGTGGCACGGGTGGGTTTTCTTGCTGGGTGAATAAATCCCAAGGGGACAGCGTGAGCGCTTTGGGAACTCTCGGAGACAGCAGTTATCTGCGAGCCCTGGTGTGCGAGCCCCCGGCTGCTCCCTGCAGCCCCCCAGCCCCTCCCGGCCAGAGGCAGCGGCTCCCTGGGCAATTTCGGATCCCGCATCCCCACCTCCCGCACCTGCCGGCGCAGAACCGGGGGCTGTCAGCAGGGCCACGCCAGAGCGCACCACAGTAACCACATTTCCTTGCAGAAATTCTGTCTGTGACATGTCACGAGTGCCATCTGCTGTCGCTTCCCCGGCCCCAGGGGTCCCGCAGAACGGGGGTGGTGCAGCCGGAGATACCAGCCCCTGGGGTACAGCCGGAGATGCCAGCCATCTGGGATAGTGCCGAGATGCCAGCCCCTGGGGCACAGATGGAGATGCCAGCCCCTGGGGTACCCCCCAGGAGGAGGGACCTGCCTTGGCAGTGGCCCAGTGGCCGCTGTCTCTCTGTCTGTCAGGTGCAGTGAGGGGCACAGACCCCGCAGCCCTGGCAGCAGGGTCACAGCCCCGGAGGGACAGGCCAGCCTCTGCTCTCCCATCACAACAGGCAGCACAATCACCCCACACACAGCTTCACTGTGGAGCCTGTGCCAGCAAAGGGGGGGGCTGCTCTCACAGTGGGTCCTTTTGTCCCCAAAAGTCACTCTGTCCTGCAGAGAAAGCAGCCCAGCAGTGACGGCATGGCCAGGCAGGCTCAGTGGACAGCACCTGTTTTCAGCTGGATCCTACACCCATGGTGTGAGCTCTTAGGACCTGGAAACCTCTGAGCAGCACTGACATCCTCCGAAAGCAGAATCCTTCACAGGTACTGCCTGTCCTGTCTCCAATGCCTCGTTTACCCTGAGGGGATGTTAAAGCATCACCTACTCACCTTGAGCCACCTGGTGCTCCTAGTGGCTCCTGCACCTCGGCCAGAGGCTGGGAAGGAATTAAATTCTTGGAGGCAAAGGGGCTCTGGCCTTGGGAGATTGGCTGGCCAGAGAATGGCAGCAAAGGGCAGGGGGACCCTGGAAATTGCTCCCTCAGAATCCAGCAAAGGCCACCCCATTGCCCCCTCCAGGGAACCCACTCTCCCACTCCATGAGGATGCTGTCCCCACCTCCACTGACCAGATACCCCACACTGGCCCTGAGAGTACAGAAAGTGGCAAGAGAGATGTTCTATGGGGTTTTATCACCGCCCTGCTCCCCTCAGTCAGGTACATCTCCTTCCAGCAAGGTGCTGTGGCAAAGGCTTCTGCCCCCAGCCCCAGCATGGGGGAAACCAAGTTCAGCACTGCTGCCTGGTGCCACTGAAACAACCTCCACTTACTGCAGCGCTAAGTCTAGCAGTTATAACCATAAAATTCAAGTCTTTTCTCTCCAGAAATAAAACTAAAAGGGGATATTTAAATTCTATCTAAGTAGGAGAAGGAAGTGAAAACGATGAAATAAGTAGCAACTAAGTGGTACTACAAAGTACCACTTTGTAAAGGTTGGATACCAAAAGGTCAGTGCCTTTAAAACAGACATTCAGGTATGGAAGTAGCAATGTGGCATTTAGTTTGCACAGACTCAGTGCTTAACTATCATTCTGCAGGTTGCTAAAATGATGGGATGCAGAAGAAAAACATGTTTATGTGTCCAAGATCATTAAGCCTTTGTAATTCTGTGGAGATACAGGTAGAATAGTTATTAAAAAAGTAAAAAAAAATTGTTGTGAACCTCTCCAATAACATAGTAATATCAGCCAGATAATCCCAGCTGCAATGCCTTTAAGAAGTGTTTTGTGTTCCAATTTAGAGAAGAATAACTGAAAGACAAGGTGCCAACTCTCAGAGCACCAGAGAAACTCCTCTGGATCCTATTCTAAAATAGAATTCTTTTTTAAAATCCATTTAGAAGTCTAGAAACATTTTTTTTTCTTGATTTTCACATTAGTTTTGTTATGTCAGAGAAGTAAAGTCCATTTTGGTGGTATAGGTTCTGCATAATCTTCCAAAAGCAGAGTATTCTGCAAGATTAATGCCGTAGAATAAAAGCATCTCCATGCCAAAAGCCTTGCAGTGCTGCCCAAGAAATCCATCAGCTAGAGATTTCTTGCTGCATTTACATTCTCAGATGTGAAATATTCAAGACAAATACCAAAAAAGAGGAAGTTCAATTCCCCTATAAATGGAACAGGAGTACCATAACACCTTTACGGAAACATTGGCTCTAGAGGACACAACAGTGAAGGACAACTACTGCTCTCAACCAGGGGGTTTATAAACAATTTGTGAGAGTTTTCTCAAGCTCAGCACATTGACAGAGCTCCATAGGTGTGTGGGACAGCTCCATAAAACACACAAAAGGCACTTGGAGCCCCAGGTTTGTCTTTGCAGCAGCAGCTGACACTGGGCAAATCTCTCACAGTTACCTCTGACTGAAATACAGCTGCAGCACCCCTTAGTGTGACACTGAGCATGTTTGGGACAAAGATTATTTGATTTTCACCTTCTCCCTGAGTGGATCAAGACAAAAGCATAACTGAATGAAATTAGGGTTTTTTTCTGAGTGAATGCCACCCTTCTGGCATCAGCCTCTGTCCCACTCTCCACTCCCCCAGCGTCATTTAAAGCAGGTCCAGCATCAAACTGGAAGATGCTCTGAAGCCTGCTGGGCTTCAGGGCTGCAGTCCACGGGCCTCCCCCCACAATGAATAATTGAGGACAAGCCCACTGCAATGAGAGTGACTGTGATTCCCTCCTGGAATGGCTCCATCCCTGCACACTCACTTCAGAGTGCTTGGGTGCAGGACTGGAGGAACCCCAAACACACAGGTCCTGAGCAGGAGAGGCATGGAGATGATGTGCTGTACCAGCTGAACCCAGCCCAGAGAGCACAACAGATCACTGAGCTCAAATCCTGTGCCAGCAAAGGGGGGGGCTGCTCTCACAGTGGGTCCTTTTGTCCCCAAAAGTCACTCTGTCCTGCAGAGAAAGCAGCCCAGCAGTGACGGCATGGCCAGGCAGGCTCAGTGGACAGCACCTGTTTTCAGCTGGATCCTACACCCATGGTGTGAGCTCTTAGGACCTGGAAATCTCTGAGCAGCACTGACATCCTCCGAAAGCAGAATCCTTCACAGGTACTGCCTGTCCTGTCTCCAATGCCTCGTTTACCCTGAGGGGATGTTAAAGCATCACCTACTCACCTTGAGCCACCTGGTGCTCCTAGTGGCTCCTGCACCTCGGCCAGAGGCTGGGAAGGCAAAGGGGTTCTGGCCTTGGGAGATTGGCTGGCCAGAGAATGGCAGCAAAGGGCAGGGGGACACTGGAAATTGCTCCCTCAGAATCCAGCAAAGGCCACCCCATTGCCCCCTCCAGGGAACCCACTCTCCCACTCCATGAGGATGCTGTCCCCACCTCCACTGACCAGATACCCCACACTGGCCCTGAGAGTACAGAAAGTGGCAAGAGAGATGTTCTATGGGGTTTTATCACCGCCCTGCTCCCCTCAGTCAGGTACATCTCCTTCCAGCAAGGTGCTGTGGCAAAGGCTTCTGCCCCCAGCCCCAGCATGGGGGAAACCAAGTTCAGCACTGCTGCCTGGTGCCACTGAAACAACCTCCACTTACTGCAGCGCTAAGTCTAGCAGTTATAACCATAAAATTCAAGTCTTTTCTCTCCAGAAATAAAACTAAAAGGGGATATTTAAATTCTATCTAAGTAGGAGAAGGAAGTGAAAACGATGAAATAAGTAGCAACTAAGTGGTACTACAAAGTACCACTTTGTAAAGGTTGGATACCAAAAGGTCAGTGCCTTTAAAACAGACATTCAGGTATGGAAGTAGCAATGTGGCATTTAGTTTGCACAGACTCAGTGCTTAACTATCATTCTGCAGGTTGCTAAAATGATGGGATGCAGAAGAAAAACATGTTTATGTGTCCAAGATCATTAAGCCTTTGTAATTCTGTGGAGATACAGGTAGAATAGTTATTAAAAAAGTAAAAAAAAATTGTTGTGAACCTCTCCAATAACATAGTAATATCAGCCAGATAATCCCAGCTGCAATGCCTTTAAGAAGTGTTTTGTGTTCCAATTTAGAGAAGAATAACTGAAAGACAAGGTGCCAACTCTCAGAGCACCAGAGAAACTCCTCTGGATCCTATTCTAAAATAGAATTCTTTTTTAAAATCCATTTAGAAGTCTAGAAACATTTTTTTTTCTTGATTTTCACATTAGTTTTGTTATGTCAGAGAAGTAAAGTCCATTTTGGTGGTATAGGTTCTGCATAATCTTCCAAAAGCAGAGTATTCTGCAAGATTAATGCCGTAGAATAAAAGCATCTCCATGCCAAAAGCCTTGCAGTGCTGCCCAAGAAATCCATCAGCTAGAGATTTCTTGCTGCATTTACATTCTCAGATGTGAAATATTCAAGACAAATACCAAAAAAGAGGAAGTTCAATTCCCCTATAAATGGAACAGGAGTACCATAACACCTTTACGGAAACATTGGCTCTAGAGGACACAACAGTGAAGGACAACTACTGCTCTCAACCAGGGGGTTTATAAACAATTTGTGAGAGTTTTCTCAAGCTCAGCACATTGACAGAGCTCCATTGGTGTGTGGGACAGCTCCATAAAACACACAAAAGGCACTTGGAGCCCCAGGTTTGTCTTTGCAGCAGCAGCTGACACTGGGCAAATCTCTCACAGTTACCTCTGACTGAAATACAGCTGCAGCACCCCTTAGTGTGACACTGAGCATGTTTGGGACAAAGATTATTTGATTTTCACCTTCTCCCTGAGTGGATCAAGACAAAAGCATAACTGAATGAAATTAGGGTTTTTTTCTGAGTGAATGCCACCCTTCTGGCATCAGCCTCTGTCCCACTCTCCACTCCCCCAGCGTCATTTAAAGCAGGTCCAGCATCAAACTGGAAGAAGCTCTGCAGCCTGCTGGGCTTCAGGGCTGCAGTCCACGGGCCTCCCCCCACAATGAATAGTTGAGGACAAGCCCACTGCAATGAGAGTGACTGTGATTCCCTCCTGGAATGGCTCCATCCCTGCACACTCACTTCAGAGTGCTTGGGTGCAGGACTGGAGGAACCCCAAACACACAGGTCCTGAGCAGGAGAGGCATGGAGATGATGTGCTGTACCAGCTGAACCCAGCCCAGAGAGCACAACAGATCACTGAGCTCAAATTAAGGGCACCTCTACTTTTTTTTTTTTTTTCCCCCTAGATTTTCAGATATTGCAGTGATAAAACAAACCAACATATTGTATTACTAATACCTTAAAACTGCCCCAAATCTATTCAATTTCCATATACATTATTTCTACAAAAATATGTAATTTAACATTCCTAATTTGGTTATCCAATATCTGACAGAGCTAATGAAAACTTGTTATGGAGATTTGACAAGGTTTACATTCAACAGAAAATTTTAAATTGATTCCTTAAGTTCCTCTCTCCCCCCAAATTCAAATTAATTTCATAGTCCTATTATCACCAATAAAATTGCTAAGTAATTTTAAATAAAATTCTTTTGACTACTGTTTGGGGGTTTCATGGCAAGGTTTTGGTAGTGGGGGGGGGCTGCAGTGAAAAGCTGCCAGAAGATTCCCCATGTCCAATGGAGCCAGTGCCAGCAGCTCCAAGACGGACCCGCAGCTGGCCAGGGCTGAGCCCATCAGCAATGGTGAATAACGGAGTAAAAAAGGGAAAAAACTCCAGTGCAATGGCAGCTGCAGACAGGAGTGAGAATACGTGAGGGGAACAGCCCTACAGCCCCCAGGAGGGGCAGGAGGTGCTCCAGGTGCCAGGACAGAGACCCCCCTGCAGGCCTGGGGTCTGCCAGAGCAGGGGGATGCCCAAACCCATGGAGGCCCACACTGGAGACTGGGTCTCACACACACTGCTGATACACTGAGAACAAGTTTATCTTTTCTCCAAATCCACTGTTTCTTATGCATCTCAGAAAAGTTTATATGTGAGAAATTTAAAAAAAAATTTTCCTAGGAAAGGTAAGGGACAGGACTAACCCCTGCTGTATCTTTCATGGAGTCAACATTCCCACTGGGCAATAAGCAGCCCCACTTTGCCCAGTGCTGGCCTATTGTGTAACTTCACAAAGTAAGGATGCCTCCCAAGCCGTGTGAGCAGCACTGCACTGACAGCCAGACAAACCAGAGCAGACACACACAGCATCACACCCCAGTATACTTTAAGATAGGGAGGAAGAGGTCAGCAAAAGCCCATTCTCGCAAAGAATTTAAAAAAATGAGGTTGGATTTCAGTCAGAAAATTCTTTCAAGGAAGTTTAACCTTCACTTTCTTCATTAACCTTAGTTTTCTGGTCCTTTTGAGGGCTTACATGAACTGCCATAAATGCCAAAGCAACAATTTGCTCCTTCAATCTCACTGAACATAGCAGGAAGCCTTGTTCCAGAAAAAACACTCATACAGTATTTCAGCAACACTTTGCAGGCACAGGTGTGCTATACATTCAGATTTTTGGGCATTGCAAGGAACTTCAATGTCACTTCAAATGTCAGTGAAAGCCATTTCCAATTATCTCTGAAAATAATTGTAGAAAAAATACTCTTAAGCACATATTTGTGGGAGTGTGTGATTTATACATGGGACATGAATGCACAAAGTTCCAAGGATTCCAGAAAGCTAATTTAAAATTCTGATATGGTTACTCAAAGACAGGACCATATCAGTAGAAACTCCTTTGCAGCTGGGCACAGGGAGAAGGAAACCAGCACGGAGGGGAGGTGAACGTTCAGAAGGGCCAGTTTTGCAAATACAGGTATTTTTGGCTCCTTACTGGCTCATGCCTTAAGCAGTTAGGGGTCAGTGCTGTGTTCAAGCATGTCTCTGAACTGGCAGCTCTTGAGCCAGGACAGCAGCCTGGCCCCAGGCTGAGGCCTCACCCAGCTCTGCCAGCACAGACAGCTCAGGGGGAACACGGCTCCTGACAGCTGCAATGCACCCGTGTTTGTGCACACCTCTGTCAAACCGGAGGGGACAGACAGGAGGAAGTACTGCTGAAGTACTCACGTTAATGGGCAGGGTGAGGACTTGCCACAAACCTGAACTCATGGGTGAAACGGGCTCTCCCCAGGGTACCGGGCAGATTTGAGTCACTGCATCCCCTGGGATTGGCATCACTTCACGTCCCTGTGACCCAGCGCTGGCATACCTGGCAGTCAGCCACAGCCTGTGCCACACACACCTCCAGGAGCCTCTCACAAACCACTGGCAGCCGTGAGACAGGTCAGGGCAACGAGAGCTGGGTGCCAAGAGACAAGTGGTACAGGACGGGTGGGTCAGATGTGAGGGAAGGCAGTGACTTTCCACAACTAACGCCCCAGAAACACACCTCATACTCCCTCCTACACTGGTCTTTGCCAGTGTTGGCTGCAGCCCAAAGCATACCAACCTGCCCTGCTTGAGGGAGGCACAGCTCATTTTCCTTCAGCCAGGTGTGCTGTTCAGGTAGCCTTCAGCTTGGAATGCTCCAGAAAGCAGTGATAACCAAGGCTCCTCACTTGGAAGGGAGATCAGATATGGAACAAAAAACACTAAGTGGTCTGTGTTCACAGGAAAAAAAACATGAAAATGAAAAGGACCAAGGACCTCAGGCAAGTGTAGAACACTCAGTACAGTACCCTGGACAGCACTTAGCAAACCTCTGCCTGAACTGTAGATGGTGCAGCAGGACTTGTGGGGTTTGGGATTTTTGTGATTGTTGTTGTTGAGGTTTGGGTTGGTTTAACATTGCAAAGGCATCACTTCAGCTTTCCCACAGCAGGAGTGCAGAAAACTGTCTCAATATACAAGTGTTGGTGCTGTGCAGTACCCTGGTGCCCTCTGCGAGGAAAAGATGGAATTAAACACATCTGGCCAGGAGCAAATGGAATGACATCCCCCTGATGAGGTTACTACTGTAGTTACTAGTGACACTCACCTGATGCAGTTACTAATGGCACACACCTGGTGTGGTTACTAATGGCACACACCTGGTGTGGTTACTAATGGCACACACCTGGTGTGGTTACTAATGGCACACACCTGGTGTGGTTACTAATGGCACACACCTGGTGTGGTTACTAATGGCACACACCTGGTGTGGTTTCCAATGGCACACACCTGGTGTGGTTACTAATGGCACACACCTGGTGTGGTTACCAATGGCACACACCTGGTGTGTGCAGGTGCAGTTGCTGTCGGTGGTTCTGATTTACGGAGCACAGTCAGGGAATGCCATAATCTGCCAGGCAGAGGAGAGGCCTCACCTGGAGGGGTTGGAGGAATCCTGCCGTGCCCTGGCCACCCCTGCGGCAGCTGCTCCGTGGGACTGGGTCAGGCTGGCACGGCTGGCACACGGGATGCAGAGCCGCAGCGCAGGGCACAGCCGCGGGCAGGAGAGGGCAGAACGGCAGAGCTCCCGGCATGGCCTTGCAGCCCTCTAGCACCTCTCATCCCGCTGCTCCACCGCTGCCAAAGCGCTGGCACTGCGCTCCTGCTGCCGCCCACCTGATCCCTGGGGCAGGCTGCATGCCCGGAGGATGCCAGGACCCGCTCAGCGCACTGGAGACAAATTTAAATCAAAATAGTCCGTTCGCACCTCCCCTGAGTACAGAGGGAAGGGCTTTTCTTATGCAGACGAGCGTGATGGAAGGCTTTGATATAACTCCCAGATCCCGAAGGGGATGTCAATTAACATTTAGCAATCAATACTAGTAAAGAGCAAGGCTTTTCCCACAGACATATGCCGGTTATGTTGTTTTCAAAATACCTGCATTTCCTTCAAAGAGACTAGTAAAGAAAGTTGATAATATCTCATTAATAAAAAAATTGAGCTTCAGAGCAGAAATAGTTTCTTTCTAAAATATTGCATTGATCACCGAAATTTGAAATCTAAGTTGAACTAAAGGCTTAATATGACTTTATTCTATTCAACTTTACTTTTTTCATGTTGGTCTTTGATCTGTGATATTTCTCTGTGCCATGGAGGAAAAAAAAAAAAAAAGAAAAGCCTACAAATGATCTCTCCATCTCTTCAAGCTCTCAATTTTAGGTTTACACAAAAGCCACAAGGCCAGGAAAGATCTTCCCATTTTCTGCATCTGATTTTCTGCATTTATTTTGATAGCTTCTATGCATTACTGAAGATAGAAAATTAACGTACCAGTGTCAGAAACAGTGATGTGTTAATGTGTTAATTATTAAGGACTCTAAAAGCCTGAATTCATTTGTGCTGAATGAGTGCAAATTATCTGATAAACCTTTGATGGTGACTTTCTGAGCTTCCCCTCCATTGGTTTAGTCTTCTCATTTATAGCTATGTCTAAACTACAGACTATTTGTGCATCCATACGGAATAAGTCAGGCTCCCCAGAAATCTGCTTATTAACCTGTTTTGCAAGGACCCACCAATCCACAGGTGAGGGGGACCTGGGAATCAGCTGCTGTTTTCCACACAGTCAGAGCAGCCGCACCAGAGGAGCTTTCTGCTTTAGGGAGCTCGTGATTTTTATAAGCCCGGTAAATTATATTGATTCAGGGGTTTTAGGGGTCAGATGAAGGTTTTCATATGCATTTCTATGCAGTTCATGAGCAGTTGTGTGAAGTGGTTTTGTGGTTTGGTTTTGGGGTTTGATGGGTTTCTTTAGAGCTGCAGGGTGGCACAGCCAGCCCCTCTGAGCACTGGAAGAGGAATCTCCCACCCCGGGGCCCAGCACCCCCTGCTCAGGCATCCCCAGCCACCCTGGGGAGGCATTTGCCCTTTGGCTAACCCACCTCACACCCTCAGTTCAGACTGCAGGGAGGGCACCCTGTCTCCACCGAGCCTGCCCAGGAGCCGCCCACACAGGTTCAGCTCAGTTTGGGATTTTTTATTTTTGCATCTTCACACAGAACCTCTCAAAACAAACCAGCCAGGGGTAAAACTCTGCATTCCCTGCCTCTGGGAGCATCTATCACATACCCTGTGTAAAAAAAAGTAAATTTTAAGTTGTAGATTTAGAAGCTGAGACTAAAGTGACCTAAACCAGAATGGTCAGGTGTCACTTTTCTTTTCTTTTCCTTTTTACATTTACAGGCAAGGGTAAACAGCCATTGAAGCAGTGTAATTTCCCTGGCCAAAGAGTGGGGAGTCTGGCTTATCAGGGGGTCCTCCCCACCTGCTGGGGACCTCTCTCCTCACGACATCACCACAGAGACCCACGGAAGGAGAGCCATGAGACACCGGGAACGATCTGAACCTCATCAACTTTCCCCCAAGTTTCACCCAGGAAAGGACAAGTCCTGCAGGTGATGGTGGAGCTCTGCAGTTCACAGAATGAGCCCTCCAGGCCAGGGATGGGAAACGAGCCAGAGGGAGCCAGCAGGCACTCCCCTGAGAAACACACACAGCATTGCCAGTGCTGTGGAAGACACAGTGATGTCTCACATAGCAAGTGATCTGTTTTTTCTGGCTCAGAAAAATGTACTTTGCTAGTTTAGAAACTGAGCCTGAAAAATTTGCACATAGCCTCACCTTACCCTCCTGTACAAAATCTGCCCACTATGAGTAAGGATTTCAATCACATGATAAGCATCCACTTACACAATTAGTGTTTCCACCCTGAATACTGAGAGGCAGAATTCAGGGAAAATGTTATCTTTAGGATGTGCCATCTGTTTGAGAGAAACCCACACATGCTGAGATAGGGAAACAACTGTCTTCATTCCACCTTATGTTTATTCCACCTTCTGGCACATGCACATGAGGACATGGGGCACCTAATGGTGTGCACTCCTCTGTCCTGAGCCTCTGGGCTTCTGTTCTTCAAGTCCTGGATAACTTCATTTATGCAATGGCAGACGCTGGGCTATGGGTAAGGCAAGCTGCTATTTTGTTCTAGAAATTACATTTTCCACAAGCACCTTGAATTCAGAACTTATGATATATTCCATTTGTGTGTGTAACAAATATTTACGTAATGCCTTTAGCTGGGAAAAGTCACCTTTATGGCTTTCTCTATTATTTTTTTACAGGTGGTGCAAAGGAATAAACAACCATGTCACACATTTGGGCAACCAGAGCAAGTGCCTTAATGTGGAACCTTACAGTACCTGCCTTTACACCTCTGGAAACACAGTCAGAATTTCTCCTAATGCCTACTTTTTAACCAATCATATGTACAGTCATTAAAGTTAAATTAAATGCACCTGCTTACAGTTCTTGACCTGCTTCACGTCAGTTTTTTACCAGATCTCGTCCAGCCCAGCTCTAAGGAGAGCCTCAGCAGGGTCAGCACATGGCCCCAGGGTGGAGGTTACACCTTCCCTTCGCTTTTGCCATCCCTTCACTCTGCTGTGACCTTCACGCAGGCTTGGAGAAAGCCTGAGACAAGGGAAGAGCTTCACTGTGTGAGCAGCAGTCATTGCACTTCTTCTTTCTCGTGTCTTTTCCTCCCAGCCTTTAGAAATCCCCAGGCACTTGCTCAGAGCATCAAGCCTGAGCTCGCATCTGCACAATGCATGCACTGAGGCCAGGTGTGTCCTGTGGTTCAGGGGATGGCACAGGGAGCAGCCCGGGGCACCTGGAGCCTTCCGAGGCCTCAGCCCCTGGGCAGGGGGAGGCTGCTGTCTGCACCAGTGCATTTGTGCCTATGGACCTGGTCTTTTCTGGGCTCAAATTCAATTTTTTGCATGGGAAGTTGAACTGGAATTGAAGAGCTTGAGTTAAATATTTCATGTTGTGCTGGAATATATAATTCATTATCAAATCCTTCAGAAAGGAAAAGATAAGACAGAGCTGCAAAAGCATTAAATAAAGTATTTTCTGTATCCTCTAGACAGACTGATGGAAAAGTGCTTTCCTCCTTTCTGTTGGTGCTTTAAAGGAAATTAGAAAACAACGTGATAGCAGTAAAAACAAATACTCAAAGTACATTGGAGGAATTATTTGTTTTTGTTTGTAAACAGATGTAATTAATGTTTTATACACACTTATCTTGAAGTACTGTGTTGCACTTTGTTCCTGCACAATTCACAGCCTCTCTTGAGAACAAGACACGTTGGCCCAGCCTGTGAGCAGCTCCACACGTTGTTATTTGTTGTGATCACCTGGGGAGTCCTGGCCAGGAGAACGTGGCAGTGTAGATCTGACAGACCTGCTCCACTCATTCAGAGGGTGAGATTGTTCCACAGCTCTGCACTACCTGCCTTTGTCACACTGGGATGGTGTGTGGGATCACAAAATCATGGAGTGCTTTGGGCTGGAAGGGACCTCAAACCCACCCAGTGCCACCCAGCCATGGCAGGGACACCTCCCACTGTCCCAGGTGCTCCAGCCCCAGTGTCCAGCCTGGCCTTGGGCACTGCCAGGGATCCAGGGGCAGCCACAGCTGCTCTGGGCACCTGTGCCAGGGCCTGCCCACCCTGCCAGGGAAGAATTTCTTCCTAATATTCCACCTGGCCCTGCCTTCTGGCAGTGTGATTGTAACAGGCCCTGCTACAAATGTTTTAGCTAAAAAGTCTTTCTGATGGGTCCCCTTTAGCATAGAAAGGCCACAATCAGGTATTCCCAGAGCCTTGTCTCCCAGCTCTCCCAGCCTCTCGGCACAGCCTGGCTCTCCAGAGCCCTTCCCTGGGCTCTCCCCAGCCTGTCCCTGTCCCTGCTGCCCTGGGAGCCCAGCTCTGGACACGGCTCTCCAGACTGGCCTCACCAGTGCTGTGCAGAGGGGCAGGCCTGCCTCCTCCACTGCTCCAGCTGACCATTGACCTTAACAGAAGCATCTGAAAGGAAATTTTAAAAAATCATCAAAAACAAGCAACAAAATTTCAAAGCAAGAATCATTTGGGGGGCTGTTTTCCTTTGTCACAGTCATAGTGATAAGCCAAGATCTTGGATGTAAGATCTTCAGATTTTTCAGCCCATGGTTCAAGAAACTTCCAGTCCAGCAAGATTCCAGGGGTGCATCTCTGAAGCAGGTCTCTGAGAGCAAAACTTGCTTTTGGAAAATGGAATTTGCCTGGCAGAGTTTGTGCACTGTCCTTCACCAGTCCTCCCTGGTGTGCAGATTTCAAACATTTCTGAGAGCACTCACTTCTGCTCAGCAGCCTCAGAAAAAGTGCTCTGCTTCATTTGGTTCCTGTAGCAAAGATCCAAATTGTCCACTGGCCATCTACAAAGCAGCAAGTTAATGTTGGGCTGCCTTTGGTTTGTGGAGAAAATAATTCCAGAGCCTTGACCACTGCACAACAGACAATTGCATGTTGTCTCTGTGTTTTCTTTGAAGGAATCCATACAGAAACACCAGCGAGATTGTCACCTGCAGTCATTCATTCCTAGGAAACACCATCGCAGTTTTTGAGGGTGGATGAGTTTGGGCTGTGATGGGGCTGCCATGGAAACAGCTGGCACCCCACACCACGGGTGCCAAACCACGGGCAGCTGGTCAGGGACACCAGACATGGAAAAGCACCAGGACTCAGTAGTTGTGGCACATCTGTGTGAGCAATGAAGCTGCAAGCATGCAATTAACTTGGAAATGAAGCAATGTAGAGGTCTTCCCGTGCCCTGCAGAGAGGTGCCTGGTGTGGATGCTGTACAGCCACAGCCCTGCACAGGGAGCCAAGGTGGCACCAGGGCCAAGCTCCCTGCTGCAATCTTGCTGCCACTCCTTTCCCCACTACCTTTCCATGCAGACATTTGTTGCAAGGAATGCAGAACTGGGAGGATTTTTTTCCTCCTTTTTCCTTTTTGAAAGACAAATAAAAATTTGAATTAATTAAACAAACATCACAAACATATCTTCAGCCTTGGCAAATAAAGGCTCGATGAGAGCCAAATGCCTTGAAACAACACGTGCCTCAGGACAGGCTGTGGGAAAATGCAAACAACAGAGATTACTTATAACAGCTGGCAGAGACAACACGTTCTGGAAATGTTTATAAGATACATAAATGCTTATAAAATAGAGTGGAGCAAGGAGAGGAAGCAACATTTGATTTCTACAGAGCATGGCAGGTCAGGAGTGTAGTGGTGGCTGCCTGCCCGTGCCAGAGACCAGAGGGCCAATGTCCACACTGGGCTGGGGTGGCCTCTCCCAGGCACAGCACAGAGCCCAGAGCACGTGCTGGGGTCATGGCCTGACCTGCAGAGCGTGGGTGACATCCTGGGACAGTTCCACTGGGCACAGATGACGAGGTGAAGATCAGCATTTCTCCTCAGGCAGGACCACTGGGGACAGCCATCCCAGAGCCATGGGGACACCCCGGCTGACACTGAGCTCCCACAGCTGGAGCCCAGCGCTTCCTGAGGCTCTGCAGTCAGGACCATGATCCACACCTGGCCTTCGGACAGACAGACCCACAACACAGTCAGTGCCTGGCAAAACGTGCGAGATATACGCAGACAAACCTTTCCACAGAGCCAAGAATACCAGCAGACTTCAAAAATTGGCAGGTGACATCAGCTAGCATTAAGATGAAGTTAAAAAATTATTGGTGGTGTTTCACACAAATATAAATAAATTAGAAACAGCCCTAAAACAAACCATTTGTGTGAATGCACAAAATGAAATCTGTAATCGGGAATTCCAGAAAAGGGCACCAACCTGGGACTCCAGATAAACAGAAAAAGTAGATTACTGTAGACCTATCAGTCTTTTATTGTCACTCACTGCTTTTTCAAGCTTTCTCATCATGATCGTTTTCAGCCTGTAAGCTCCTGCTGTCCATGAGATGCAAAGGTTATTGACTTTGCTAAATGAACTCGGACACCAAATCCCTTCTTTCCTCTGCTGAAACAGCGTCCTGGAGAGTGTTGGTGTGAAGCATCCACATCATCATGTTGGTGTCCTTGACGATCTCTTCTTAGATCTTTAAAACATCTCTGGATGAGTTTACACTTGGAATTGAATAGCTCTTTACTGCTCAGGCTGTAAGTGCATTAGAAATGTCAGCTTTTGAAATAGATATCACAAGGAATTTAGTTATAGAAAGCAACACAATTTTATTACCTGACAAAAACAAGCTTAAAACATTTCAGTTAGGAGACACAGCTGATTTTTCCCTAAATAGAGCAGGAGAAATACACTGTCAGTTGTTTCCCAAAGCTAACTTATCACAAAGCTGATACAGCAAAATTGAGCTTGTGAGTTCCTAGGGGAAAATAATTTTATTTATTTTCTTCCTTTTAACAAAACATAAGAGCACGTGGAAAGCGCAAAGAGCCAGCCAGACAGCAGATGTGGCTTTGAAGAAGTAAAAGGTGATTGGAAGAGGTCAGGAAGAATTCAGACTAGCTGTACTTGACATTTCATTGATTTTCTGGTCAGGCAGCCAGGATCCCAAGCTTTCTGCCCATGCCATCATTCGTTACTGCATGAACGAGGTCTCAGAGGTTTTGCTGCAATTCTTTGCACTGCATGCACTGCTCACCTGTCCAGTTTTCATTGCATCATCACTTACCTTGTCATAACCTATGACACGAACACGCATGACATGAATCCTGGTGCAGAGACAGAGTTCTCATCAGACTCAAGTTGAGATTAATCACAAGCAAGCTTTGAAGCAAATGTTATAAATGAATACTCCAATTTAATAATTAGGGAAATTTATTAAATAATCAAAGTATAAATTCGGGGAAAGCCACAAGCAGTTCGACTCTAAGCCAGGCGATCAGAGTCAGGGAAATCCAGGATGTGGCCTCTATCACACCAAGGTCCCCATGGGTCTCTGAATGTTATTTCTAAGGGGTTCATTTTATACAGTCTTTTGGGGTCTGGAAGGAGCCATTCTTTAGCATATTATCATAGTTTTTTTCTTTCTTGCTGCCACGTTTCTCGGAACTGGTGAATAATTGTTGAAATCCTGTCAGGTGAAAATCTTCTGGGATAAACTTCTGGTATTGAATATTATCTTATTGATGATGCCTATCAAATGCCTCCTGCTGGGGTTTTGTCAGGTGAAGAAAATCCCTTAAATATACATCTCATGAGACAGTCGTCCTCCTGGAGTTTGAGTCTCCATCCTTATCACTTAGCCTGCTACTGCTTGTTGCCAACACTGGCTTTAGTACACAAAATGCTGGTTTGATTAATTTCCTTCAGCACGAATTATTTCATAGCTTATATTACACAGAGACAGCTCCCTTTCTAACTCAGAGGAGAGGCCCTTGTGCTCAGATGGAAGCTGCTGTGCCCCAGAGCCCCAGTGCCCCCGCAGTGGCAGCCTCTGGCCAAAGCCAGTCCGGTCTCGTGTCACAGCCAGGGTTCTCTCGTTCTGCTCGTGCCCCACGTGTGCTCCCTGGTCATGGACACCCCTCGCCCACGGCAGTGACTCTGCTGCACCCCTGCTTTCAGGGCTCAGCCTTCCTCCCCCCCGGCCCTCCTTGCACACACGTCTGGGTCACTGCTGGAAAATGCGTGCAACATTCCAGTGTCTCGCTGTTGCTCAGTGAATTGGCTTTCTTCTGCTTTTTTCTGCATTTCTATCTTCTTTGAGAGCACCTTGTGAGACATCCATACAGACCTGCATAGACATTGTCTTCTTAAAGTTTTTCACTACCCTTAACCTGACCCTAATCTCAGAATATCTCAGAATATAAAATTGAGATATAAAACTGAGATGCATAATTTCTAATTTTTCAGGAAGGGACATCCTTACAGCACTGGTCTATTTTTCCAAACACATATGTGCCTTCTCATACCAAATTCGCATTAAAAGTGGAAGAGTAGCTGAGAAAAGTCAGTGAAAACAAAGTTAATTGCTGCAGCCATTAAGTGCGGATAAACAGAGCTGGGTGTGAAAGAGGAGTCCCAGGCTCTGGGTTAGCAGCACTAGAATCCTGCTGAGAATCTTGAGTGGGAGGCAAACCACCAGCAGCAACATTCATCAGCCCAACAGGATGATAAAAAAGAACATCAATCATCGGCTGCGAGGTAGAAACAACAAAAATGCAAAGGGAAGCCTACACCTACTGTTAGGTACTTGAGAAAACTTTAACAAGTCTCAGATAGCTCTGAAAATAATGTGCACAGGTGTGTCTTGAATAATGGAGAGCTTTTAATGTAATAAATGGAGATAAACTGATAATATAATTACTAGCATTAATTCAGCAATCAGAATTGTTGTCAAACATTGATGCCCTGGTTTTTTTCAGAAGTTTGACAAAGAGGTTGCCAGTTTTTGCAGGGAACTGAAACAAGATTTATACAATTTAGTCCAGGCACTCCTTCTGCCTTCTCTGGTGTCTGATTAAAACACAGGAGGAGCACCATGTACTGCACGCCCTGCTGACCAAGCCTCACATCCTAGAGAAAGCACTCCCCTAAAGCCCACAGCACAGCTGTATGCCAAAATGAATAAATCTGACCTGTCTATTGAGGATCTACCTACCTCTAGTGTTCAGAACTTTTGTGTACGTTTCTTTCTTTCCCTCCACTTACCACAAGACATATCCATGAGTGTGGCCAACAGATTTGGCAGATCTTAACTTGAGATTATTAATGATAACAAGGTGTAGGAAAGTGGACAGTTTTTTGTTTTTTTTTTAACCAGAAGTTTTATAGATACTGGATGAAGCAGATTCTGGGTCCTGATTATCACTATGGTCCAAAACCCAAAATCCTTGTTTTCCACTGGGCCACCCCCTCACTGTCAGGAGGGGTGAGGAGCAGAACAGCCCCTGAGGCTGTGAGCACCACAGAGCCCGAGAGCTCTGCTTGTCCTGTTGCACCTCTACTGTGAAGAACAAGCGATTTGGGCGAAATGTCAGTTTTAACTCTGTTGTAATAAAGAAATGTAAACTCACAGGGCAGTGCAGGGGCAGCGATCAGTGGAGGAACTGTGACTAGCACACTGTGACAGAGACAGCAAGAAAATGTGAACCTTAATAGGAAATGGTACCATCAAATGGTATTTTGAATGAGGAAGGGCTGTTTCTATGGCAACCAAAAAAAAAAAAAGGCAAGAGAGTAAAAAATTGTCAAGAAAAATTCCAATACTCTCTTCCACATCAAAACAATTTCCCCCAAATCTGGACCAGCAAAAAACAGGTTAGTACCAGGGAATGAAGAACACTAACAAAGTGAGTGTTCTCCTCTTTATAAAGGTTTTTGGGGATGCACATCACATAAAATGGAAATAGGATATTTGCCAGACTTGGTCAAAAAAAAGTGTATCTTAGTTATTAATGATGCATCAATTTCAATAGGGGTAGCATTTCTGTTCAAGATCTTCACCAACAGTCTGGGCCAGGGGATCAAGTGCTCCTCAGCCAGCTGCAGATGACACCAGGCTGCGCAGAAGTGTTGACCTACCAGAGGGCAGGAAGGTTCTTCAGAGGGAACTGAACAGGCTGGTTCAATGGACTGAGGCCAGCAGCATAAGAATCAATAAGGCAAAGCACCAAGTCCCACACTTGGGCCACAACAACCCCATGGAATGCTCCAAGCTTGGGAAAAAGCAGCCTGGAAGGCTATCTGGGGCAGAGGACCCAGCAATCTCTGGCAGCCTTCCCATGATGTGCATTAGACAGAGCAGTTTTTCTTCCAAAGCAATAACTTCAGTGTCCTAAAGGATTCAGACCACTCTCCTTTATCCAGGTCTTACATCTAGGCATGGGGTAAAATCAGTCTTATATGCTGGCCCCGCACAAGATCATCTCTCACTCTCCTTGTGGAATGACACAGCCTCCAGTGGGCATCTCCTGCCAGCTGTTCTGTGATCATCATCATTTTCTCTGTTTCTGGGGGAAGCCATTGCCTGAAGCACACTGAGCTGCCATACAGCAGCTGTTCAAGTTCACTTTCCAGGCTGGCCAGGAATGCCTTTGGGATTGTCCCTTCTAACCAAATGACTTATTCCACCAGCTGAGCACATGGCACAGACACTCTCTTTTATTAAATCAGTACTAAAGCTCTCTAATCACATCAGTACTAAATCAAATTTTGCTCATTATTCATATTTTTATGTTGCTAAAAATGTCACTTGCTAGTGCACATCCCTCAGCTGTTTCCAGGGCAGGATGCAGACCTGAACAGACTCTCCCTCACAATTTGAGTGAAGAGTTATGAGCTGAGAACCTTCATGCGTTTCTTCCCCCCTTATACCCGCATCTCACCTACAAAGACTCTTCATGTCTGCGTCACAGTCTGTAGCAGGATGCTGTTCTCATCTCTGCCTGCTGTGCTAGTCCAGGTGTGAGTCCAGGTGTGAGTCCAGGTGTGCGCCCAGGTGTGAGCCCAGGGCCCACCAGCTCTGCTCAGATGACCGACCTGTCCCCTGTGCCAAGGCTGGGCTGGGCATGTGCTGCCTTCTGGGTCAGCAATGCTTCCTGTTATTTATTTCTTTTTGTGATGCAAATATAGTTGTTGCAGCCATGACCTCGTTCCAACTTGCTGTTCTTTCCAGGCAAGATATTTGGGGAACAGGAAAGATTCTGGGCAGTGAAGGAAATATTGGATTGTGCAGCACAAATACAAAGGTGCCTGCTCCACTTTCCCACTCTTGCTGTAATTAGCAAAAATGTTGCCACCTCCAGCATTATTCTGGCATTCAGGATCTCTCCAGGCTGTTTATAAGGAGGCCCACTTCTAGCAGTAGTTCTTGCTGCCACTCCTCACTGCTCCATCCAGGAGCAGCAACCTGCTGCAGCTGATGGCCCTGGAAATGTGCCGGCCACGTGCCAGCATCTCTGGAGATCTGACCTCATGGTAAATACCCTAGCATCACAGTCTCATCACATTTATCAGTGTCAGGAGAAGGTGTTTGCACAGCCAGACTTCCTCGTCCGGCTCCTGCCCCTCCCCAGCTCCTTCCCAGCAAGTGAGGAGGATTTTCCTGATGTTGGTACCACGCCAGGAAGGGCAGCTCCCTCGGCCATTCCCATGCAGGAACAAACTGAGAACTCTCTCCTACAATCTGTTTTTTCTAGTTAACAGTGTAGGAAAATGCTGCCAGAAGAGTGCCTGTGGGTGAGCCCCTGGGAGAGGACAAGGAGGGCAGCAGGAGCCTCTCTGTGCTCCGCAGGTGCTGCGCTGTGTCAGCCCTGCCATGGGCCAGGGCAGACCCGGCCATCACACACCAGGACAAGCCCCAGGAGCAGGGGATGAGGCTCAGCACAGATCCAAAGGCATCGTGTCTCCCACCCACAGCTGCCAGCCCCTGGCAGCCCCTGTGCAGTCTTGGTGCTGAATGAGGTGATGCCTTCCCATAACAAGTTTCCACAGTTCTCCCTGCTCAGACCTCATCAATCTGCACAAACAAAGCCTCTCCTTGAACATTTTAAAGTCAGCCGTACTTAAAGCTCCTACTATTCATGATTCAAAGAACCATTTATTGAATTAGGAGGCACTGAAGATTTTACCCAGATACCATTGTCTGACATTCAATGTGCCTTTGGTCTCATAACACACTCTGGTCTCTAATGGCTGAGTATTAGTGTGCCACAGCCTCTCTGTCAGGACAGGGCCATTAGCAATGCTGGTCCATTGACTGGAGACTCAGGTCTCTAATGAGAGCCTGGATGATCTGCAGAATCTTCAGCCCTGCCAGCATTTACCCCTTGCTGTCCTGCTTGGTCCATGGGCCACCAGGGAGTTGGGATAGGACAGGCTATTTCAGCCAGAGAATATTCTTCTGCACTCGTACTTGCACTCCCCTGCCTGGATAGAAATGGTGGAGGAATAGGGGTAGAGAGTTAGGTTTAAAATGAGGACAAGTATTAATGCATTTATCCTGGATGGACAGCAGCTCAGTGACTTTCTCACTGGGTAAAACCATCAAACCTTGTAACAGGGTGCACTGTCAGAGCTTCTGGCCAGATGTTGGGCCAGGTACAGTTCTGCTCATGGGGGATTTGGCATCTCACAGGGACAGACACAGCAGCCTGAGGACTGTGGGCTGGTCAGGTCCTTCTGTCTGGGAAGAGAGGCAGGTCCTGCCCTCCCCTGGCTGGCTGTCCAGCAGTGCCAGCAGTGCCAAAGGCTCCAGTAGTGCACACTCTCCTCTGACTGACCTGGTCCAGGTGCACACAGCAGGGATGGTGGCACAGAGCTCCCACAGCTGCTGGAATGGAGATCTATGTCTCTGGTGCTGCTGACACCTGCCTTTGTGATTTGGCTTATTTTCTCTCCTGTGCTTTGTAAACTGCACCCTGGAAAGAATGAAGAAGCCCCTGCATGTGCCAGGTGGGTCTCTGATATGAACTATATGACGTGGAAATAAATTAGGAGGTTCACCTGGTTTTTCCATATTTATGTCCCTCAGAAGTGCAAAAGTGGGAATAGACACTCTTGTTACAGACTAATGGAAACTGGGATTGATCCTCTATGAATGACTCATGTTCCTTAAAGTTCACTTCTTCTTTCTGCTAGACAATTCTTTACAGCAATAAATATGCCCCTCTGACCTTCTGACTGTAGACAAGAGAAAGGATTGGACAAAAGGAAATAGTGATCAACAAGAAATGTGTATAGTGCTGAGCTGGACTCTTGTGGTGCCTTGAACTGCAATGACAGTTCAGAAAAGACAATGACCTTGGAAAGGCTTTGCAAAGCACAGAGTAAGGAAAAAGAGCTCTCAAAGAGAGTTTGGACTGAACACGCATTCAGAGTCGTGCCTGTCTCCAAGGAATTTGCCACACTTCATCCTTGCTCTTGTAGCTCTAAGGGGTGATGTGGCATCATGACCCTACTGGGCAAAAGTGGTGTCCATGTAAGAGTCCTCCATCAGCTGCACCCTCAGTGCCCAGCTCACAGCTCCTGCCTTTTCCCAGAACTCCTGAGTCCATAGATTCTCTGTATTCCCAGGTTTTGCCCCAGGTCTGCAGTTTGCTGGCGTGGTGATACTGATGATACAGGTCCTGAGCAACTGGTTCTATGCCCTTGGTTCCCAGGAGCTCTGAACCACCTCAGTTAGGACCATAAATGAGGCCTTTCAAATGTCAGGCACTGTTTCCAAGAGATAACTGTTATTTGCTCCCAGAATTACACTGAGTAGAGCTGCTGAAGAAGGTTTTGTGCATTGTCATGCTCTATTAACCAGAAAAGAGAGCAGAAAAAAAGTTATAACTGTGAAAATATTAACCATTGTCTGTCAGCGTGGATTAAGAGCACCCAAACTTCATTGCCTGAAAGGCTGCACTTGCCTAATAACACAGTAATAGTTTTCACGTGAAGCCTCAATTTGATCCTTCTGCATTCCTGGGCTGTTTAGGCTGCTTTGCTTCAAATGTCACATCTAATCAGTCTGCCACCTTCTGTTGAAAGCATGCTTTTTAAATAAAACTTTGATAGACATTTGTCTTACATAAAACTTGTCCTTCCATGCAAAGATAAAAGCAGAACATTGAAGGGAGGATTTGTCTGGAATCAAAGAAATGCTCCTTCTCTCACTGTCTGCTAAGTACATTATCCTCAGCATTCATTTCACTTTCATTGCACATCACCTTGTGCAGACACCACCAAATTAGAGAATCAGGAATTTACCTCTGGAGCCACTCACTAAAGCAAGGTGCAAGGGAACAGAGCATGCCTGGCTGCCTGAGGGGTGTGTGTGCCCTGGCACAACCCTCTGGTGGTGTGCACTTCTGCATCAGCCAGCCACCGATGAATGTGCTCATGAATTTAAGTACTTTGATTAGCAATAATTAATTCCAAAGGCCAAACTTTGACTCTCTTTTTCAAGAGTCAATACTCTGAGTTTCAGCATGGGGGGCTGTGCCACCTGGGTGGCCCTACTGGGCAGTGGCCATGGGTCACGCTGCCCTGGACTGCCTTGAGCACCATCAGGCCCAATGCCCTGCACTGCCTGGCAGTGCCCACACCCCCAGAGCGTGCCAGCACTGCTGCCTGCTCCCAAACAACCGTGAAGCTGGGGGCTGCTTGGCTGCAGGCTCACACTGGTGCCTGGAGACCTCACACACATCGCGCTCACTTCGGCTGCCCTTGTTCACAAATCCAGGAACGGCTCTGCCAGGTCCCTGCTCCTTGCTGGTGACTGCCAAAAGGGAGGAAGAAACCCCTGGGGCTTGGAGTACTTCTGGAAGGTACTCCCTGTACACCTGCTTCAGGTGGCTGCTAGAGCACTATTTTCATTGTTACCTTCTTAGTTTATTTCCCTGCCAGATTTTGCCATCTTTTCAGAGATCGACAGTTCCAAATGAGCCTCTGGTTCTGAGTTTTCATTGGCTTAATCTAATTCATTTGAGAAAACACCAGTCTCTGAGCCCAGCTCAGCCCTGGGAAGGTGCTGTCCCAAGGCAGCAATTCCATCAGCTGCTGCAGACAAGCTGCCCAGCCCAAGCCAGCACCACAGTTAGAGTGAGAGCTCTCCCTGCCTGTTCTGTGCAGGGCAAACAGAAAATCAGAAGCAAGTGTGGACTTGGAATGGATCTCAGAAACTATGACTATCTGCTAAATAACAAAGTGCAGTGACTCACCTTCCTCCAAAAACACTTTATCAGGGAGTGGAGGGTGCAGAGAGGAGGGGATCTTGTTTATTGTGCATGAGCCTCAGCAGCAAGAGGGATGAATGTGCTGAGACACTGAGGTCAGCAGAAGAGCAGCCAGAGGAAACCCAGCGACTGATAATTGGCGTCCTCTGCTCCCAGGCACCAGCCTCATGCTTGAGAGCCCATTTCCCGGCCATTAACCCAAATCAGAGCGGACTGGCCCCCAGCAGGACGGCTGGCAGGGCAGGGGACAGGCAGCCCTGGGGCCTGGGGAGGCAGCTCCAGCGTGTCTGGGGCAGAGATGCTGCAAAGAGCAGCTGTGAGGATGAATCATGGGAGCTGCACGATGACAAGAGAATAGCTGCAGGAAAGCAAATGCCTGCCAGATCACAGCTTAGGGAGGCCACAGCCCAGGAGCTTCATCTACTTAAGCCAAGCCAAAATAATGTTACAAGCCTTTCTTCCTGTACTTTGCAAGATAACAGATCAAGTACATTTCCAAGTCCTACTTATTTACTCATTTCTTATACACACGGTTTATCCATAGGGGTGCAGCATGCTCCTTACCATGTGTGATGGAGTGATGTGTCCTTGGCAGCAGGGGGGGAATTCTGCTTGTGCCTTGATTTGATAAGAGCAAATCAGAGCAGAAAATAAACACCAGTTTACCTCTAGTCTTTACAGCAATCTGGAAGCATTCCCTAAACATTAGAGAAAGTCACACCCGGGACACACAGGCCATTACTTCTGTTCCTGTGTTCCTCTGCTCTCCACCATCGTTTGGCACAGTCTCAGCAGGGCCAGGGTGGGGAGCTGCCACTTTGAGTTATGCTGCTGAGCCTGATACCCTCCCTTTCCTCCACAGGGTCCCGATGGTTTTCATCACCCAGCCTTTTCTGGGAAAGGTTAGGAGCTCTTAGGGGTGCAAATTCCCAAGTGCTGTACCCATGGATCTGAGTGTCCAAGGGTACAATGACCACTGTGCAGCTGTGTCTGATCGCTGCTTGGAGCAGACAGCTGCACACAGACTGTGATTCTGCTCTCTCTTTTTACACGTACCTGCAGGAAGGCACATTTAACCACTGGATGCCAGGCTACAGGAATCCAGGTAAATCACCTATGGAAACATATCCCATACCTGACCTGTTTTGCAAATCAGTCAGTGTTTGGACAAGAATGAGGGCAAGGAAATAGTTTCAAATTTAAATAAGTAAACATAAGGATGTAAACATGCATCTCCTATTTTTCCCTGTCCAGAAGGGCTGAAGAAGGGATGTGGGATGATCACAATGGCATCATCACCCAGAGAAGCTCTAATTCTGCTGGGCACAGAGAGTGCACGCACTCTGAGACTTCGCAAACACTGACACCACTTTTAATCAAGGTAAACTTCAGTCATTTCACTCAGTATTATTTCATTTGAAGAACTGTGCTGTGAAAAAAAATAATTTTTCTTAATTAATATTTTGCTCAATTAATTCTTTCTCTCAGAGGAGAGTTGAACTTTATTAAATTATTCGAAAGAAAGAAAACACATCTCAATACAGATATTGCATTAATTCAATGTAACCCACAAGCTTCCATTTCAATAATCATTGCCATTTCTACTGATCTTTGCAAAACTTCTCAAATTGATAAACTTTCCCAGAGGTTAAATTTTGCCTTAAGACAGCGACCATATGAAGAGAAATGTCATGTCTCAGACTCCTGGAATGAATTGCAAGCATAAAATATGACATGAAAAAGAGGCAGAGAAGCAGCCATGCTATTTTGCCTGAAGGAACATAACTCTGTTGTTACTATTAGCTGCGCAGATATTGTAAAATTCAAGCTCTCTGTTCAAGTTACCCTGGCCCATTTGACACCTGGAGCTTCCTCATTGTTCTTCCACGGCTGTTCTGTTGGAAAATCTATTTCCTCTCCACCAGAGATCATCCCAAAGAGCCTCCACCTCTCCATGACCAGCTGCTGGTGGGTTTTCACACACACAGCCACTGTGGCTGGGCAGTGCTCACAGCTCTGGCACTCTGAGGCTCTGCCCAAGTGCCCCAGCTGTGAGACCCCCTGCTCACACCCCCGGGGCTCTGCTGGCTGCATCCCACCCCCAACAGACAGGGCATCCCCAGCCCTGCCTGGCACACACCGACAGCCCGGCTCGGGCAGGCAGCCCCCCTCTCCTGGCCATCCTGCTGTCCCCATGGCCTCTAGCCACAGGGAGATGTGTCACAGGCACAGCCCCTGGCCCCGTGCCTCGCTGGGCTCCCCTCCACAACCCCAGAGCTCCCCTGAGGAAGCCAGGTACCCAGCATCTGAAAACAGCAATTAGTATTCTCATAAAGTACCTCTGAAATCATTCCATAATTATGCTCAAATTCATTAGCAAGAATATTAGAACTATAATTAACTTCCAAGCCTTGCATGAGCTCCAGATAAAATCAGAACCTGTTAAGAGAGATGGCTTCTGGAGCCACTGCATCAAGGAGGCAAAACTACATCCTACATCCTACAGAGGGAATGTACTCCTTAAGAGCTTCAAACCCGTGGTTTTACTTTGATTTCTTTTAAACATCCTAGTATTAACTGTAATCTTAATATTTGATCTCTCCTTTTTGCTTTCTGTCATTAGATTAGGATTCATAACAAGAAAAAGCACAGAAAAGCTAACGTGTCAAATTACTTAAAATTGCTCTGTTTATACCCTAATGTGGTCTGCAAAGCATCCTACAGGATATAAAACCATAATTTCAAAATAGAAAACTAGGCATAAAATGTCTTTGAAACACTAATTAACCCCTGACCAGTTGTTCAGGGATGACTCTCCTTTGGTGGGAGTTACTCAGTGCAGATTGGAATCTTGCAGGGACAGTCTCTATGTAATATCTGAGATTTTGGGATGAGAACCAACCAAAGACATTGTAGAAGACTTTGCATATGAGGCTCTTAGATCATTCTAATCTTAAAATCCAGCCTTTCACTTCTGAAATCAACAGTTTCCTACTTATTTGAAGAAGACACTATTCCACCCCAGCAAGCCATGATACTTTCAAATGTATTTTAAACTAAATAATTTGAAATATTTGAGGAAGCTAATGATGCTGCATGTATGTAGTGGGTTGACCTTGCCTGGGCACCAAGTGCCCACCAAGCCACTCTATCACTCCTATTCCCAGCAGGACAGAGGAGAGAAAATAAGGTGAAAAATAACTAATAGATTGAGATAAGGCAATTTACTAAAGCAACAAAAGAAAAGCGAAAGTTTGTGCATGCATAAGCAAAGGGGGAAAGTTAATCTCTATTTCCCATACCAACCAATGTTCAGACACTTCCTGGGAAGCCGGGCTTCAGCACACATAGAGGCTGCTCCAGAAGGCAAACATTGTGGAATAACAAATGCCATCCCCATTCCTCCTTTCTCCCTTGGCTTTTTTCTCAGAGCTGACTAGTCCTGTCCCCTGCCAGGACCTTGCCCCCTCCCAGCCCCTGGGTGGGGGATGTTAGAGAGCTGCTCAGCAGTAACTGAACACGGAGAACATACTGGTGCATCAGTTCCTTCTCCCCATGGCTAGTCCACAAGAGCAGACAGCACTCTGCGTGAGCCTCACGCCACGAGCTTCTGTCTGTCCTGCTGCAGGAGCATCAGGCTTGATCCTGCCATTCTCCTGGTCCCTGAAATGCCCCTTCCCCATCATTTTCTCCATGACCTTCATGAAGGGTCTCAGTTAGCACTCTGTGGCTGAACAAGTGAGGGAATTTCTTCCATTTTCTTTTTTTATGGCTCCTTTATCTAGTATTTGTTCTGAAAGTCTCTGCTTATACACACACTATATTTGATATATAAGCCCATATAAATACCACTGGCATATAATGAGGTCCTGAAATTAATACAAACTATGTGCTTAGAGCTGCTGGACAATATTTAATCAAAACTCCAGTTTTACCGGAGAGAAATCTTAATGGATGGAGATACAAAATATGAAAAACTGCCTCTCATGAGGAGGCATTAAAACAAAATTCACAGAAAAATCTTGCTTGGGAAAAGCATTGCAATAGGGAAAGAAGGGAGAGGGCAGAGAGAGAACAAGAGAGGAAAGGACTGAGAAAGGGAGACAGTGAAAATGTGCACAGATTTACAATGTCCTGCAGAAAAAACTCTCCTCTGCTGCCTCTGCAGAGCAGTGCTGTACAGTGTTTGCTGCTGATGAATAACCAGCCCATTCACTGATTGTGCTCCTCTCTTGGTTTCCCTGCTGTTCCCAGCCTGGCAGTGATCCCAACCTGGGCTCTGCTGGAGCAGCTGGGATGGGGAATCAGTGTCAGCAGAGAGCAGCACCCAGGACAGCACACAATCCCATCCCCTGGGGTTTGTTTTGTTGCACTATTATCACTCCATTGAGAAGATACACAACAGTTCAGTTCAGCCCTTCCCATCACACTCACTGTTGGTTTTCCCTGTGAGGCTGTGCCAGGAGAGCAAAGAAGCTGGGAATACTCTGGTGAAGTTAAATTACCCCCACACCCACTGCAATGTCAACCAGGGGGCTGGGAGGAGATCTTGGGGCTGGGAAAGCCTCAGGCAAATACCTTGGGTGGAGAATTATCATCTGAAACACCCACCATGCTGGATAGTATTGGGCAGTAGCATAACAAACGGTGATGTTTGACTGGGCAGGCAGATGCTGATTTTCCGCCCCAGGGCAGGAAACAACACCGCTCCAAACCTGCATTTGCACCCACTGTCATTACCAGTTCCCTACTCTGTGCTGAAGGCTTGTGTCTTCGTGGCCAGGGGTGAGCAGTGGCATTCAGCTGGGAGGAGGAAGAGGAGGGAGAGGAGAGAAGAACTAACTACTTGAGAGTGGAGCAATGAGGAGTTTAGACTTGCACTTGCTAGCCCCGAGGAGCAGGACCTGGGGATGCTGGGCACGAGGGAGCAGCCACCAGCATGGCATGTAGCACCCAGCTGTGCTCAGCCCTGCTGTGTGCAGCTGTGCCTGTGCCCCAGCCTCCCTGTGGGGCCAGCAGGGCCATTGCCATGTGCTCTGCCTGGGAGCAGTGCCTGGCAGTGCCTTCCACCTGCAGTGAATAACTAATCTTCCCTGAGCTTTTCCATGGCAGAGCACGTTGCATAAAACATACATTTCTGCAGAAGTGTCTAACTGAAATGCTGGAGGCATTAGTGGCTTTATATTCTGAAAAACTCTGAGACCAACTTCTCTTCGGTATGAGGGAGGAACACGTTGTGCATAGCAAGAGAAGAGGATGGAATTGCTGATGGGAACGATGATTCTCTAGCAGCCAGGCTAGTGCTGCAGCAGCTGGCAAATGGTTTGACCTAACACACAGCCAAACAATGGCCACAGTGCTCTCACTCTGCTGTGGACAGGCCAAGACATGCCTCGACGGCAGGCGGGGTCTCCTTCCCACAGCCTCCACTGGTGGCCACTCTCTACAAAATACTCACATGGAAGGATGTGTCACCAGCTGCTTGCAGGATTATTTTCAAAAAAATTTTATCTTTGAAATAAATCTATAAAACGCCAGATTATTATTTTTAAACAGTCGTAACAAGAGGAAGTTCTGCTTGTATTAGAAACCTCTGCTGAACTCAACCTGTCACTTCTCTTCTCTGTGCTGCAAAGATGACCCCGGGGCAGCATCCTCCCTCCTCCGTTCACTTCTGCCCTGGATGTGCCTGGAGTGGGACCCGCTGTCCCAGGTGAAGAACCTGCCAGGCAGGACAGTCCCTGCTTTGCAGTCTGGGGAGGCCTCTGGTGAGCTGAGAGCTGTGGCACAGCTGGTGCCCTGGGAATGCCTTACCTGGCCAAACAGCCCTTCTGGCTGACTTACTAATGCCCTCTTCTGTTTCAGCACCTTTCAGAGGACCACGTGCCTTGTAGGATGCTTATGTGGTGTCACGAAATCCTGCTCAAGTGTGTAAGGTTTCTCAGCAGGTCATACCTTTATTGGTAGATTAAGGACTTCACATGCTTGAGCTCTTTGCTACTCCCCAGAGCAAAGAGAGGGGGGGCTCTGGTCTGCCACGGCCCCTCCCACATCAGCCTGCATGTGTTTTCTTATGACTCAAGGCACTGATTTCATTCATCAATGATTTTCCTTAATAATTACTTCCAATATCTCTCAATTCTTTCTTCAGCTTTACCAATGCTTCAGATTTTTTTTTTTTTTTTTTTTTTTTTTTTTTTTTTTTTTTTTTTTTTTTTTTGTGCACCCTTTTTTTTTTTTTTTTTTTCATGAGCCAGCATATTTATTAATATTCACTCTCTTAGGAACCAGAGCATCTGTGACTTGTAGAGGTCGGAGCAGTGTCATCAGCTCCAATGAAATCTCTCACTAAATAATTAAAAATAATCAGTGATGAGCATTTAATCATTTAGATCAACTGATGCCAAAGCCTCCTCATTATAAAACAGAGCAAGTTGCTCTGGTCTCTCAGATAGAAGAGAGACAAGCCCTGGCAGCCAGTGGTCACAGGGGCAGCTCGGGACCTGGCACCCCCTTGCCAGCTCTCAAGGGACTCTCAAGTCTGAAGGGGCTGAGGAAACCAGCAGGTCTGAAGATAAAACTCCTTCCAGTGCAGCACTGTCCCACAGTGTTCGGGAAGGTGCAAGGCTGAGCCATGCAGGGATCTGAGGAGCAGCGGTTTTGTCCTGGGTGGGAGGGGATGGAGCACAGCACACGTCCTGCCTCTGTGCCAGCACCCACAGGGCTGGCGCTGAAGTGTTTGGGAAAAGCTCAGCACTCGGTCCACACCCCTGTCCCTGTTAGCCAGCAGCTGCTTTCCCCACTGTCCTGGGCATGAACCAAAGCACCTTCCCCTAGTCTGCATCACAGCAGCCAGGTCCCCTCCTAACTCATCCCAGAAAAAACAAAATAGTTTACAACTGCCACCATGCTCTACCACCACGTACATAATTTCCCCCAGAAGAGATCTGGGGGAAATCACTGATCAAATTTCATCTGAATTTTCTCCTCCTTAAAGCCCAAGTAGGAAAATGAAAGCCTGGAAGTCACTTTTTGCTGATGCTGGAGAAAAGCCTCCCCAGCATCCCTTCCTTGTAGAGGTAGGGGTATCCCCTGAGTGGCCTGACAGCTTCCTGGGCTGCTGGTGCCCTTCTGAGCTGCTCCTTTTGGACACTGAGGATAAGAAGCACTCAATGAAAACAGGTCAGTGGCTAACAGAGACCTTATTAGAGATTGGAAGTGTTTGGAGGGATAGGAAAAGCATTTATTCTTTCTTTTAAATCATTATTACAAATGTTGACTAACTGTAGCCACTAACAGGACAAATTGAGAAGCCAAATTGAGAAGATTATACACTAATACTACTACAGCATGCTTTTCCTTTGCCTATGGGAAAACATTTCTAAAATATGAACTGAAAGTATTATAAGAGCTGCTTACTTTCTACTGGCTGTTCTGCTTTTGAACCCAGGTGACAAACAATTAATTCTCCTGTTAATTAGAGTGCCCAGAAAAAAAATCAAGTTTTTCCTCTTTTAGCTGTCTTTAAAATTGATTTTGAAGCATGTGTCAAATTCTGAATACAGAACGTGTGTGCTCTGGTGCATTTTGCCTCGGAGTGGAGCATGATAGCAATCAAAGCTGTTTATTCTTGTTTAGTAGTGTTTAGCAGCTGAATATTTCTCTGCATTAAACATCTACAGGCCACAGAAGGCAGATGTCAGCAAGGGCTTCAGGCCCCTTTATGACAGAGTAAATAAAAGTGGGTGTGAGTGCAGTTGTGAGTGCCATTTGTGTTTTTCCTGCACAGTGGAGGGGTCACGGGCAGCCCCTGGGCTGAGATGAGAGCCCCCAGCTCAACGAGCCTGTGCAGGCTCTGCCACCACCCCCACAGGGCTCCCCTTCATCCTTGAGAGAGAGCACAACATTAACTTTGCAGGTACTGAAATGCACAGAAGGGTGGCACAGCTACAAAAAAATGAAAGTTAGGTGTATTACATCACAACCACAAATGTGATACATGACGTCCCAGCCAGTCACTGTAGCAGTCACTGCCTTCAGTCTGCCAGTCCTTACCTGTTCTTTTCTGAATGCTAAACTCTTGTTTCTTGTGTGATTTCTTTTAAACCAATGCTCAACTCACATTTCTAATTTGCCCTCTATTTTCTTTGAGGTGAAGAGTTAATCAGCAAATTATCAACACCTTGTGAGATCCAAGCAAATAATATTTGGAAACCAAAGCAATGACAGGGAATTAGGACCTTGTGTGCTTCCAAAGACGTGTGCCAAGGCCTCTGTTCCTGTGGTGGTGTGCTGTAGGCAGTGACCATTGCTGGTGGGACAGTGGGGACAGCGGCAGAAGCGGCGCCGTGCTGCCAGGCCAGTGCCTGCTCCTGCTGTGGGACACACAGAGAGCCACGTGTCTGTTCTGCATGATGCAGCAGCTATAACTGGTAGAAATGTTCTGGGATAGAGTTTATTTGATTTTACTTTTTCAAGGATATTTGCTTGATAGAAATCTTGCCTGTGTACTTTCCCCTCTGTAATTTACATTTAGCATATAAAATGGGAATATAATTTGGACATGAAATTAATAATAAGATCATGCTTTAGGCTGCCCTGATTAAAACACTTGATTAAAACACTTGGCAGTGTGGCCTAGGCCACAGCTGCAGCTATGGCAGCACAGGAAGATGCTGGTCCTTGGGGGACACAGCCCAGGCTCTGCAGCCACGCTCACCAAAGCCCCCTGCACACACAGGTCCCCACGGTCCCCTCCTCAGGAGCTGCGTGGCTTGGAAAGGATGTGGGTGGGAAGACAGGTCTTGTGCCTTGATATGAGGTGGGGAAAGGACTCTATTTCAGGCTCAGGGGTTTCCCAGCAGCTCCAAGTCAAGGTGACCCTCATCTCCAGCACTGCACAGACACATTGCTCTAAGCCAGACAGGCTGCAGCCAACACAGATGGTACTAATATAAAAACTTCTTTTTAAAGCTGAATGCAAATTTTTAAAGTAATTTACTCATCTGTTACTCCCGCTCCCAGCATTCAGCAAATGCATTTTTATTCATCTGCCCTGGCATACAAGCCTTTGCAATTAATACTTGTATTTATCATAACTCAAACTGACTCTGACTTATGTCCCCAGGAAAAAATGCTGGGAAAAATCTTTCTTAGTCATTTTAAATGAATGCTGCAAGACTGGGATTCACTGATGATATTTCATACATTTTCAATGAAATTCATATATACTCAGAGGTTTTCTTCTCTCTCAGGGTCTTTGACAGAGCTGTGTTCCAGGCAGAGCTGACAGTGCTGGCTGTGCTCACACACTTGTGTTTCTGTGTGAAAGTGCTTATTCCTTTATCATCCGTCACCAGGTTGGTTACCTTGGTGCCTGACCACCTCAAGTGAAGGGAGGCTTTTGCACAATGATATAAAATATCGGTTTTATGTATGTAATTGTGTGGTATGTGAGCATTCACAGTAAAACAACTTAGAACATAAAGCAATCTACCAGTGGTGACTGAACTCTTCAGTGATAATAAATTAGTGCTCAGGAAATAAATGGATCAAGAAATATTGTCCTATTACTACTACACTAAAAAACTATTTGTGTAGTGACCTCAAATTTCAGCAAATGCACCAAAATTTCCTTTTGAATCAGTCCCAAAGCTTTGCCAACAGAAACTCATTGATATCACTTTGGCCTCTGCTCAGGAGCTGTTCAAATGTAAAAAGCCCAAAGCAAGGCGTCTCTTCCTCTTTCAGAGGATGTTTATCACCTCTTGACACTAACCACTGCAAAATAAATGCCCTTCCAAGAAAAAAAAAAGACATTTCCATTTTCTGCTGACAGTAAGGTAAGTGATAGTTTCCTGCACGTTTTTGCTGACAGGTAAAAGGGCCAGACCCATCCCATCCATGCTTCCCTCCTTGTGAACTTCCCTCTTCAGCACAAATTTTGTGTTCTCAGTTTCTCACCTGACAGACCAGGCTCATGAGCAGGAGGCAGCAATGCTTTCACACCTAATGTATTCGGCAGCTAATAGACAGAGATGATCACAGATGTATTTGTTACTCCTCCTCCTTTTAAAGCACTGATTTCTGCCTCCTCCTGGAAATAACCAAGCACAGTTGTGTGTCTCAGGAGCTGCTGACCTGGCAATTGTGGGAGCAGCTGCAGGAGCAGAGCTTCTCCTTCCCCACCAGCACATTCCTGCAGCTTTGCTTCTGCATGGGAGTGTGGGGAGATGGTATTTCTGAAAAAAACTCCGTGCAACGAGAGCAGTTCTCCTATCTCATATTCCTGAAACACCAACTCTGAATCAGAAGGAGTGTGTTACACGGCACTCCATCACTTCCTGGGCTTTTCCTGAATTCAGAACTCCTGTGGAGAAGATTGTGGCACCCGGAGATGGGCCCTGCAGGCTTTCTGCAAGGCTACAGATGGCACGAGGCAACAAAATATGAATTAAGCTAATACAAATTGGATGTAGAGAATTAGGAAATAATAGTAAGAAAGCTGAATGAGAAAGCTCAATTTCAGCTAGAAGAAAACTAAAATCCAGAGGAATGTCTCCTGTATGAATTTTCCTTCTAGCAGAAACAATGTGAAACTGGATTTTTTTACTTAAATAAGTAATCTTTTCATCCAAATTTCTTCAGTGCCATATATATGTCTGTCTATGTAGTTTGAAAGCAAAACTTTCCTCAGACAGCCAGTCCTGCCTGCATTAGTTTTTACTTTTTTCTGTATTACTGTGACAAGAGTACTCCAGCTGAGTCAGCAGCAGGGGTCTGTCTGCTCACAGGAATAAGTAGTAACAGTGTGATTTTTTGGCAAAAGGGTGCACAGGCATATCTGCTCTCAAATTCACCAGCTCTGCAATCATTCCCTCTCTGTGACAAAAATTTTCCTCTAAGAAATACATTGAAAGAACAATTTTTCACAGTTCATCACACACACTAGAAAGAATATTTTTGAATTTCTCTTCCATCAGCACTTTCATGTTTATGACAGCTCAATGTATTAACATAAGACTTCCAATTACAGTTCTTGTATTTCCTTACACAAGGAAGAGTGTTCTGAAAACATGCTGCAGTTACAGGCATACTATTCAAATGTGCCCAGTGTGTGTTAGAGAGGGTGGGGAGAAATGTTTATAAGATAAAAATGCTGGTAAATGCTGGAACCCATTCACCTCCATTTCAGAAGTGTCATGACAGCTGTTATGTACTGAAATTTATAATCCATAGGATCATAAGAATTCTGTCTAGAGGATCAACAATGAGCAGAACTGGTACCAGCTGTGGAATGGAGGTGTTTGCACACAGGTGTCAGACTTAGCTGCAAGTCTGGGCTGGACACCTACATAGATTTACCTGAGTTTGCCTTTACTCTGAGTATACAGTAGCAACCTTTTCTTCTGTGTGCAGGGGCAAGGAAAGAAAACCAGAAATGGGAAAGAAATACATGCAAAAATTCTATACCTCAGCAAAATGAAATATGATTCTGAAATCTGGCTAAGGGTTTCAAAAGA
Source organism: Pyrgilauda ruficollis (assembly GCF_017590135.1). Lineage (NCBI taxonomy): Eukaryota > Metazoa > Chordata > Aves > Passeriformes > Passeridae > Pyrgilauda > Pyrgilauda ruficollis. The sequence continues at coordinate 268,657 of NW_024523956.1, forward strand.
GTGTGAAATGTGTAGTCTGCACCTTGATTAAGCAATTTATTTGCATTATTACCTATAAAATTACAGTCTCACTCAATGAACCATAATCCATATGTTGTCTATGGAGTTCCACCATCAGAGGAGGACACGCATAATGCAAGATCCCAGGGAGACATCTCTGTTCATTCTTGCATTTTGTTAAGAACATGGATTTTAAGACGACCATTAAATCGTTTTATGTGATATACTGAGTAAGCTGAGTCAAGGTGGTTGTGGGGAATATCCCTCCTTGGTTTGCTGCCTCTCCTGCACTTTGCTGTGAAGGCCCACAAGGACAGGGAGGTACTCTGGCTGCAGTGACCTTCACTGTTACAGCCTGTGAAGAGATTCACATCACTCAACTCACCCTCAGCCATCTCCTGTGAAGATAATGGAGAGCTTCATTCATTTGGTTAAAGCCACTGTCCCAACTGCCAGCAAAGTGCTGGCTCTGCCCAGCAGCAGGTGAGTGCAGCCTGCGGAGCGATGTCAGCCCGGCACGTGTGGCTCTTGGGGGTCTCCTCATGAGCAGCCTGCCCACTCTTGGCCGGGGTACTTGAGCAGTGCAGGCTCTGGGGCAGCCCCTTCCCCTCTCTGCTCTCCACCGGGGCCTGGGGGGCTTGGTCACAGCACAACAACACATCAGTGCTCAGTCACATCAGGTCTGAAGTGTCCCTGTGTGCGTGGGCAGGGCACAGCGGGTGAGACAGGCTCCCACTCACAGACAGGCCTCACTGGGACACTGCTGGTGGTTTATTTTAATCTGAATTGTTGTATTGCAGTTGGTGCTGTCTCCCTGTGACACTTAAGTATAGTGAGCCAAATAATGCAGGGCTAAACAGGATAGAAATGATGACTAGCATGCTTCAAACCTCTCCAGAACCACTCCAATATATTTCCTGTGCAGGAGTTTGGAAACATCAACTTTTCTGTGCGTGGATGAAAAAAATTTCACTCTGAGGAGAAAGGAAAAGGAATGGCTGTATTTTACTTCCTTTCTTTTTAAGCCTGATTCTTTTTAAGCCTGATTCAGCCTTTCTTTTTAAGCCAAATGCCTTTAAAGGAAAATGAAATGCTGAAACAAATTCCTGGAAGAGAGATGAATGAACGGTCCATTAGTGAAACACTAAAACATGCAAAACACAGTCACTGATACTATGCTCACTCTCACTGGACATAACATGTGTTCTTTGTTTATTATCAATAAAATATTTACACTTTAACATTCAATTGGCTTATGCAGTTAGTCACTCTGAGCAATAAATAAGATCACAGTTTCTTGTTAAATCTCATTTCCGGATCCAAATAAAATTACTTACAGTGCAATGCATGCCACAATCACAGTATGCTGTGTACTTTATTGCTGATTCTGTATACATCTTTCTGTGTGAGCCTTCACTACAGGCTTTTTAAGGATATTTATTTCTTCATCTGCAGAAGAAGACCCAGTCTCAAAGCAGCATCTACCCAGACCACCAGAGCTTTCATACAGACAGAACTGTAATACAAAAAGCCACTGAAATGTGCAGAACAAGCTGGGTGAGAAGGGAGGAAGGCAGGAGAGCTTGGAGGAGAGCTGGAGGGCAGCTGGAAGCGCCTGTTGGGCAGGGCAGGGTCGGGGGTCTGGGGACGGAGGGCACTCAGGGGGTCCCAGCTCAGCACCCACCCGTGTGCCTGCTCACGGCAGAGCCCTGGCCTGCAGCTCGCTGCCGAGCCCTTCTGCGGCACGCAGCCGTGGCAGGTGGGTGCCCCTGTCCTGCCAGCGAGCCCCACGCCACAGCAGCGCAGGCACGTCAGAGGAAATGCCTTATCGTGGTCAGCACGAGTGTGTCTGGTCCCAGGGTGAGCCAGCTGCCTCCCAATGGCCCAAGGCAGTCAACTGCCCAGAGTCAGACATGCCCAAAGGACTGCCACTGAGCTTAGTGTCTCCTTCCCACATGTGAGATACAAAGTTGGGTTTCGTGTCAGGTACATACAGGTAGTGTGTGTACTTGTGATTGTGATTTGTGTGGAAACTGATCACAGGACAATTAAAAGATGAATTCTAAAAAATAACTGCGGGAGTAAAGCATGGAAAAAGGCCTTAGAACTTATCCTTTGTTTACAAATAACATCTGAATTAAAGCTTTAAGGATGTTGCTACTAGACAGGAACTTTCTGCATGTAGCTAAGCATTTAAACAGCTTTGCAGTAATAACCTTTTGAAATATAATTTTTAGAATATTGCTTGTAATAAGGAGCTTTAAAAATATAGGTTTAGAATATATGTAAAGGAAATATGCTTATCTCAACACCTTAGCAAGACAGTAACAAGCAGCTTGAGGAAGGAAGTTGAACATCAACTCAAGGATTGATAGCTTCGACCAAGGGAAGCTTGGACATCACCGTCATGAGATTTATAGTCTTTGCAAGTAAAAGGTGGACACACATCTGGAGTCTGGACCTCACCAGCTGGAAGACCTCTTTCTTCTTTGGGAAGTCAAACCCCACCATCTGGGGATACTCCTTTCTGGGGTACATCCTGAGAAAAACTAACTCACAATAGTGTATGGAATTGTGACGTAAAAATTGGGAATAGAAACTGCCGGGAATCGAAACTGCTGAGAAAGCTGTGTGTACCCCATAAATACCTGTAAGCCTCAACCATCGGTGTGCAGTTGGAGGGAAAACTTCCCCCGCTGTACCCAGCGCTGTTTTGCCCATACTTTACCATATTAATTAATAAATTGATTGTTGCTTGAATATTGGCCTAGTCAAGCTTCTTATTTATAAACCACACACAGATTAGACACTTTCACCTTTCAAACATAAACATTTCAAAGTAAAATATTTTAAAAATCCCTAACTAAGTCTTTAGATGGGACCATGTACTCCAGTTTATGCATTAATATTAAAATGAACACATAAAACATACTCCTATCTGTTACAGCCAAGCAGAAAGTGCACAAAGCCCAGTTACTTTGACTCATTAACAGATGAGTTAATGAGTTTCATTACTGGAAATGCCTTCAGTGTTTAGGCGTGCAGGAGATTTTGGAGTAGACAGTGGGTTCCTTCTTTCAATATTATCCCTAACACCTTAGAGCATCTTGCTTCAGTGTCACTTGCACCAGACACATATTTAAAAGTGGAAAAGTCTCTTTGGTGGCATCAAGGAGCACTGAACTGGCAAGTAGAGATGGCAGCAGGACTTCAGGATTCAGTGCTGAACTGTCCCAGGATGTGGAATAGCACATGCAGCTGTAAACCCAGGGCTCCAAGGAGGAGCTTCACTTGTGCTTTCCACTTGGGCTCCCTGACCCCAACCCCTGCAAAAAGCTCAGTGATTTATGGCTCATCTCAGTCATTTTTCTACACACAAAGACAGTTTTTGAGGAGAAAGGGAAAAGGGGACTCCTGGGAGGGACACCAGCCCATGGTCACAGCTGCAATGGACAAGCAGCTTTGACAAGACCTGGTTGAGATCCTGATGGAGACCCAGGCTGTCAGAAGAATAGGTGTGACACTGGGCCCAGCTTGCAATCCTCCCTGCTCCTGACATCAGCTTCAGCATGCTTGTCTATTTTCTTTGAAGTGACCTCACAAAATTGACCTCTGGAACTCAGGACTACAAGCAAATGCCCACTGTCCGTGCTCATAGGCCAGTTCTGAATTTGGCACCGTTCCTTCCTCACAGACTCATCACAATGTCCACTTTGCTGAGTGTCTTGCTGAGATAGCTCATAGGTGTCCTGCTTTCACAGCAGGAGTTTACTTGTCACAGCAGAAGGGGGGAAATCCCAGGGGAGAGCTTCACTTTCTTGTGTTTGCTTGTTTGATGCTACTATATTCCTCTTTGAATATCTCAAGGCCCTTCTCAATAAGGCACTAATTGAAAGAGAAATGTCTTTTGCAACCCTAAAAATCAGAAATTTTATTCATATCAGCAAAAACTCAGTGATTGCCACTACAATTTTTATGTTGCGTGGGAATTATCTTTCTGAACACCTATTTAAGCAACAGCAAAACTGTGAGCTTCTATAAGAAAAGCAAAGCAACATAATTTTATGTGGAGTATGACACTGCCCCGGATCCTTGTGTGGGTGACCGATGATACAACTAAACATTGGACCACGTGTTACAAATTTTGAAATTGATTAATCTGTTTGAATTTTTTTTCTGAAAGAGAATTGGATATCTAAGTTACATTTTATGTTCATAAATATTCACTCTAATCCACCAAAGCCAAATTAAATGAAAGCAAAATAGGTGCAATTAATCTTTCATTTACTTCTGAATGTGTGTTCTTTTTTTTCCCCCTCATTACCTCGTTAGCGCTTGGCGCTCTGAACTGGACACAAAAATTGCGAATTTATTTTCCAAGATCATGCAACATAGACTTAAAAGTGTTTAAAAAGCTTCATATACCTCTTTCTTCATACTAAAGTTCTTCTTGGAGTGGTTGATGGAGGACTGATTAGTGACAGGAGGATGTTCAATAAGTGACAGCAAAATGCTCATTATGTGATACATATTGAAGACAATTATAAGCTCATTAGGAAAATGTCTTTTAAATTATTATAAAACATCAGTAGCAATGAAAAAAACATTAGCACCACTGATATTTTTGAAGTGTTTTATACTTAAAGTTGTAAAGAAATTTGTAGACTTCAATATAAATTGTGACCCAATTTTGAAAGAATTTTTAAAAGCCTACAATCACCAAAACCTAGCATTTTATTTTCCTCATCCTTAAAGTAAATTAGGGTCAAAAGGTGATTTTTAAAAAATTATTTTTAAATAGAAGCAAACAGAAACTTTGGGTCCCAAGCCAATGTTGATGAATATGTGCACTGTTCTGTGGGGAGACCCACACTTGCTTGCTTTTGGCCACTTCTCTTGGAAGCTGTGACACAAAATCAGATGAAGCTGTTTCTAACCCCAGCATCAAAGTTATTTTGAAATTAGAAAATGTGCAGCCTAAGGACAACTGAAAATAAGCTGCTCAGTTGAAACTCTATAGTAAAAGTGATCAACAACAAAATGAAGTCGCTAAAAAATCTTCCGATTTATAATACTTTTTATTTTCTCCCCTTAGAAAAAGCACTATCCAATCTCATTGGTTCTGGAACCTCACAAAACTCCTGAGTCGTGCAGAATCTTGCTTATATGGAGGTGTCTTGTTTTCAAAGATGCAAGAATGAGACCTGAAAGCACCCTTGAGCTCAAGTCTTAAAGATGGAGAATGTGGAAACCGTTAGAGAGGAACAAGTTGGCTACACCTAGAAAAAGATGTGCTATTATTGTGTTTTTTTCTCTTAACAGCTAAGGTTTTTCTGGGTATTATCACTTCTGTGCAGTCTGTCATGCATTATTAAATATCTGGCACGTTTTGTGGATGCTGTGATTCCTGCTCAGGGCAGCTCTGGGTTCGTACTCATTTCTTGCCTCCCTTGTTTCGCCCTAACCCAGCCATTAACTAAAGCTTTGTTGAGGCTCCATCCTTAAATGATGCTTCCTGCTGGATAGGCACATGCTCAGACCAGCTTCCACTTTGGTGTCCTAGCACAGAACATCTGGTCAAAATGAGGGAATCAAAGCTTGATATCCAAGAAAAATTATTGTTAAAAGTTCGTGGTAAATGCAGACCCGCACGCACAGTGAGTTTTTTCTAAATGAGATTTTCCTCAGCCGCTGGGAGCTGTGCCAAGGCAGCAGAGCCAGGGCGTGTTTTGGCTGCAGGAGCAGTGCTGGAAGAGCTGAGCAGAAGGGAGAGAGTGGCACAGAGGGCAGGCAGTGCAGGACCTGGAGCTGGACACGCACCCTGGCCAGCCCCCCATCCCTGAGAGCCCTGCAGCTCCCTGGGGCACCCTGCCAGAGCACCCCTCTCCCCCTGCCACTCCCCAGCCCGAGCTGCGTGCCTGGATGGTGACAAAGAGGGAAAGGGGCCAGCCACCTCCTGCCCACGAGCTCCAGCGTGGGCTGCGTGCTGTCATAGCCAAGTGCTGCAAAGCATCCCCTGGCCTTCCGTCAGCCTTGGCAGGCAGAAGTCCTCCTAAGCCTCTGCACAAGGAGGGGAAGGGGGTCATGTCAGCGTCAGGAGAGCACTGCCTTTCATTGAGACTGCCTGGAAGGCCACACCGGCAGGTTTCTGGAGTTATTCAGGACCTAAATTAGGTCACAGCCAATTACTGCCTGCATGGTGGAGACCTTGGTGCTGCAGAATGGCTGAGCCTTGGAATAAAAATGCAAGAATTCAGCAGATGATATATCACTGCTTGTGTCACACATGGCCATTTATCTCCAGTTAAGACATGAATAATGCACTAAAAGGTTTTTTACTGACCAGACAATTTCTTCAACTTTCCTTCCTGAAGTGTGTTACTGGGGCTTCAGGTATATGGGCAAGAAGGAAAATACCTGGGGGCTGGCAAGATTCAGGAATTAGTTCTGCTTTCATGGACTTTAATGAGTCAAAAGCATCTCACAGAAGTGAGATGAAGCTAGACTAAGAAAATAGAAATGGAGGTAAACGTTTAAAGCCTTTTCAAGCCTAACAACAGACTACTATGTAACAAAAGTGGGTTTCACCAACTTGTCTCAAGAAGCAAGTCAAGAAGCAATGCAGCCTGCTAAATCCAGGTCACTGGTCTGCCTTTCAGACAAGCACATGGTTTTCTGCCAGCACCTCCACACTTGCCTTTGCAGTTCCTTCTGCTTACAGAATTTGAAAAGGCATTCTTAAGAATTCGTGAAAAGCCATTAGAAAAGCAACACTCAAAGACTAGTGGATTAAAATCCCAAATGTCAGATCATGGTCATTGCACGTTGCACTGTGTTGAGCCGTCGCTAAGAAAACTTCTACAAACACACATACACACATGCACAGACCCCCTCACACTGGGACAGCACTCACAACACCGTGTCTGCTATTTAAAGACACCAAATCCTTCTCATTAGTGCATGCTCCTCACATGGATTTCCCAGGGCCAGCACTGTCATTATTCATGCTGATGGCACAGGAGGCTTTCACTTCCATCCAGCCCCTACACCCTTTGAACAGGATCACAATGACAGCAGACATGGGCTGTCTATATCAGACATCACAGCATATTTTAAAACTAATTCTCTGCTCTTCTGACCTGCCATGGTATTTTCCCTCTTTATAAATAAATGGCTTCCTAAGAACAAAATATCAGCTATGTAGTAAAGGTTGCTCAGAAGTTTATTTCCAAGGCTTGGAATTCTCTGAACTTCTCAAAGATTTATCTCTGTTTTATTTCTTTGAACCAAGATTTCCCTAAACCCTTTGTCTTTAATGGAAGAGAGATTCTTACATTGCAAAGCTACAGAAAGAAAATTACCTAATTGAAACCTGACAGCCAAGTTTAAGAACATCAATAAAGAGCTGAGAACTTACTCAGCTCTTATCTTACTAAGATAAAGGAAAATTCAAAGAATAAAATTCCATTGTTTGAGATATTGCAATTGTTATATAGAAAAGCATCAGTAAAGGCATTGATGTAAAATGAGGAAAGGAACAGAGCATATCTCAATGTGAGCACAGCAGAGCTTGCTTTTAGCACAAAGGAATAAACAGAGACCCAGAAAGATTTGCAGAGAGTTTGTACTCAACCAAAGACACACATGAGTTCCAGGGTTCTTTGGCTTTCAGAGATAAAAACTGCTGCTGAGACATCAAGACGGACACAAACGAAAAAGGAAGGTTTTGACTTAATAATTTCTATATTCTTTTTAACCTTCCTCTTAGTCATTCAAAATTGTTAAAAAGAGATATGTTTCAAACATGTTGTAACACCACAACTTACCTCACCACTGTCAGCTCTGCAGGTGCCTAAAGGAAAATAAACTTCCTAATTCTAACCAGACAATCATAAAAATCCTAATAAGGAACACACTAGGAATGTTAGGTATGGAAATAGCCTTTATGTTTTTTTTTAATTTTTCACTGTATCTACCACAATTGGATATTTTTTATTCTATGACTGCAGGTCTAAAAAAGATGGCCACTGCACGTGTGTTTGTACATATACAAGGAATCATGAGGGAGTGAATTAAAGCAATGAAAAATTCCTCTCTCTCTCGGTTCTGCAGATTCATAGATAAATCCTTCCAGAAGAGAGCCATGGCGACAGCTGAAATCTTACCAATCATTTCTCTGGAGAAGTATTTCTCTGGAGTCATAAAGGCTAGACTCTCCTCCTCTCAGTCATTAATAAAAGGGTCCCCTGACTGGGTTATCAGTTGAGGCTTCCCCTCATCCCCAGGCTTTCCTGCAAGCACTGGAAGACGAGGCTGAGCAGGGCTGCTGTGGCTGAGGGCAGAGGAGAGCTGGGGAGGAGGTGAAGCTGCTCCCTTGTGTCCTCCTGGCAGCTCCCAGGGGCCGTGGTGCCAGCCAGGCCAGGCTCTCAGGTGCGATGGCACGGGCTCTCAGGTGCCCCAAGGCTGGATCTGCTGTGGTCTCACCCCTGTGGGGAGCCCAGCCGAGCCGAGCCCTCAGCCCAGCCTAGCCCAGCCAGTGCCCACACTGGAGCGGGGAACGGGTGTGTGGTGGGCTGCAGTTTCCTGCAGCCCCTCCTGCATCTGTCCAAGCAGCAAAAGCCTGAGTTTGCCACCAGATCTCAGCTTTCAGTTTGGGATTTTTTTCAGGGAAGTAATTTCCAGAGCAATAAAGAACAAGTCTGAGTCTATCTTAAAACTACACACTTTTAGGTGTAATCATTTTGATCTGTCTCCCTGATAAAAAAAAAGATTTATCTGAAAGTCCTGAAGGCACTAAAGCTGTTGTGAGGAAGGATGCTGAGCACACTGGTCAGTGAGATAAATGAACCTAGTCAGGCTAGGAATAGCACCAGAAAGATGTTAGTAAATCAGTGCTTGGGGAATCGGCTTCTGCTTAGCTTTCTATTTTTTTCCCTCTTTCTGATTTCCCTGCCAAGACAACCAGAGGCAGATCTTTGCAAATGTTTTCCTGCAATTTTCTGTTTAAAAACCAATTGTGTTTACACAGTTGGGATGTCATATGTGGCATATTGGTTAAGGGTGTATTGTAACCAATATAAGAAACAAAAAAGCCACAAATCCCACTCCGTCTGTTTTTGTCTGGTTTCTTCCCTGCCCTTGAGCTCTGAGAAATGTACTTTGCTCTGTCCTCCACACAGTAAATTCATGGAGTAGAGACTCAACCATTGTCCGTCTGGGATTGTTTCAGCAACTACTCTTGCTTTTTCTTTCATTTTATATGATGCTCTCCAGAAGCCACATTTTCACATCTTCTCAGAAATCCATTTGTCCTGCAATAGGAAACCTTTCCCTAAACCAAGTACTTGTTTCAGCAGGATGGTTTATTATCCATTCTCAGACATTTGTTCTCTTTCTACAAATGGAGGCAACAAATGAAATAAAAACTGTAAAGCTGACAAATACCAGCCATCAGAGTGCAGATTAAGAGCACCACAACAACATTTTTTTATTATGACTGCTGAGGTCATAGAGTAAATTTAAAAAAAATGGCTTTGTATCATCTCTTTTCTGACCTTAACCCACAGGCAGAGAAACAGCCAGAGGCTGTGCACATCCTCCTGTCACTACAGACAAGTCCAAAGTGTTCTACTTTCTTTTGGAGCCAGGCTCTCCTCCATGGTGCCCAGCAATAAGACAAGAAGTAATGGGCTGAACGATGCCCAGGAAGTTCCTGAACTTGAAGAAAAACAACTTTCCTGTGCCGTGACCAAGCCCTGGAACAGGTTGCCCCGAGAGGGTGTACAGTCTCCCTCACTGGAGATATTCCAGAATAATCTGGACACAGTCGTGTGTCATGGGCTCTGGGATGAGCTGGCTGAGCTGGGAGGCTGGACAGATGAGCCTCTGCAGCCCATTCCAGCCTGACCCATCTGGGGCTCAGCGTTCCTGCAGGGGGTCTCAGACACTGCTCTGAGTTCCCTGCTCAGACACTGACCACTGCTCCTCCAGCTCCACACGCCTCCACTGCCACGTCCCCACGGCTCTTGTCCTTGCTGAGCCACAGAGACCGTGAGGAGTGGCCGCAGCACCCTCTGGGAACCAGCACCACTGCCTCCAGCCTCCTTGTTTCCTGGACAGGCAGTTCATGGCTGCTTTTCTTCTACAATATCCCCATCTTCCTTCCTGCTGGTGGGGCTTCAGCTGGTTTGCTGTGGTGTGCGAACCCATGAGAACAATATCCATTTTCACTGTCTCATGTGTGAATTGCTTATAGGAATAATCTTCCTATGAGGCTGCAAAGCCAAAGCCTCCAGGGCTGGCAGAGGGGCTGATGGCATCTCTGCCATGCAAACACATCTCTGAGCCAAAGGTGCTTTGCTGTAACCCAAAATATACCAAGAGAGGATGTGCCCTGGGTTTGTATAAAGCTCTCTTGCCTTTGAAATCAAGCTGTGTTCTCTATTGTTTCCATTAATATATTTGCTAGCATCAAAAATTGTTAAAGGTGAAACAGAATTTCAGTCAGGGAGAGAGATAAGCCACCTTTTTGAGATCTGTTCAGACCAGGAAACAGTGGATGACACCCACGTCAAACTGATGTCATAGAGCTAAGCAGAGTGAAAGACCCTGTATCTCCAGCACAATGTAGATGTAGAACAAAAGCTGGGTCTCAAACTGCTTGCAGCTGCTTCTGAGCATACCTTTCAAGTGAAAACAACTGCTCAAATAAACCTTGGGGAGAAACAAAGTGAACAGCTACATGAATCACGAATGACACCACACCGAGTGTTACAAGTCTTCTGGATGGAGCCATCTGTTCTTGGAACCCATATATTTATGCTTCCAATGTGACTTTCTATATTCCTGCAACTAGAGCTGATATTAAACATGGTCATGCATGTGTGTGTTAGTACATTTTTCTTGCAGCTTTTTTTAACTGCTGAGTTTATACAACAGCTTTCATGCTAGGATACAAACAGAAATTTTCCTCAGTCATACTCATGTGACCATAGATCACTGGATATGACAGAGTAATGCAAAGAGTAAAAATGCTTTTTTCCCACTGTTGAACAGAAAAATATTTCTCTCTTCCTATTAGATGATTATTAGCTTTTCAGCAAGAAAGATATGGCCTTGCAAAGACTCCTCTTTTTTTCCTTACTTTGCTCAAAGTTTCTGAGGAGCCTGAACTGAGTGATGCTCTTTTCTTTCCAAGTACTACGGGAGCACTGAATTGTGATTCATTATCCTGTCCTCAGGGGTTCAGGAGACAGCAACACACATTCCTGTGTTACAAGAGATCACACGCTAATTAACAGCATTATACATTTATGAACCAATTATCATATTTGCACAGGACAAGTACATCCTACTTCTAATTATAATTTCAGGTCTCACTTGAATAAGCTGTCATTGAAGAAAAGCCCAGTGCACCCTGTTAGCATTTTGCAAATGGAAGCCAAGATGTTCAAGTGTGCTCAGCAGCTTCCTTCCCCAGCACCATCCCTGGCACGAGCAGGATTCTGTCCTCACCTGTGCAGGAAAGGGCTGATTTGCCTTTACTTGACAAATGCTTCTCACTTCTTCCAGACCATCCTGCCTCAGCCCCTCCCTTCAGGGCTCAGAATAGGAGGGGAGGTGGATTATGCCCTCAAAGGCCTGGTACTTGGAAAATAAACACCAGACACCCAGGTACCATAAACTTGGCAGTTAGAAGTTACCAGCTCTTTGCTAGCAGTGCAGTCTCTCCCTCAACCTCTCTCTCCCTCTCTCTCTCTCTTTACCTACCAGCCATGCAGAGACCCCTGGCCAGAGATTTGGGCAGAGAGGTTCCATTCAATCAATTATCTGAGTCTGGGAAATGCAAAGCCCCTGTGAACTGGCCGTCCTGTTAAACTCATGGCTGTTTGTGATGACCCATGGTGTTGTGTCCTGTGTCTGTCTCCAATCCACAACCCCACATACCAGAGGTGAGTCTTTGCTTGAATGACTTTTGTGTAAAAAGAAAAGAAGCTGCCTCCCAGAGCAGCTCAGGTGTGACTTCCCCTTCTGTGAGGGCAAGCACAAGCTGCTATCTCCCACCCCTCGCAGGGGTGGGTGTTCCCTGCCTCCACATCTCACACATCTCCACATCCCTTCTGTGTGCTCCACCACAACATTTCTTAATGGCCTCAGCCTCTGTTTTTTCCATCAACAAACCAATCCAAATTATTTTCTCTTCCCGCAGTGGTGTTCTGTATGTGTAACTTCCACAGCCACCTTCACTACCCATCTGTACAGGGAGTACAGAGGAAAAAAATATTTTTAGTAGTCCTTTAAAACAGACAGAAATGAGTCATTCTAACTGATAGTGTCATGGGAAAGCCTGGCCCACACATCTGTCTGGAAAATTCATGGGTACCTGAGAACAAGAAATCATAATATTTGGCTCTGGAATTTATAATATTTGCTTCTTCTGCTACTCCTTCTGCTGAAATATATTCTGTTACATTTTTGTCAATTCCCAGATAAGGAAAGAAGCAACACTTTAATCTTCTCTGAGGCAGACTGTATATTTTAAGAGCTCTAAAAACATGAGTTTCCAAAGCACTGTCGCTGTTCCTGCAGGCAGAAATGTTGCAAACCAAGTAATAAGACTTCAAGCACTAATCAAAATATTCAGAATTGCCAAGTTGGTAACAAACAACCTGAAGCCTAAATAGCTCTTAGCAGTAAAAATAAATCTAGCCTTGTCTGGGATCTCCATGGACTTTTGTACTTCATGAACCAAAAATATCTTTCCATTTCAGCTTTTAAATTAGTTGCTGTTTAGGCTACCTCAACATCTGTGGGAAAACCTTCCCTGGCAGAGGAAAGAAACAGCTCTGCAGAGATTCTGGGTAGTGAGGTCGAGCTGTATCTGCAGAGGAGACCTGCTTCCAACACCAGCCTGCCAGCCCTGTTTTATTACTGAAATGGTTTTGGTTGAATGTAATGAATCTGCTCTGCTGCTCTGCCAGCAGCAGACGCTGGCTCTGGGCATGTGGTGGCCAGGGCCGCTGCTTGGCCTGTGCCAGAGGCAGGGGCTGCTGTGTCCAGAGTAAAAATACTAGAAATTTTCATTAAAATAATCTCTTCTAGTCCCTTTTGAACTACATTTTAAGTTTCTCAGACTATACCAAACGATCTGCATGAACACCACATGCCACAAGCTGTTCAGTGTTGTTCACAACTTGAGGCAAGAGCTGGTGACACTGTGATGTTTACTGACAAGATAAAATGCATCCTAGAGAAAAACAGCATTATTTCTTTCCCAAATGAAAGCAGGTGTCCCTAAAGCTGTAGACGCTCTCTGAAATGCCTGTTTAAAGTAATTGGTATATAGGAACACTTTCCACTAGCTTCGGGCAGCAGAATGTTTAAAGACGTGGTCTAAACACCTGACTCCTTTATCAGGTGTGTGTTTAAGGCAGGTGTTAATGCCCATCCTTCTACTGCTGAACCAGACAACCACACGTGCTCACGGGATGTGTTGGGAGCTCTCCTCTCTGAGTGTGCTGCTACGAGGAAGTCCCAAAGGCTGTCCAGAGAGATGGATCTTCAGCTGGTCTTTTGGGGATGCAGGTGAGGTCGTTGGTACAAAAATTTCTCTGCCCTGAGTATTTTGCAGCACAGTTATGAGCTTTAAGTCCAATTTATTTGACTTCTACAGTGGAAAAAACAGCTGGAGATGTGTGCCTCCAGGGAGAGACCCCAAACAAAGGAATCTCTGGCCCTTTATACCCTGACAGTCCATGCACCTGATCTTCACCCACCCCTCACACACCCTGCACACACTTCTTTGTCCAAAGGTGATTTTTGGTCTGGGGTCTTCCAGCTCCTTACTGGGTTCCTCCTCTGTCTCACAGTGGGTCAGTAGCTGACTTCATGTTGTGGCTTCCTTATCTCCCAGCTTCCACTGGCCTCAGGGCTGCTTTTTACATAACTACGCAAGAGCTCAAGACAAGTTCAGTCTAAGATAAAACTTGAGAGAAATTCAGTCTGAGGCTTTAGTTCAGTTCTAGTTATTCATATTAAGCAATCTTATTCAAAAGAATCCCCTTAGCAGAACTGGGCTGGCTACAGGCCCTCTGAAGGACTCACTCAGGAGCCCATCTGACAGGTCCATATATCCTGGGGCATCCTGTGCTCTCCCCGCTCCCTCCTCCCTCAGTGCAGCACGGGCAGGAGGAGCAGCTCTCCAAAGCAGCACTGCAGAAACTGGGAATCGAGTGGGTGAGTAACATTATTGGTTCCCAGCTCAGTTCAGTATGAGAAGAGATCTGGTCTCTGGTTTCATTCCTGCTGGGGCAAATGAGATGAAACGGAGACAAAGTAGAAAATATGCACATCTGAAGTGGAAAGGAATTCACTGGGACTGATAAAACAGAATCTTAACAAACATTTAAAGAAAATACTTAAATCCATTTTATTCCCCTACTGTATATGAAAGACAAAGAATTTGAGGTACCAGTCTGAATTAATTTTGAGTCAGTTCACACGCAGAAAATGTACTTTGGCTTTGCTCAAGGGGAGGCAGTTAATGAATCTAACCTCATAGCTATAAAGTATCAGCTCCATAGTTAGCACAATAACCTCAGACCAGTAAGCCTCATTATCTGTACTGCTCACTTAATCCTGTTTAATTAGGCATAGATAAATAAATGGAAAAGAAATTACATTATTTATCAGTTCAAACATTAAATAAAGCAAACCAATAATAATCACCAGTTAAAGCCAATATCTCTTGCAGTAGTCACACATTTCTGCTGTTTTGCTGACAGGATGCCCAGGCTTCCTCCTTGCTTCCCTGGGTGGCACCAATGCTGTACCCACAAGACATCAGGTCAATTTTTCCTGTGGTCTTTCCACTGTTTGCAGTACTGTGTTCCACATTCTGTCTGGGTACACATTTTCCATCAGTGGCTCCAGATTTATTCGGAGTCTTGGATGTGGGTTTATTTAGCTCTCTAAGCAGAAGTGATAGATGTTACTTCCTTCTGGTATTTTGCCTGTTAGAAAACACATTTTCTTCCATTTCTCACTGTTTCTGCTCAGCTTTGGTCAATACTTCTCTTTGGTTACCTACAGAATTTATCATTGCATTTAATTACTCTTTTCAGTTTGCCAAAGAATCACGACATTTAAATGGTTTAAAAAAGTTGAAACTGTTCAATTGTGATTATGTGTTCCTCAGCTCTCTGTTTCAGCAAGCTAAATGTTTTCAGCAGGCTCTTGGAAACAGCATTTTTTTAAAGACATATTTTGGTTCATCTTCACACCTTTTGTTTTATTTACTGTGCCACTAACTTTACCTCCTATCATCTTCAGCAGTATTACCACTGAGACTTTTTGTGCAGCTCCATTACTATCCTTACCCTGCTTTCCCAGTCCCCTCTCTGTACTGGCTCTGGCTGGCTTGGAGCAGCCCCACCTTTGAAGGCTTCCTTTGGAGCCTTGGCACAGAGCAATTCCTTACCCTGTCAATCACAAATGTCCTCCCTGGCCACTGCTCTCTCTTGAATAAAGAAACCACTAGAGTTGGGGCAGAACTGATTGTACAGTAAAAAATGGTAATAACAATACCCAAGCACAATAAAGTATTATTTTCTGAAAGAATATTGGGGTGTGACTAGGTATTTGGTAGGATTTTGTCTCTTTTATTATTATTATAGTATCCTTCAAAATAGTTTATTTCCAAGAAATTTACCAGAGTTGTTGTTTTGCTGTGTTTTGGGGAAAATCCACCCCCAGACATACACAACCATGCATGAACACAGCCAAGCTCACTGCCCTCAAGCACAGACACTGAAAGCAGTGGTCCATGCAGTGACTTCTGCTTTCAGAACACTCACATCCCTGGCACAGAGAGGGATGATGTGAGGGCTCCTCCCTGGACACGTGTGACATCTGTGAGGGGAACCCCAGGGACACAGCTCTGAAAAGAGGGAGGCAGAGCATTTCACAAAGCTAATTCTTGCCATGAAGGACATCCCTCACCAGCAGATATTTCAAACACATGAAATAGAATGACCTTTCTGAGAAACAGATAGATAAAGAAATGGAAACTATAGTGCTTTTGAACATAAGTGCATTTACATGGATAATCAGATTGCAGAGATAGCAGGCTAGATACTTACTTTAAGACATCTCTATTTCTTTCCTGGCAGAGGTATAAAGATTTTCACAGGTCTTTTCAATAGAGGAAACGGGAGCTGGATGCTCTCAGTAATCCAATTGCTTGCCCATATAATCGCATTGTAAAGAAAACAGTAATGCTGTAAAAGCAGGAGAGAAGAAAAATCCAGACCAGCTTCACTCTCTGTCTCACTGCTCAAAGTGTAAATGTCATGCTTTTTATGTGTGCAAACAAATGAAGAAATAAATCTTGCACATCTTTTAGAAGATACATTTATTCTGCATCTTTAAGGGCACGTGTCTCACCAGAAGTGTGTTCCGTGATCTGGAGCACTGCAGTGATTTCTGTGCCATGTCAGAGCCTGGTGCACACCGAGGACTTGCCGGTGCACATCTTTGGGAAGGAACAGGATTTCAGCGTGGGAGGCAGGGTCCCCTTAGCTTGGGGCAGTGCCGGTGTCGGGGCAGAGCTGCTCTGACCCACACCCTGCTGCAGGATCCCAGCCTGGGGAGCCAGAGGCTGGACTGAAGCTGAGAGAAAGGCAGCTGACAGAGGCTGTGTTTTGGGTTTGCCTTTCTGAAATCTCATGTCTGTATTTACTTCTTTTATGAAACAGGCAGAAGGTTTAGGTATTACCACAATGCAAAACATTTAATTTGCATATAAGAGAAATGGCCTATGTAATTTTGCAAAAAATAAAAGAATATTTTAAAATGCTTTGATCCGGCCTTCAGCATTTCAGCACCTCTTATACACAAGCCCACAGGGAAGTTAAAGACTTGTATAATATTACAAGCTGTATCTCCACAGGAGTCTATGAGTTTATTAATTCCTTAGGAGTTTTTCAAGGCTGTCATCTTCAGTTTAGATACTTCAAGCATTTTTTTTCTCCTGCCTCTAAGACCACTGAATGTGTTGTTTGAAACACCAGCCTTAATGCCCTCCCTACCACAGCACTGACCTGCTGGCTTTATTCCCTTCAGTTTGCTTCTCCCATATTTTCTAGCAACTACTTCCAAACCAAAATGGCACTTTCTGGCCCATTTCCCTCTTCCATCCTTTAGTCCCTGTATGCTGCTAGCTCAGAGATGCAGCTTCCAGTGTCTCACCCCTGCTGTGTGACCACTCTGCTCGGAGCTCCTGCAGTCCCAAACACAAGCTGGGAGCCGTTCTCAGCCCACCCAGCCCTGCCTTCTCCTCCCCCGTGCTGAGGAAGAGCCAGGAGAGGCACAGGGACCACTCCACTGTCCTCCGCTGCTACTGGAGGCAAAAAGGCTCTTCCAACCAGGAAAATGAGCAATCTCACATAGGAACACTCTCAGGGTGGTAGAGGATGGGAATGAGAGTTCCCTCAGTATCCTTCCCCACAGAAGCCTCTTTGGTCAGCCATCCTGGTGGCTGAGGGGGCTGGAATTTAGACAATGGACTAATGCACAGGCTTTAAAGGACATGTAAGGATAGGAGAAAAAAAAAAAAAACAGAGAGAGAATAAAACTTTGCTACTCTGAAGCACAATATTAACACGGAGGACAAGACAAAATGGTTGATTTTCATTTTGGTAGTGCTAAGTCTAAAAAAGGCCAGAGCAAGTGTTGCTTATGATACCATCCTTTTATGCCCTCCCAGTTGTCAAACAAGGCACCACAGATCTTTTTACATTTAGGTACCAGTGGGAGTGGTTTTGCATAGGGAAGCATTTAAGAAAATAGATCTTATTTCTGAGATTTCCTGTATTTCCCTTCCCTGCTAAAGTTTGAGGAAACTGATACTCCCACCAACTGGTGGGCTCCTTCTGCAGTTGTTGTGGTGATGACAGATACCACACATTGTGTCAATCATTCCATAAGGTACTGTAATTAATTATTTTTAAAGCTAATACATGATAAATTGTGTCAAAAGAAATTAAGAAATTCTCTTCAGAGTAAAATAATCTTCTGTAGTTAATTCAAAAGTCAAACTAAGATGTTGTTAGAGGTTATACCTAAAGAGGAATTCTCAGCATGTGTGTGAATCGACACATACAGGAAACCATGGCAACAACCAAATCACAGCCAAAATGCAGAGCAGATTTATTTCATTACCTCACTAACAACACTGGTTGGCAGAGACACACAGGACACGGGCTCAGCTCATCCCATGGGCAGAGACACACAGGACATGGGCTCAGCTCATCCCATGGGCAGAGACACACAGGACAGCTCTGCCAGGCTCAGCTCATCCCATGGGCAGAGACACACAGGACAGCTCTGCCAGGCTCAGCTCATCCCATGGGCAGAGACACACAGGACAGCTCTGCCAGGCTCAGCTCATGTCCAGCAGAGGGAACTGCTGTCTGCCCATGTATTGAATGCATTAAAGGGCTTCACACAGTTTATCACAAGGCTGTGCTTTTATGATCTCTCTCTCTTGCAGCAGGAGACAAGCATGTCTACGAGAGCAGTCTCTCTACACAGGAACTTTGCTTCTCAAAACAGGGAGAGGATGAACAACATTAGGCATAATAAGTAGAGTTTCCCACACCAACATTCTTAGCATTTCCAGCTGCAGCACCACTTTGAGTGAAATTATTCCTTCCTTGCCAAATCTTCTGGTTTTAACCTTTTCCTCCCAACAGCATGCTTTCAAATTGTCATTATTCGTTATGAACTGAAGCTTAAAAAAATTGAAAACTTTCCCCCTTAATGACTTTGGTGTTTTCCATTTGGCAAATTTTGATTTTTTCCCCCTTCTTTTCTACAGTGAAGAAAGCAAATTCATGTTACTGGTAGTAGAGAAATTCAGGCTAGAGGCCAAACCTCCTGATCCCTCTGAAATTATGTGCAGTCCCCAGTCACTGAAACAAAGCCTTTCCCACATGAGCAGCTGGTCATAGGGAGACCTCTGACCTTTTGTCTTTTCTGTGCTGGTTCTTTCTGCCCCGGGCTATGGACAGCGCACCAGCAGCGGGAGCAGTGTGGGGTGTGCTCCTGCTGCAGCGCCCGGGAGCCCGGGCAGGCAGACCCCGGGTGGCAGAGCAGAACACCTGGCCCAGCTGTGCCCAGCCTCGCAGCGCCTCTCACCTCCCAGTGCCCACACGAGGCTCACAGGGGCATCGTTTCAGCCCTGAGCAGGACCAGCTCTCCAGCTGCTGCCTCTGCCCTGCTCTGTGCCCCGGGACTCCCAGAGCACCCAGGGCTGCCCAGGCTCCCTGCACCCACACTCCTCACCCTCAGAGCGGGCTGCAGCACGTGCCCTTCGTGCTGCAGGTGTCTAGGACACCAGCTAGATCCTAGCTCAAGCTTTGGGTCACAAAGACCTTTATCCACTGCAATTGCTTTTGCTTAGCTTTTAATCTTCACTGGACTAGGTCTGGAGGTTCCTGTTATCCCCATGAATGCCTGATCTCCTGAAATTGATGCAGGTTTTGGCCTTATTGACAGCTCCAAGAAATGAGTCTCAGCAGTGAATAGTGTGGAAAACTGCCTCCCTGTGTTGGCTTTCCTGAGCTTGCTCCCACCTTTGTGCAAGGACAGACCTTCTGTTTTCTGCTCCAGGATAAAGGATGTGCAGTCACCTACAATTTATTTTCATAACACTGCTCATTACTTCTTATGTTTATCAGATCTCCCACTTAATCTTTTCACCCAATAATAAATTCAGGCCATTTCAGCCCTGCAGACCCTATAAATTCTCTCCAAGCACTTAGTCATTTCCAGAACTGATCTCTGGATCCAGCTATTCCATCTATGTCCTTTTTGAGACACACTGGCCTGAACAGATTATTTTGGGGGAGTGTGTAACAGTGATTTCTTTGACAGGTTCCCAATACTTCCAGTGTTGATTTATCCTTTTCCCTCTGCATTCCAATGACTCTTGCTCCTCAGAAAGTATCTACAAGTTAAGCATTTGAGCTTTCCCAGTGATACAAAGATCTTTTTTTCTGGGTTATTACAGTTAATTTAGAGCCTAGCCAGGAGTATAAATTGTTCCAATTAACTCCTCTGTGCAAATTACTTTGCACATGTCAAAACTGAATTTTGCTCATCATCTCGTTCTCCATTCACACCACCATCTTTTTATACCCTTTGAAGATCATCACCTGGTCTTGATTAACCTGAATAATTTTTATGCATATGCAGTTTACTTCTCTGGCTGCTCTTTATCAATTTTCTCATGCAAAATAGGTGGGGGGGGGGGGGGGGGGGGGGTGGGTATGTTTTTTGTATGTAAATTAAAGATTAAATTCCCTTTTAGGAATTTAGATATGTCACTCCCCAGACCTTCTGTTGTGGCCACAGTTTCCCTGTCCAGTTTAAGATCAAGAGTAGTTTAGTGACCAGATGTGAAATGGAAGGTAAGATTCAAAATCCACTTTGTCCTACGTGTTGTGTGATGACTTTGCTTTTTATGGTTTTTTTTTATTTTTCAAAGCTGGAGCAACTCCAAATTTAGCCAAGGAGCTCCTTGACTTATTTTTATCCCTACTCAGAGTCCTGTTTTCTGAGACAGGCATTACCCCCTGCAGCAGCTCCTGGGTCAGGAGTGCCACACCGCAGTCTCCAGCGTGACCTGTGCCGGGCTTAGCTCCAGACACGGCTCCTGGGGCTGCGGGTGCTGGGCTCTGCCAGCCCCAGCCCTGGCACATGGCGTGGTTTCTGCACCGGGATGTTCACCAGGAGCAGGGAGCAGCCCAGGGCTGCTCTCAGCCCACCCGTGAGCAGCAGTGCCTGGGTCCCAAGTGCTCCAGGACCCCTGCGCTGGGCAGGGCCAGGGGGGCCAGGTCAGACACTGCAGTGGCAGATCTAAGTGCTGTGCACCCTCGGAGTACTGCTGGCAGGACTCAAAACAAGATTTACTCATGGGCACAGGAGCATGCTCACCCTCCTCCTCATGTCCAATTTAATTCCCACTGACTCCCAGGAGTTCAGAGCAAGGACCTGAGATTCTGTGATGCTGCACAAAGCAGCAGGGTATACACAACATTTCACCCTTAAAGATAAGAGCATCCACATATTGAGTCCTAGGACTGGGACACCCCAACCACCACTTCCTCCCCAAAATGGTCAGTTCTTTCTTTATACAAACCAGTTTAATAAACTGGAAAAATTATGGTTTTACTTAGAATTTTTTTTTAAATCTTTCCAATAGCTGATTCTTCTTTAATGCTACTGAAATCACAAATTCTGCAGTTCAGTTTGTGACTTACATCTGGAGACATCTCTGGTTACCACAGTAATGGCACGTTTTAGTTCTGTAACCGACCCTTGCCATGGATGAAACAGACATCACTAGTTTATTGAACTTCATACATGGCATTATTTCATATAAATTAGAATATAACTTTTTGTCCACACACTGACAATTTTTACAAGTCACATAAACATGCTTGCTGTGTAGAGAAGATACATAGGCCATCCAAACTTTGGTAATGAGGTTTAATATTTCAGTAAGTGAGACAGCCAGTAGCAATTGCCCAACAGGTGGGATAGAGCATGGTAGATGGTGGAGGCAATGGGCCAGGTCCTAACACTGGGAATAACCCCCTACCTCAGTACCCCAGAGCACTGAATGAGGTTAATCCAAACTTCATTATCTCCTGGAATTCATGTTCCTCAGATATAAGTGGTGATGCTTGGTGGAGATGAATGTTATTTATCTGCAGCTGATCTTTCCCAAGGCCATTGACAGAAAGATAGATGGAAAACATTTATTCTCTCTGTGGCTTGTATAATTTTCATGCAATGCCATAGATCCTCCACCTGTCTGTCACTTTGCACTAAGATTGATGTGAAATGCTGAAAGAGGGGAATAAAGCTGATGATAATAACAAACTATCCAGTAATTTGTGCTTGATAGTACCCAAAACTTACTGGCATGTTACCTTTCACTCAGCAATGCTGTTCCCTGACACCTGGATTATGCTGCATCACCAGTTCCATGCTATTCAGGCCTGGGTTTTCCTGCCATCTGTACACACAAGTAAATATACCTTAGCCAAACATTGGTTTTCAGTCAATTGGCAGCCACTTCTTAGTTGGTACCAGTTTAAAAGGGATGATAATGTGGTTAAAATTCATCAGTTTCCCTCATGGAAGAGACCCACCTCCTCCAGGACCTGTTGAGGTGATGGGGGGTTCCAGGAGAGTGAACCGGGCTGGGCAGATCCTGAGGCAAATGTCTCCTGGATGTGGGAGAACAATGACAAGTATATCAAATAAAGGCTCTAAAAGACACCTATAGATATCCAGGTTCATAAATTGTTATCCAAAATACTGATACTAGTACAAGAGCTCCATACCTCTGACTGACTGGTTTGCAAATTATTTTTTTTCAGCGTTAAATAGAAAAATCATCCTACATTTCCTGGTATGAAAGAAACTGATAAAAATGTTTTCCACAATAAAGTTGACATTAATTAGCTTAGCCCCAGTGAGGTTTCACTGCCTGGAAAAGAAATCCCTCAAAAGGCTGGTAAAAGCTTCTTTATTAACGTTTTTCTGTGATTACATAATATGTATCTGCGCCCATCCTGTATTACTTGAGAAGCAATTATGCTAAAATGACACTTGCTGAGATGGCAATAAAACTGCCATGTAAAGTGCCAGTATAACTGCTCCAATAACTCATATAATATATTTATCTTTTTAAAAGGTGTCCAGCCTTATCTATATTTTATTAAAAAAGGAAGACAGAGTACCAACTGCAAAAGCTGTAACTGTGTGAGAATCCTCTGGAGTAAGAATCACAGAACAGACAAAGAACAGAGGGTGGAGTGCTTCCCTGCAGTGCCCAGCCTGTAAGTTTGGAACATCGCAGAGTCTAGATTCACAGAATATTCTGAGGTGGAAAGACCCACAAGGATCACAGCGTCCAACTTCCGAGAAAATGACCCATATGGGGATTGAACACACAGCCTTGGTGTCAGGGCTGGGGCACAGGAGGGTCCCTGGGGTGAGGGACCCCCACCATGGGCACTGGGCACAGGAGGGTGCCAGGGCCCCTGGCACAGGTGCTGCCAGGGCTGTGCCACACTGTCACACCACTGTGTCCTCGGGGAGATGCTGCAGCTCAGCCATGGCCAGCGCTGCTCTGGCCCAGGGACAGGGCTCAGGGAGAGCCGGGGCTGGGCCAGGGGAGGTTTAGGGTGGATTTCAGGGAAAGACTCTTCCCCAGAGGGTGCTGGCACTGCCCGGGCTCCCCAGGGAATGGGCACGGCCCCGAGGCTGCCAGAGCTCCAGGAGCTGCCAGGGATGCCCAGGGTGGGATTGCTGGGGGTCTGGGCAGGATGGGGCTGGGATGATCCTGGGGGTCCCTCCAGCTCAGGATATTCTGTGTGGTTCTATTATCTCATCAGCACTCAGAGGCACATTTCCACATGGGAAAACACTGGAGCGTTGCTTTTCTCCAGGAGGCTGAAAAGTACAACCAAACATTTGTGCAATGACCTAAATCAGAACCATAAAATGGTTTGTAACACCATGAATTACAAATAAAAACAAGTAAATAATGCATCAATTTTTGAATCTGTTAATTCTAAATGAGCTGTTATTCTGCTGCATAGTCCCATACTCTTACAGGGAATTAGTCCTTGTCTATTTTTATCCCATGAGCTGTCTTTTCATATGAAAAGTAATTTGAAATTAATTGTACAGAAAACTAAATTTGGCGGAAAAAAAATTGAAAAATGTCTGATGGCTTGACACCTCTCTGCCCTGCATGGCTCTTTGCTCTGCTGGACTTTCCAGGCTTTCTGCACCCAGGGCTCTGCAGGACACCCATTCCCTGCACCCACAACCTAAATCCATCTGTTTGCTCCTCAGCACACTGCTGATCACTCAGTCCCCCCCATAAAGTGGGTTTGGAAGCAACCCCCCAGCAACGCCCCCATCTTTCACTTATGTTGTTTTTTGCATGTTTGGCTTGCACCAGCCAGCTCACACCCTGTGCTCACCAAGTGCAGCTTCCTGGCTGCAATTCCTTCCACGGGCTCCTACACAACATCAGCACAGTAAAGTGCTCCTTGGGAACTGTGTAAAAAGGGGGTTCTGTGGCTTTTTAGCCTAAAAGTGAATGCAGAAGCCAGCTGTGTTTGGTTTACACAGAAAGAGTCTTCCTTCAGTGCATTGGACAATAAAGTTCAACTACTTTCAAGTTCCACCTCTTCCCTAAAAGCAACTTCTCAGCTGAAGTAATTGTGTGAAAACATAAACAAACTGTTACACTCCCTCAAGAAGCCATTAAACATGGCATGGTAACTCAGGAATTTGCATATGGCTGATTGTTTAGTAAACAAACTGTCTCCTGAGAGGACTGTAATTAATCTTTTGCATCAAATCTGTTGATTAGTCTTTCTGGGAATCATGCTAGACTGCAGGTGTAAATCATGATATCACTTTCTTTGAAATATAGGATTAAATATGGCAGTAAACAAATTTCTAAGTGCATTTTTTAAGCTTTGGAATCTTTAGAAAAAGATTATTTCTGCTTTTTACATCAAAACTGAAGTTCATGTAACCCTTACTCTTTGGTATTCTTCTATCAGAAAAAAAAAAAAAGAGAAATCTGAATTTGCCTTCAGATTGTTTAACAACCTACAGGCTGTTGTATTTGTCAATGAGTGTAACACTGAAAGTGTAAAATGAAATGTATGTTCAGATGTACATTACTGGCTGTAACAGGTTTGAACTTTTTTTCTTTTGCTATTATTACCAGCACAGCTCAAAGGCAGCTGACATTGACCCTGTGCACCAGGGCTGGTGGAGAGCTCCCCCGTACACCATGGGCACCTTACTGTACCTGCCCTGTCCCTCTTACACCGGTGGCATCCTGCCACCTGCGGGCCTGCACCCAGAATTCCTCCCAGGGAGCTCATTCAGAAGAAGCAAACTGATAAAACCCTCAGCAGAGCAGGCTGAGAGCAGGGTGTGCCTGTGCTCAGTCACGGGCAGTCAGCTCCTGTCAGAACAGGCGATTGTGGAAACAATCCTGATCTCCCAGGGTCACATTTGGGCTCCTGGCATCTCTCACAGGGGCACAGCTGGGCTGCTGACATCCCTGCCAGCCCTGCAGTGCCCTGGGCACAGCAGGACAGCCCTCCCTGGCCTGAGCTCAGACCTGCGCTGCGCCTGGCATCCCTTAAGGCACTTGGCACACTTTCTGCTTTGCCTTCTTTAGAGCACGCGCCAGCTTCTTCCCCTGGGACAGTTATAACCTGTGATAGCCTGTCAAAGGACAAAATCACCCACATTATCATGCTCCTCCTTGCTTTAGGAGAGTCTTGGTGAATTTCCCCGAGTTCCCCAGAGCTGTATCTGGTGTGGCTAGAGATCAATCCCCTCCTCGGCACTGGTGCTGTCCCACTTGGCAGACCCCAGCACCCTCCCTGCAGCAGCAGTGCCCGGATACACACAATGTCCCACTGGGGCTACGAGGTTTTTCACATAACTCCAGATAAGCAAAAGTTTCAATTTTTAATAAAGCACCAGGAGTAGGGCCAATGTTTTCATGACATTTGGTTTATCAGCTGTTAATTTCTATTACTCTTGTTCACCTCTGTTTCCCAGAGGCAAAGCACAGGACAGCTCTGAGAATCTGCAGAGGGAAGATGACAAAAATATCAGCTATTTTAACCAAAGTCTTCAAACAGCTAAGAAAGTCTGAAAGATACCATGGAAAGGTTGCTATTTATAGAGATATAGCTGCCAGCTATCTTAGATTTCAGATTGCAGATATTTATTACAAATTGTTGGTGTGGGTATTTGTGAAAATAACAAGGTCACATCAAGCCTGACAAAATAATTTGTTGATTATTATTTTTTTTTAAAGCACTTGAACATTAGGTTAGGAAAGTAAAAAGGAAACAGTAGACTAAAAGCTGTATCATACTGAAAATATACAAGAGCATTCCTTTCCTCCTGACAAAGGCTGAGGAATAAGGTGTGTAAAACCACACCATGCATCTGTGTCAGAATTGTACGTGATGTAAACAAAACAATCATGTTGGAGTGAACTGCAAAATTACAAGGAATCTATTTTCCCACAAAAAGTCTATCACACCTTTCTAAAAGCAGTGCCAGTGCATATACATTTTCCACGTCCCCAGAAAATCCCCAAGACAGTTCTTCTGTGCTCTGTAACTCAGATAGAAGAACAATCGGATAACAGTGCCAGGCTCAGACCAGGCAGTCCTGGCAGCTCTCTGGGCACTCCAGGGGATGTTTCTGGGGCTCGTTGCCTCTGCAGGGCTGGTAAAACCCACAGCCCATGAGCGGCAGCAAACCCTCCAGGAAGATGCTCCCATAAAGCATGCCGAGATTAATTTATTGCTGCTGTGCATTCTGACCTGGGCATTGAAAGGACAGCAGATTGCAGTCCCACTGGGGCAGAACACAGCCCCATTGCTATAGCTGCCAGGGCACCTGCCCCCCTTCCCTGGTAGCACAGCCTGCCCTTTTGAGGGCCTAATGACCAATTAGAGCTAATAACATAAATGAGGACTGCTATTTCAGACAGACAGCCATGGTAGAACAATAGTAGGCAAGGTGCTTGGGGCAGGCCAGGTTCTGCTGGGGGCAGCTGCAAGGTCAGCACCCCCAGGGCAGGCTGGCCCAGCTCCACCCGTGCCACAGGGGAGCAGGGGCTGTGCCCAGCCCTACAGACAGCTCAGGGCAGCACAGAGGGGATCCAGAAGTCCCAGGTATGCCCCATCTTGGGTTTCTGGGGATGCCACAGGCCCCAGCAGCAGACACAGCAGGGACCCAGCCATGCTCAGGATGAGGGGAGGGCAGGTGATCTTGGTCTGACCTGCTGCAAGCTGCCCTCTGCAAGGCTGTGCCAGCTGCCACAGCTGGCCCTTGGGACATTTCTCTGCTTTAATGCTTGTGGCTGCCACAGTCCATTGAGAGCCTTGCCAAGAGAAGTCCTGCACAGTCACGAGCACTGTGTGAGAAGAGGCTACTTTTCCACTACCTTCCTTATAGAAAGAGGTTTGTGTCATGAAGTTGGGCACAATAAGGTGATATGGATTCAAGTTGCCTGTTCCATTCTCTTGGGGGACCAGAGAACAGCAATCATATGAGAAATCCCACCTGAACCATGGATACAGCAGAAAAGAAAAACAAATCTGCTGCACCTCTGAAAACAATAGGTAAGACACAGAACTACCAGTCAGTGGAGCTCCAACACAGAAAGACTATGTGGACAGTCCTCAATCTCTGGGAGAATTCTCTCAAGAGAAGAAGCCAGTTTTATCATTATGAAAGGGCAATTAGAACAAAGAAAATGAACTCTTTTCCCATATTTCTGTGACTAGTTCCTCCCTTATGTGAGATAAAGGTAGGTGAGTCCCAGTGGTTCAGCCTTGAGACTGCTAAGTTTAGTCTTGCTGCTGCTGGGCCATGAGGCATCTCAGAAAATAACTGAGAAATAGCCCCCACACTTTGGAAGGTGACAAGCTTCTTCCAGAGCATCTGCCAAGTTCTGCTGCTCTGCATGCCATGAGTCCATGAGCCAGTCCAGAGGCTTGACTCAGTGCAGCTCAAATGGCTTTTTAAAGATCAAATAAAGGTAAACACAAAATGTGAGCAGAAATTAAACTCTTTTCAATGGTGATATTTAATTTCTTATTTGCTGATTTCAGATCACACACTGATGATCCCTTCTCACTTTCAGCAAAGCCCCCATGTGATTGGCAGCTGGAATTGAGTTTCTTCAGGGCAAGCACCCATGTTCCTCTTTCACAGCCTGTGACCAGTCTGTTGAGGCCTGGGAGCCCATTGCCCTCTGACATATGCTGTATCTACAGTACCAGCCTCTCACCACACTGCTCCTAGCTGGCTGAACCTGCTGGGCCAGGTCCTCAGGTGAGCTGTGCCTTCTGTTTCCCTGAGGAGATACCAGAGGTATATCACCTGCCTACAGAGCTACTTTGGGAGGTATGTAGAAGTTGAATTTGAGAGGTTTTTAGTTAACTTTGTTTAAAGAAAAAGGCTCAGAAAACTGGTCAAATCACATGGAATATATTTTGCTGAAAGCAGAATTATAAACAATGGCTTTAAAGAAAATCTTCTCCCTAATTATTCCTTTCCTGTACAAGTAACCTTTAGGGACTATGGGAAAAGCTATCTAGAAAACAGTTTTCTTGTTCTAACTACTTTGGTTTTACTGGAAAGAAAATATTTCTGCATGTAGTTGGAGGGCAAGTTTGGCAGGTATTTCTTTGTCATCACTAAAGTATGAATAGTGACATTCTAGACCAGTGGAGATCAGGAGAAATTTTGGTACTGTTTTTTCTATACTCTAGAGTTTCCATCTGAGTGAGGCTATGGAAGCTGAGAGGTCCTGTATGGCATGTCACTCTCTGGCTGCTGAAAGCAACCATGGAAGGATGTCTCAAGGGTGCCAACATTGTCTTCCTAAATTTCAACCCTGTTGCATATTTAAAATTTGGCAATTAGTATAAGGAATCAAAGTAATCTCAATCTGAAGTACTTTAAGTTACCTCATTAGATTCAATATTAATTTCTTCATCATCTCATCTCAATTACATTTCCATTTCAAATTATTTATCTCTGTTAATTCTAATCAATTTTATATTTTGCTAACAACAAGTATGATCTTGGTGGGTGGCTCGAGCACTTGAAGGTCACTGCAGCAGGCAAGTGACCCCGTGACAGACCATTCCACAGTGCATGTCCTGCACAAGAAAAGTCCCGTGGGAGTGCATGAGCTATTAATGGCTGTTTTTATTACTGCACTTTCCTCTTCTCCCAGGTTTGAAACAACTGTCACAACAGCAAAGGCTCTTCTTGCTGGGTCAGGGGCTGAAGATGGCAGTGACTGGAGACAGCACCTCCCCTGACCTGGCAAGGCTGTGTGCAAGGTGGCTCACCTGGCTGCATGTGCAGTCTGATCTTCAATTCCTTTGCCAGCACACAGAAGGATCCCTGAGTGCCAGCAAAGCTCATGCTGTGTAGCTCATGACCAAATCTGGGCCAGCACGAGAACCATCCTGCAGCAGGGCAGCAGGTGCACTGAGCTATTGGCTGTGCTTGCTGCAGCACCAGAGACCCTGCGGTAAATTGTATTTAAAATAATAACCCACGGGGCGTATTTTGGGCATGTTGTGTCTCAGGCAGAACTGCCTTGAGGGCAGGAGGATTGCAAGAGACAACTAAAGCCTGCTGGTTTGAGGAACAGCTGCTTCAGCAGAACCCCTGCAAATTGCATCTCAGTTCTGGTGTCTCCTGCTGTCCCTCACCCCGCGGTTTTCCTTGTGTCACTGACCATCACCTGGCCAAGAGCTACTGCAGGTTTCGTTTGCGTGCTCAAAGCACATTTAAAGCGATGCTGGCGTTTTTCCAAACAGAGAAAATTATCTGCTAATATACTGGATAATATGTTACACTGTAACATAATGTCAGAATAAAAAATTGTTCTGAGCAATCATTAAAAGGGAAAATTAAACTATAAAGTACAATCAGCCCTTGAATGTAAAATCAAATTTAAACTCACACTTTATGAAGACATAGGCATAAAGAGAAACTTAAATGTTTAAAATAACTATGTACTTTAACAGAACTTAAAGTATTTGACATCTAAAGTTTTAACAAGTGAAATAAAAGCATGACACATTATGAGACCACATCTTCAGAAGCAGGGTTTTGAAAAGAAAATACTATCATGAGATTTCTCATCAGAATTACAAAAATGACAGCGCTGAGAGTGCCTGCTTCCAGAACTGAAATATTAGCTTTCTGTGAAAATGACACTGTCAGAGAAAAAAATATCTGTTCTATGTTTCTGATGCACTGATAGGTTCCTTCACTTTCAGCTAGAGCTAACTAGCCAGGAAAGACAAATGAGGAGAATTTTTGTTAGGAAAGATGGATTCAAAGTGCTGTTATTTATAGTTTATTACTGACCTACTTATGCTTGTATTGTTACAGTTATGATGACTGTTAAAAAGTAGTCAATTACCCCATGAGAATTCCAGAGTGTATTATAAAAAGTAAAAATCCCTAAAAGTAGAAATCCCCAATAAACGAAAAATAAACTTACAAAACCCCATAGGTCTTAGAGCCGAAAATCATGACTGAATTTAAACTTGAAACTTTGAGTGAAATATGTAAGATATAACATAAGATACTTGAAAAATGATGAATGCCAAAGGATCTAAGTATTGGATCTGTCCTCAAAGAGAATCCTTTTCACTAACATCTACATGCCAGGAGCTGCAGTGTAGCACCAGGGAGACAAAGGAACCCACCAGTGCTGAAATCTTTTGTTTGCTTCGTTTCAAAACTTTCAAAAGTTTGTGTAGTGTTCAAAAAAGTGATCTCAAGAACCTGTCTCTAGTGACAGCAGTTTCCTGTCTCAGCATCTGGGGACTGACTATAAATAACTGATGTGTGAACAATTTTAACTCCCCTGGTGTGTGAGAAACCTCTCAAAAGCAGCATAAGCCTCAAGAAGTGTCTTGCAGGCTCCACTGTGGCAGCAAAATATGCAATAGCAGCAAAAGACAACCCACATTTTTTTGAATCTTTGAAGAAGATCAGTGTATGAGGCGAATCAAAGAACTGATGAACTACATCCAACATAAACACTGGAACAGTGTATTAAATCAGTTTCTTTTCAACTCCCTGATAGAGCAACAAATGAAAGACTCAGACCTTCCCTCTTGAACTTTTTTTAAGAAAAAAGGGTAGTCCTTTTCTTATCTGTGGAGCACTTATTAGCCTCTATCTTCAACAGGTGTCTCATTTTGACTTCATCCCTTGATGGGTCATTTGGGAAATTTACTTCTTCCTGAACCAGTCTGCCACTTTTCAGTGTATCACTATTTCTGAAGGGTCTTATCACTATTTCAGAAGTGCTTTATAAATAGCCATAACCACTTGTGACTCTAGTTAGAGAGTAAATATACAACCCCTTTTGTTTTCTTCTAGCAGGAGAGATTCTTATGAGAATGAGTCACACTCTAAATAGACTGTCAATGTATAATTTGGGGGGTTGAGTGTTTTTTGTTTGAGAGGGTTTTGTTTGTTTGGTTTTGTTGGTTTTTTTGTTTGTTTTAAACTAAACTCAGAGAACTGAACTTATTAAATCAGCTAGTTCAAGACATTTTTCTGTGGATCTTATGTATTTATTTGTGACTTGAAAAAAAATTCATAATATAATTTTAATAAGTATATAGGTCAGATTTGAACCAAGTATTTCAGTGTCAGTATTTTGAGGTGTTGAGGTTTGTCATCCCACTGTCTAGTCCTGTTTGCTTTTTGTTGCAACGAGAACACATGAGATAAAAAAAAAAAAAAACAAACAAAAAAACCCAAAAAAAACCCCAAAAAAAACCAAACCTGTGTAACAGTTCAAGCTCTGGTGAAGGAGCCAAGTTTCCTGTGGAGCAGAGCTCTATATCAAGTCAGAGCAGCTACTCTGAAGAGTTGTGCTCTCTCTACCCCTGTCTGGGCTTTCACATCACATCAATCACCTCAGTCACATCACACAGCTCACACAGGTTTCTGCAGGAGCCTGCCCTAGCACTGCCTGTCTGGGAGCCTTCAGAGCAGGGACCTTACCAAAGCCCAAGTTCTCAGACACGAGCTCATAGTGTCAGGAATAACCAGAGTATCCCAAGGGCCTGCAGAGTTTTATCACACTTATACGTCTCCAAAACCACAAGAAGCATTTTGAGATGTACCTGTATGATTTTGAAAAGTGGCCCTGGTGACAATCAGGGGGCTCCCCATGCATAGGAGTGCTGGGAAAATTTGAAATGCAACCAGGCTCCAGTGTGTTACAGTCCCCTGCTCCATTCCCAAGAGAGGAATTGTCATTTTATTGAGTCCAGACCCTTCTCCACATGAATCTTCTGTTCCCACAGAACCCAAACAGATACAGAAGCAGCTTATCTCTGCTTACTTAGCTACTGCTGAAGACTAACAGCAAAAATCTGGCATTGAGATTTCAAAAGACCCCGTCCATCTGCTACTTTAACAAAGCCTTTTCTGCCAGGTTATTCTGTGCAGAATGTTGGGAAGATACAGTCTTGTTTTCCACTTTAGAAATACACTGTTACCTTTGAATTAATATTATGTTTAAAATACTTTACAGAGAAGCACCATAACCTGATCCTACAATCCAGCTGGAGATTATTCATACAAAGAATTGAATTACAAATGACAGAATGACTGTCATTTATGTTTCACTTGAAAAGATTCCCTAATAGAATAACCTGCTTCTTTAGGAGAAATAAAATTTGCAGTATAGTTCTGTCTCTATGGGCACTTAAAATTTCCTGGAGTATAGTCCATGGCTTTACAGACAAGGGCTAATTGCTTTCATAATGAGTAATACAGTTTGCAAAATAATCATTATCAAATTTTCATGCAAGCTGATCTTGTTAGCTCTATTTCAGACAACGGTGTTTTACAGCAGCTTAAAAAATGTAAAGGCCTGTTCTTAAAAGAAAAAAAAAAAGAATCCCACTACTATTATACTATTGCTGTGGAAATTTACTACTTATTTTGTGGTAATCAAAATCTTTCTAATTATTAAGTTCATAGCGCCATTAAAGAAAATTCAAGCGCATAAAGTAGGGGTATTACAAGTTCTGATGAGAGCCATTTAGTCATAAAACTATTTTGGTGACAGCCTTTTAGTCATAAAACTATTCTGAATTTATTTTTAAATTAATTAGAAAATACAAGTTACGGGTAATGACAAGAAGATACAAAACAGAACTTAGAAAATATGCAAGTAGAAAGATTAGCTTCTACACTTTGTTTCATTATGAGATCACTTGTAATTAAGCATATACCAGATTTAAAGACTGATTTTCTAAAACTTTGAGTCACTAAGAAGATTATTCATTTTGTTGTGTGTTTTCCTTGGTGATCACCCCTTCCAGTGCTAAAAGTATTGTCGTTCTGCTGGTACACTGCCAGCATGTCAAACTCAAACCAGTGATATCAGCCCTATTTCCCTCACTGGAAAGTACTTCAGTCACACTATATCATTTTCTAGAGCAGCAGTTTTGACATGGTGCTTCACAAGCTACTTCAACATGTTCTTTGGAAGGTAGGTGTGTTTGGAAAATGCTCTCAGACGCATGGTGGAATTCTTGGGGTGTCCTGTATAGGGACAAGGGTTGGTCTTGATGCTCCTGATGGTCCCTTTCAACTCAGTATATTCTGTGATTCAACACAGAAGCTCTGCCCTTCACTGGAAAATGCATTGTATCAGTCCATAAATCTGAGGTGGTGGTGAAGTATTCAAGCAGGGCTCTTGCCCCTCGTTTTCCTCAGTCTTCTTTGTACTTTGAGACCATGGTTGCCACCCAAAAGCCACCCATGGTTGCTTTTTCAGAGTTTGTCCAAAGTAGCTCCAAAATGTACTCTGTTCCTTGCTCCCTTGACATGTCCATTAAATGGTGTTTCTTTCCAGGGTTCTGCCAAGGTACCCACAGAGCAGCACACACAGCCCAGACCTTTGTCAAACAGCCTTCTGAGAATTCACAGGTAAACATGTTGGCTTAGGATTCAAAGGGACTTGCTTCAGTTGTGTGGAAAGGCTGAAGTTCAAAGCACACTAAGCATTTCATTTGGCCATCAGCTCAACCACTCTAAAATTGCTTCAAATAACAGCAAAGAGGTTGGGGTTCTGTGAGCAGAAAAAATTCTTCCAAACAGAAGGGCAACATCCATGCAGTTATCCATCTGGTATGTTCATACTGCATGTTTTTACTTGCAAATATATTTTTAACTTCTCTCAGGTCATTGCATATATAAATTTTAAGAAGTCCTCTAATCACTACTCAGTTCTGAACAGAAGGATAGAGGGATAAGACTGGCCTCTTTGATTTAAAATGATCTACAGGTGTTAAACAAATCTGGCTGAGACAGTCTGTAAAAGTCAGGGAACTACTTTTAAAATTTCTGATCTGGTAGTAACTCATCAAAACTAATATGGTCTGCTCTCCCAACACTTGCAAAATAATCAAATGAGAGTTTAAAATGTGTTTTTTGACTATTTTTCTGGTCTGAAGAAGCAGGAAAATTTACAAATTTTCTCACATGAAAGCAACTATTTCTAATGTTATGCAATACTTACAGTGCTTGGACTGTGATTTTCACGACAGCCATGTGAGTAATTATTCTAATATATCATGGTGAATGATTTTGATTTCTAGCTGTTGAACATGAGTGTTTAACTAGGGTTTTCACTGAATAGTCATACTCTTGTCTCAAGCATGTTCCTTTATGTTCTGTGGGAATGTAGAGGCAAAAAAGATGAAAGAATTTGCATGATACACTGTATTTCCATAATTAATCATTTATTTACCATATATTTTTCTCACTTTTTCTTATAATAAAACAACTACTAGCATAAACTTAGCCAGTGTAATAATTCTTCATTATTTCTAAATGTCTTCAGTGATTTTGCTTCATTATGAATTTATTGTTGGACTCAAACTGCTGGACCTAAGTAGTCTAGAACAGCACTGTCAGAACAACACTGCTGGTTTTGTTTATTACCTGAAGGATATTCACAACACACAATGGTTCTGAATGTATATGAAAGCTAGTGATACAG
Source organism: Pyrgilauda ruficollis (assembly GCF_017590135.1). Taxonomy (NCBI): domain Eukaryota; kingdom Metazoa; phylum Chordata; class Aves; order Passeriformes; family Passeridae; genus Pyrgilauda; species Pyrgilauda ruficollis. The sequence goes on from NW_024523956.1 coordinate 303,371, forward strand.
GGTAAATATTCCACTGAAACATTCTGTAGGTGACAAGTGACAAGGGGTTTGTCTCCTCCCTCTGTAGCAGCTTGCTGGGACAAGTGATGTTGGCAGTGTGGACACTGTGAGAATTGGCAAGCTGAAAGGAGGTGGCCTAAAATTTGCTTAACCCATCTTCTCCAGGAATAAAAGAGATAACAGAATCTGAGCAAAAAGGAGGTTGGATCTGAGGGTTGGAGTAAAAAGAAGGATCTGCTCTGTTTTTCAGGGATTGGGTGGTCCCTACAGCCTGACCACTCCTTGCAGAACAAGTTACTGCTGGAAACCACCAAGGGAAGGATCTGGACCTGCCAAGAGTGACAGGGGAGAGGGGTCCTTCCTGGGCTTCTGTTAATTTTCTTCTCTGGCTGTTGGCAAAGACAAAACCAAGAAAATACAGATGTGGTTTATTTGCTTTTCAAGGCACAAAAACTTTGACTGGTGATGAGTGCTGCTGTGTTTCATTTGGTTTTGGGGTACTCTTTGCAACCATTTTAGTACCCATAGAAAAGTTGCATTTTCAGAAAAGTTTGGGTTGTCTCTTCTAAAATTTGCACCCCTGTTTTATGCAGATCATTAGCCTGGGTTAACAGAGAAATAAAACAGCTTGGCTTTGTCAGATTGTACAAATCTACAAATGAATGCCTACTTTGGAGAAAGCTAGTTACTTAGCTCTAGTTATTTATGCTTAGTTCTCTAGCCAGCTATACAAATCCTTTTTTTAGCCATCTTTAAATATTGCTAAAACATGTTTTCAGAAATCATTACTAGGGCTAGTATCAGGTTAAAATCACTATTCCACGATAGATGTAGTCCCCAGCAACCTACAGGGGTGTTCAGAGCATGACACAGAGGCAGCACACAGATCAGGAGGTTGCAGTTATATGTCCCTCCTCTGAGCCACACTGGCTGCAAGTTGTAGCTTTCCCTACTTCCTGAGAACTTCCACCGCCACCAAAATATTTCTAATACAGTTATTTATCTAGATCCTTGTACTGCTGTTGTCTGGGACTGAGCTGGTTTTCTCCACAGTAGCTTGCACAGTGCTTTGGATCTGTGCTGGAAGCAGTGTGGATCCCACGGGGATGTGTCAGTCCCTGCTGAGCAGCACCTGCACAGCGCTAGGGGCTGCCCTGCTCCTCACCCACCCCACAGCCAGGGAGGCACCAGGAGCTGGGGACACAGCTGGGACAGCTGATCCCAACATGCCAAGGGATGTGCCAGCCCATGGAACACTGTGCTCAGAGCTGGGACAGCTGATCCCACTGGACACTGCTGGGACAGCTGATCATGGGACACTCAGAGCTAGGACACAGCTGGGACAGCTGATCCCATGGGACACTGTGCTCAGAGCTGGGGACACAGCTGGGATAGCTGATCCCATTGGACACTGTGCTCAAGGGACATCCCAGACCACTGTGTTCAGCATATAAATCTGGAGAAGTCAGGGGGGACGTTTGAAGTGGTGGGGTTTGCATTCCCAAGTCACTGTCATGTGTGCTGGAGGCTGGCTGTCCCGGGAATGCCTGAGCACCCGCCCGATACGGGAAGCAGGGATTGAATTCCTTGGCTTGCTTTGCTGGGAAGCTAAATTCTTGCTTGACATACTAAACTGTCTTTTTCTCAACCCATGAGTTTTCCCAGCTGACCCCTCCCAGTTCTCACACTGAAGGCTCACCTGCCATTTTGCCAAGCTCCCCTATTGGCAGAGGGAGTCTGCACAAGCAGAATCATAAAGCAAGTACCATAGCCTATATACCCATTCTGCAGTCATAAGAGTCTTCTTTCTAACTTCATCAGAAGGGAAGAATTAGCAGAAAAAAGGCTCTTACTGGTTCATTAAAATGTGATTAATTTTGAAACCAATTAATTTTTGAATTCTCTTTTACTTATGTAATCTAACAGCGAAATGGTACAAACATCTGAACATCTGAGATTAAAGTACAAGGCAGCTACCAGGCTAGTGTGAAGCTAACTGAGTTTTATGCCTGTACACAAAAGGCTTTCCAGCCAGTTTTTAGGAGCATAGAGCCTGGAGCTTATTTTTATGAGACACATTGCTTCTCTAGAGATATTAAACCACTGACTTCAGACAACATGTAGCAGCACATTTCCTCTTTTCCAGAGGCTGATCATTGCTTTGAGAGAGCTAATAGCAAGGCAGTGAAGTTTTCTGTTTCTGTTTAGTCACTTAGGTGATGCCCTGTGTGCTTAAACATCCTTGGATAATTGAACTCAGGACCCAGTTTCAGGAGAAAACACGGAAAAGGAAAGGATCCCCTATTCTGCTCTGGTAACAATAATGAAAGTGGCTTTGGTTCTGGTCCCACCTAGTGGAGCCAGAGTGGTGTCTGCTTCTCCAGTGCCCCGTGTCTCACCATGGTTGCACCTGGGGACTTCCTCAGAGGAGGTGTCAGCCTTTATCTTGGCCCCTGTGCTGTGTTTGAGCCTCCTTTTTCACCAGCTCCTGGGTCTTGTGGAACACAGAAGCACTTAAGGGGCATGAGCATAACAGTTCCAGCTCTACACTGAGGCAATGGCTGCATCCTCACCTCAAATTTGTCACTTCAGCTGGACAACTGCAATGCTTAGGTGCCCATGTTCCTTTGATGTACAGTTAACCATACAACTAAGGTAGGAAGAGAGAAGACCCAATTCCTTCTGCAGCACAGGCATTTTCAGTATTTGGCTGCAGTGGGTGATGAGATATTAATGACATGAGTATTTGCTCTCTGTTGTGTGAAGATGCCTCTTTTTCTCTCTCTGTGCTGTGCACCTGGAGCTGTAAAGGAAGGGAGCCCCTGCAAAACCCTATCCCTAACCCTAGTCTGTTTGGCAGGCATCTTTGGGATTATCACTTGCTCATTTATACAGTTCACAGCAAGGGATACTCAAGCCCTCACATCATGTACTCCACAGCATTTTCAGAGGGTTCAGAATTGCTGGAATCGAAACCTTCCCTGATTTCAGTGGCTTTCCATCTAGTGTCCCAAAGTCTGAAATGCCTTAGCTCAGAAAAGATTTCTGAGATATAAGGCACTAACTTTAGGATTTAATGTGCCATGGTTTATGATGACAAAACAATTCAATTTTTTCATCTTCCCTTTATTTATGAACTCTGTTAGCTGATTTAACTCATCTTCATCTCCCATAAAGGTTATGGCCTGACATTAAAAAAAAATATATAGTTTCCAACATTTTTACAAATGTTTGATCATATTTTAAAATATTCTTTATAGTAGTCAATCATATTTTGAATGCTGTTAGTTGCTTGACCTCCAGAACTTTCTACAGCAGCAATTTCCTCAGTCTAATCGTATGTTGCATAATAAAGTCCTTCGTGTTCATTTCAAACTCTTGCCTTTGTTCAGCAAGTGTCCTTCATCTTCCTGATAGGAGGTGCAGAGAATATATATTTCCTCATTATTACCCCCAAGTGACCATTTTATGTATAACTGCCACTTCTTCCTGTTTCTGTTCCTTGGTAGTGCCCACCCCACAATCAAAGTCAGCATAGGCCATGTGCCCCAACAGATTTATGGCAGAGACAGATGGCACTAGTGTGAGTTTGGGATCCAGCCCTACTTTTACCCTGATTTCTTCCTGTATGCACAGATTATATGTTCTTCCTTTCTCTTGCAAGAGAGACAGCTGAAGATGTCACAATCAGAGAATCCATTAAGGAATGCAAACCATCAGTTTGATCTGTGTACTAAAGTGGAAGGCACTGTTCCTAGGGTAGCAGTTTCAGTCTCCCTGAGCTTTAATCATCTCAACTTTCACTGCTAGTTTCAAGTGAACTGCCACCTAAAATGCAATGAGCATACTACTTCTGCAGGGAGTATAATTTCTTTGAAAGAAGAGATTCTGGACAGAAATGCTTCCTTTGCCATCAGTTCTCCTATTAGGATAAAAACCCCTAAAGATCCATGTTTATTTTGTGGTCCAAAGTGTTCCAAGGGACTCATGGCTATGGGTTTTTTTGATGTGTATTTTCCATTATTCTTCAGGTGCCTTTCAATAGTGGCCAGTATAATTTTCTCCATCATTTTCCCAGGAATTCAGGTTAGATTACCATGTCTGTAGGTTCCTGGGACATGCTTCAAGCCCTTTTTGTAAACTGAAATTTCATTGGCTAGCTTTCAGTCAGCAGGAATCTCCCCATACTCCCAAGATGTATGGTAGATTAATTTATCAATTTCTGATTGTAACTTGTTCTCTTTTTTTTTTTTTTTTTTTTTTTTTTTAATGGAGGATTTTTTTTTTTTTTAATGCAGGATATTTTTTCAGAGAAAAAAAGAATTCTTTCAATGTGATTTATTCCAGAATCCTTCTACATTCAAGATGCTTCTGCTGTTATTCACCCTCATGGTTGCTTTTGGAAGTAGTGTTTTCAATTGACTCATGTCACCACATACAAAGTTACTTGAAATATTAGGACCATGTTTGTAGATTCTTTCTGAAACTTGGAATAATATATTGGTCAGGAAAATGTGATATTTTTGTTTGTTTTAATTCATTTGAAGGAAACAAACTATGCTTCCTTTCATTTTATAATATATTTTATCAGAACCTTCGTGTATTTGCCAGTACAAGGAGTCAGGGCCCAAGATGGCAAAGAAACACACAATATTGCGTCACCATTTTTTCCTCCTCAGAAGTAAAAGCAAAGGGTCCATTTTTAAAGTGGTTTAATCTCTTTTGTGAGATAGACCCATTAGAGTGCTTAGCCCCCATCCTGACATTCTCTTAACAATTCCTCACCTAACTTCTTGGTGACTCGATCCTCGAAATTGTTTAAAATCCTGTTTCCAGTTGGATTGCATTTATGGTCTAAACAGGATCTCTGCTCCCAAGACCAGGTGTGTTCAGGGGGTGAAGGAAAGAATCGTCTGGGATTCATTAATTTTTGAATGCTTAATCTGAATTCTTCTCAAGGCTGAATAGAGCACTTGTGAAAATCTGCTCCAGAAGGTAATTTTCTGTCTGTGAACTGGTGTGAAAGGAAGAAATCACTGTGTCAATTGACACAGACAAAGAAATCACTGCCCAAGTTTGCAGGCCCAGCATCAGTCAGGAGGTGGCTCACACATCATGGCTCATTCGTGCACAATTTTCCCTCTCAGACAGCTGCAGTTAATGAGCTGAATACAAGAGACAATTGCTCATAGTTTGTCTCTAGATAATGTGAAAATTCCCATCTTTTCTGTTACTTTTTTCATCTTTGTGGTTATTTATATACAGTTACCTATATTGTGTGCAGAACAGTCTATTATTATTGCTGCCAGCTCTAATTGTGTGATATCCAGGAAATTCAGGCATGAATTACAGCCTTGTTCTTCTGCTTGCTGCACAAGTACGGACCAAAAAGGATTCTGCTCAGAAACATCAGTACAGATGCTCACTATGAGAAATAAGGCAAGTGGAGCAGACGAACAAGGGGAAACAAGGAAACAGTGAGTCAATAAAAGGGGGAGTTTATGTCTTTTTGATACTATGCTGACTGCCTATCCAGGTCACAGAATCTTACCTCACTTTCAAGTACCTGTAGGGTTAGGCTGTCCATTACCAGCCTTGTCACTCAGGTAATCAAACCCAGCTCCCTCTATTGCTCTTCACGTTCCATATGTTCAGCCCCACCTTGAATCCCATTTATTACACTCTCCCCAGTTCCTTGATAAGTTTTTCATACCGCGATCCACACACTGTGGATGCACATGAGATGCAGTGCTGGACAGAAGGGTGTGCTGCCTGCCTTGGACTTGCTGACAGCACACCTGCTAAAGCAGCCTGGGCTGTGGGACCTGTCCATCCAGAGCTCCAGGTCTGTGAAAAATGATGGTTGCACAGACACACGGTGACTTAGAAAATTGTTGTTACTGCTCAACTGGATAGAAGGAGCTGCAAGCAGGTCACACCCAGTTTGGGGAGAGCAGGTGGGACAAGGCCTGGCAAACAGCACAGAGCTCAGGGCATGTTATTAGCAAAACCAATACCATGTTACTGGGCTACATGGTTATAATATGACACACAAGTTGGTATTAAATTTCATTTCTTCCTTCCGATACATCTCCACCTTTCTCAGACCCATGACTCTCCCCCAGTAGGATATTTTTCAAGGGAAAGATGCTAGAAAAAGTTTAGACAAATATTTCAGAGGGAAAGCTGTATGTGTTTTTGTGACATTGATTTTCTTGCTCTTTGCTACCTGAACCAAAGTGAAAGTATGGGTATAATGGCCACTAGGCAAAGCCTTTAGTCAGCAGGGTCTGACAGGTGACCTGGTCACTGCCTCAACATGTGCTTTGTCACATATTCAAAACACGTTTGACATTAATGACTCTGCAGCACAGTAAATCTGCACATTTGTTTTACAAAAGTAAATAACTGAATGAATGAATCATGTCTCCAGAATGTTTTACTGAAGCCATAAAATGCTGCAACACGGTCTGCTTCAGAGCAAACACGAGGTAACACCAAGTACCCCTTTAGACCCAGAGCCCGAGCCCTGAGCACCAGCGTGCCAGGCAGCCACAGCGCAGGATTGCCATCTGCAGGGCAGCCTGGCATCGGGCTCCCTGGAGGCTGGCAGGCTCCTGATCCCCATGGATCTCAGAAATATTTATCTCGTTCTTGCGGTGTTTAGGTGTTCAGATACCTGGAGGGATTCTCAGGTTTTGTGCCTGTACTGTTCCTATAAAAATACTTGTTGTATTTTACTGCCCTGGAGCTGCAAGTGACATAAAATCAAAGAATTGTTTGTGTGGGAAGGAACTATCCAGACTACCTAGTTCCAGCCCCTCTGCCATGGGCAGGGAGACCTCCCACTGTCCCAGGCTGCTCCAAGCCCCATCCAGCCTGGTCTTGGACACTTCCAGGGATGGGATAGACAGCAGCTTCTCTGGGCAACCTGTGCCAGGCCTCCTGACCCTCACAGGGAAGAATTTCACCCCAATATCTCATAGGACACATGCAAAAACACACATACACTTTACTGCCATAGATGCACATGTCAGTATTAGCATATCTTGCATGGAAAACAGACTTCTTACTTTTTAAGGCTTCAGTAACTCTTATTTGAATGCACAGCCGTGTTTCAGCTGAAAATGCATGCAAGGGAAGCCTTAGAAGAAGACAGTAAATGCAAAGGAATCTGCAAAATCATGAATGATCTGAAGAGCTGAGGTTCTCATTGTTGAAAAACAGATTGATATAATGAGGAATAATTATGGGATTATTATAAGCCATTTTCCCCACTTGGTCTTTTTCATTAAATGCACTCACACGAGCACACCCAGAATCACAGACCCATACTGGTGAGAGGTCAGCTGTCAGGCAACACAAAACCTCACAGAGGTGTTCAAGTTCCTCTCTGATGAAGCCAACAAGAAAAAGAACATTACATCAGTGGGTTATGGAGTTTCTTTTACATTTACTTTTTACTAGCACCTGAAATATGAAACAATATGAGAAAAATGGGGACAGAATTTTTCAACACTGGAAGGAGAAGATGGAAGTAAAAATCACTGCATGAAGAAATACAGAGCAGAAAGTGCTGGAATGGAGGACAAAAATTAAACAAGCAGTAGTTGTACTTGAGACGTGGCAAAAATGACCATGCATATGGTGTGCTGTCAGCATTCCACAAAAAAATAAGGTATATTAATGCAGAAGCCAAATTCAGGTACATATTACTTAGGAGAAATTGCGCATCCCTACAGAAAAACACACCCATGAAAACTGGTGAGTAACAGTAGCAGGGACTGGCAGTGATTTTACTTTGCACCTGTCAATCCATGAACTTCCCTGTTTTGTTCTAGATTTTTCAATATGAAGGTGCTGGTCATATGATTGCTCTGTACTGCACCTATGTCCATCACACACAGAAAGGCCAGCTTCACACAGCATGATGGTCAAAAGCCACTGTGGTTGACCAGCACCAACTACCACAGGCTGCTCCTTTGCAATCATGAATAAATTACTCCCCACTCAGGTGGACCTCACTCCCTGCTTCAGCCTCATCATTTTCACTCCTCCTTGTTTCCCCATTTTTACCATGGGAAGAAGCCAGTTGTGACCAGCTCCCTTGGGCAGATCCCTGAGTGGTTACAGTCAGAGCTGGCAGGTTGATGTCTGAGCAATCAGCTGAGAGGGACAGTGGGAGCTGCCTCCTGTTAGCAGGGGTGCCCAGCAGCCCTGCATCATTTTGCTCATGTACTGAGAACCCAGGGCATACCACAAAACAGGAGACATTTCTCAAGAGACAACAGAAGTAGTCTAGAAGCAGAGCAAGGAACCTGACCACAGTTCTTCGAGTCACTGATAACCACACCAAAGATCAGGTAAACTCGACAGGCAGAGTGCACAAACTGGAAAGCCCAAAATGTAGTGCACTTCATGGCCAGACAGTCCTTTGCTGTCAGATCATGTCAGAGCTGAGGCAAACTCCCCCTGACAACTATTAAAATGCTTCTCTTCTTTTCCCAGTCTATTTCTTGAAAAGAGCAGCATCAAATCTGCACAGTCTGAGCCTGCTTAATCTTGCAGCGCACCATTGTACTGCATGTCTGAGGCACCTGCCTCAGCAAAACCCTGCCACTGCTCTGCATCCTGGGGAAGCTGGACTGGGCAGAAGAGAGGCTACAGGTGGCACCAGGCTGTGCTGTGTCACCTCACACTCTCTTCCCCACTTGGACTGCTTTCCTATTGTCTTGTGACTCAGAGTTGTTCAGCTTTATTAAATCTCCTCATTGCAAAGCGAATACTGGCCATATATTATTCTGCACCACCTCAGCTAAACTGCATGCAAAACCTCACAATGAATTTTACAAAGTTGCAAGTGCTGGAAAATATCCACATCCTTCTTGTGCAAGGGTCCCAAAGCTGGATGCAGGACTCCAGGTGGGACCTCAGCTGAACAGAGGAGAGCAGCAGAATCCCCCCTCACCTGCCCCCACGGGGGATGCAGCCCAGGTCACGGCTGGCTTCTGGGCTGCCAACACACGCAGCTGGGACACATCCAGCCTCAAACCCACCATCACCTGCAAGTCTTTCCCCTCCTCTGCAAACTTCCATGGCAGCAATCTGCATTACTCAGCACCCGGCTTCCTGCAGCACTACACAAGCTGAGCGCCGAGCCACATCCTGGGAGCAAAGCAGCACATCCTGCTGCAGCCGAGCCTCTGCTGCTCCAGGGGCTCTCCCGGGACACTCCTGGGGCCGGGGGGATCTGCAGGAAGGGCAGCGGGGCTACACAATGCCTGTGAGGCAGTGGTCAGCCTGGCTCTCGCTCCGGCTGTCTCCTGCTGACCATGTCAGTCCTCGACTCTGAGTTGCAGGGAGGGGATGAAACATCAAGGGCTGGGATTCTGGTGAGCTGCTCTGCATTGTTTGTTGCTTTCATCTTAATGAATACCGTTTCTCTTTTTCCTCTTTTGTACAGAGGGTAAAAAAAGTTAATACTAATAATAATATGTGCAACATTATATTTATGAATATGAATTATGAAAAATAATTATTTTTTCAGCCAATGTTAATTGAACAAGAATCATAAATATAGATAATATATGTAGCTGAATATTTTAGAAATGCTTGCCATTGTCACTGGTGGCAATCAAGGTGTGTGTCTATGAATATTCATACAGTATTGAGATAAAATGATGAATAATGAAAATGTTACACTTTGAATGTTAATGACAGAGTCTAATTCTTAGTTTCTAGGCCTTTATAACTGTTTTGTTGGCCTGAAAATGTCATCAGATCCATAGCGCTTATCTGATAATGCATATTTTTATTTTTACAATGCAATATTGGTCATAAAGTAGAACTTTCCAGCGATTTTTATTGTCTTTATTAAAGCATTAAAGTACAGAGATGATTGCTTAAATGATGATTTTTGAATGCATAAATTATTAACAATATTTCTGTAAGATAAAGTTACCATAGCATGTTCAAAAATAAATACTTTCAAATTTTTTGGAAAATATTTTATATTTTCAATGCTATTCAATCTAGATAAATTTAATATGCCTTTTTCTCATCTCTGTGTCACAAGGGATAATGAAGTATTAACTTTGTGCATTTTTTGCTCCTTTTAATAAGATAAAGTGTTTGTCTACTCTGGTAAAAAATAGTGAGGAGAATAAAGAAAATAATGAAAGTATTGTAAAAGGGCAAACCTCTATTCATCACATATTCCCATAAGGGTGTAACACACGAGACAGTCTTCAGGATCTCCCGTCACAATTACTGTGTTCAGCAATGAGGACAAATGAGAACTAGAATAATTTCCAGCAGCCTTTCAGATTGTTAAAACCGCATAAAGGATGATGAACAGGTATATACACAAGATACAGTTTAAACACTCACATTCAATCTGTCAAGGACATAGTAAAAAAGAATTGCATAACAGTACAGAGCAATCAAAATATGTATGGAAGCAAATAGAGATATTCAGGACTCATATGGCAAAAGAAAACAGCTGTTTCTTTAGTAAAGAGAATTAGAATATTAAGGCTTGAGTTTATTTTAAAGAAAAGTTATTTGATTGAAACACAAATTCTGTGCAAGATAAGAAGTGGGAATCTATGTCTAACCAGGGAAGCAGGCAGTGATCTTCACTGAGGAAGACCAGAGAAGGCACCACTAAGAGCCGAAAATCAGATCTGCAGCAGTCTATCTCCAGTGAAACTTCAATATTAAAGGGGCAGGATGGAGATAAACTGTCCTCAAGTCCAATTCTGGCCTGCTGCACCTTGGGTGGGATTTCCAATTAGATATCTTGCAACTTCTAGAGCGGGCATGACACAAAACATTGCAGGTGTGTGGAGCCAAGTTCTGTACAAATCACACAGCAAGGACCTGGCTGCCAAGCCAAGTGTTTCTCCCAAAGGCTTCCTGCCTTTGACAGGAACTGCACGGAGGCATCGGCACTGGGCATCACAGTCTTTGTACAGGCATGGCAGCAGATCTCTTGCAGAGACTGCATGGCTTGTGACATGGGCATGTCCTGCTGCAGGAGGACAGCAGAGCCCAGCCAGGGGCTGCAAGGGACTGCAGCTTCCTCACCACACTGGCAGAATCTACCTGGTTGGCAGAGGATAAAGGCCAGAATGCAGAATATCCTGCCATGGGTTTTCACATAAAACACATTCCTGCATGGTTATTTTAAGTGAAAGACCCATACAGACATGAACAACACCACCACAGCGCTTGAGAAAGCAAGTAAGTACAAATTTTGAAGCAGCCACTACAGTATATCTTGCTTAGACTTCAGCATTATTTGGGTCTTTAAATCTAACTTTATTGCTCCTGCGTTTGTATTTCTGGAGATAACCTTAGTTAAATATAATTATTTTCTAAGTCAAAGACATCCAGAAATGAAGAACCAAGCACTTCTCTTCAAAGTTGGTTCTGGTGCTTAGTTGGGATTAAATGCACAAATAAGGTACACAAATTTCTGTGAGATAAGACGACTGTCTCTGAGCATTCTGCACTTTCCTTCCCTGAGTTATTGACGGAGACACAGGTGGCCATGTGTCATCCCTTCTAGGAGTACAGAACCTGGCACCTAGATTTATCATTCCACCGGAAGTAGTGCAAACCTACTTGGACCGGCTTGTAGGCAAATATAGGAAGCTACTGCACTCTAGCAGGGCATCTTCCCCCCCACAAAAATTTACCTATGGTTTGTTAACCAGTCAGATAACTCAAGCAGGGCAAGTTGTCTTGTATTGAGCAATTCTGGCATCATTTTGGCACCAGGGTTGACGCTGGACTGGCATCTCTCAACTACCAATAAACAACTTTGAAGTGTGATCTGGAAGATAAGCTGAATTTCTGAGTGACAGCCATTTACTTTACAACTATAAAAGCCACAGCAAACTTCCACAAAGCTGAAATCTTCCATATATTTTCTTGGAAACTCATGGAGTTTCTCCTGTCAGTAGGGACAACTGTTTCACAGTTACTCACCAGGGGCTGAGTGAAGGAATTAGTGCACATCATCACCATTGTGGCAGGAAGTTACATTCGACTCCTAATCAGTATTACTTCTTTTACTAGCTTTAATATTGGTAACTTGATACAGTGCACTGTTCTAAGTGATGCTATGATCTACTAGTAGTTCTTTTAGTTTTATACTCTATAGTAATTTTGATTAAGATCTTCTGCCTGTTATGTCTGTTCGTTTGTCTTAATAAATAATTCATTTTTATATAAATATATCTGATTTGACATCATTAGAACTTGCAGGACAAAGTGCTTCCTTAAATTTAAACTGTTGCCAAAAGCTGAGGCTAAAGAAGGATTTACCTTCATTTAAACTTTTTCTGTGAAGGAGGTTAAATACACAAAGGAGTTCTTTCTGCCAGTCAGACAAACTTTTCAGAACAGCAAAGCTTCTTCTTAAGTAAACTTCACCTGCAGCTCCCACTCTCTCTGTGACGTGCACTATGTCAGGTTTTCACATTTGCAGTATTCATCGACACATAGTGTGGAAATAAGTCAAATATTCTCTCCACCCCGTCAGTAAACTGTTCTGCATTGCATCTGAAGTGCAATTAATCTGACACAAAATATTATAGCATAAGCAACACACCTGTGAGATAGTCACAACTTGTTCTCACAGCACCAGCCAGATTAAAAAAAAAAAATACACAAAAGCTCATGCAAAATACAGTCTTTGACAGAAATGTCATTGGAGTCTGGTCAGGATAAATCAAGGAATCGTAGTTTTGTTTTTCATCGCATTCTGTTAAATGGGGATATATAAACAAAGTCAGTGTTGTGTGTGCTATGTAAACAAAGCTGATAAAATACTCTCACTACACTCCATAATCCTGTTAAAACTACCTCATTTTCTATTACTTTAAATTCTATTACTTTTCAAAGGAGTAAAGGAGAACTAGCTCTAGTATTTAATAACTGCACTAATATTTTAAACTAGCACTAGTATTTAATGACATTCTGAGTATAACATTACCCAGTGGGAAGCATTTCTGTCACCCTGGATTACTCAACAGAACAAATAACACAGGTCTTCCATTAATCACTGCTGAGTTGTTACCTAACAGTTTCTCAGTGAGATATTTATACTCTGCTTGTTACACTGAAATTGTTATGCAAATTTCTCCATTTGTAAGAGTAGAATGAACACTAGCAGTACTATCTGCTGCTAGCAGAAGCTTTAAACAGAATTTAGCAAGGCCACTCATGTTATATGTTATTCAGATTGACTTCTCTACCAACAGTCATGGTATGAGCATTTCACATTACTAGGAATTTATTTTATTACACAGATTGTTATTACACATAATATATATAGATTATACATAATGTACATATAAATTATGTCTGTAATATATTATAAAATATAATTAACATTATAGTAATCAATGATATTTTTAATGGATTCAATACATTATAGATACTAATTTTCATTATTTATGATGCAAATGCAGTCAAACAATATGCTCTCTGGATCTTTCTGGGTAAGGGTTTATACTCAGCAGACGAAAACTACAGTGGGCTCATTGATTTCTGGGGATCTCTCCAGCCCTTTTTTGGTTTTTTCCTCCCAAGAATTTTCTAATCTCTTCCTTTCACATGGCCCTGTGAAGCTTATGGTGTTTCTCTTTTGGCTACAACCATATTATTCATTTCTAAATGAACAAATGACAGGAGTTATCACTGTATATTAAATTAATAAGAAAAGTAATTACATCATATTTTACTTTCTTCTTTTTTTTCCTTAGTAAGTTATCTCCTACTCATTTCCAATTTCTGGTCTTCTCTTTTTGATGTTACAGATCAGGTTTTCATTCTAGCAAGGTCTGTAGCATGAAAACCAGTCCAAAAGAGAGGCGCTTACTTTGCAAATGACAAGGATCTATAAGTTATCCACGGCGAGTCATGCCCGAGCAGTCTGACAGCTCTCTGTGCTGAGGTCACTGGCTCTGTGCTGAGCAGTGGACTGTTAGTTTCATCTTAGCAAGTCATTAGACATAGCCTCCCATGAAATCCAAATGGTCAAACTGGCAAGAAATGGAAACATTCCGTTATCAGAAATTAGGGAAAGACAAATTTAGAGCCAGAATGATGAGAATAAAGAACACTTCAGGTTCATCAACTGTCTTGTTCTAAGAAGGATGGCTCTGTGTCACAGTTTGCAGAGCTGCCATATGACTAGTTACAATTCTGACCTCTTTTGGTAAGAAGCAGGTACTGTATAGTACCTGCTTAAAGAGGCAGATGCAGCAAGAGGAATTAAGGTCCAGAATGTCTGTTTTGAAATGCTGGGATTCAATTTCCTAGGGAGAAGAGGGCAGGGTCCTGACAAAATACTGAACTGAAAGGTCTTTGCATTTCACCTCCCTGCTTTGTCTCACATTCCTGACTGCTGATGCAGTGTGCTGGCATTAGTGCATGCAACATTATGTTTTTACATTATATAGAATAATGGAAAAAATGTACAGAATGCTTTACTAAGACTGAAAAAGCTGTCTAACATTACGTGCAGACTGACAGAAAGAAACCTAATAAAATGTAGTTTGGCTTTAAGTAACGTCTGTAGATTAGCCTGCACATTTCTGTGCCAGAGTTTCATTATTTATTACTACTGACTGTTACAAAATCTTGAGAGAGATGCAGAATTACATGAACAGAGAAGCAGATTTTTTTCTTCAGATCTCCATTGAAATAAATTGAGTTGAACACAGACTTTGAAAGGAGTACTGGAAAGAAAATTATGTATTTAGGGATTAAGCTATTTTACATAGATGGTAAGTCAACAGCAAGCCACCAAAGCAATATGTAGGACATCTGACAAGAGAGCACTAGCCCCAAGTTCCAGGTTTGCTGCAAGGCTGTTGTCACCACAAGCAGCAGAAATATCTGTAAATGGCTGGTAGCCTCTAACTAAATCTACGCTATGACTGATAGGAATCAGACAGAGAAGGCAATCAAACATTAGGATTTCTTCTGTGCGTTACCTGGGTTTTAAAAATATTTGAATTCATGAGAATTTACATTTTCTGCAAACTAGACCCTTTTTTTTAACAGCTACAGATTAATATTCCAGCCCTGACTTCATTTCATGTGGATTTGTGAAGTATTTTAATATATTTATTGGAATTCCTACAAGGATCCAAATACAAGTTACAGACTTCAAAGTAAATAAAGTTACACATTTATCAATAGCAGTTCAGGTATTTTCCCTTTCTAGGACCTTTTTTTTTTTTTTTTGGAAGACATGTTGGACATGTTTGAGGCATATGTCATAGCATCAGGGAAGGCTGAAGTGGACAGGGCTTGGACAAGACCTCTGAAAGAGATGATGTGATGATGATGTGAAAGAGGTGATGAATGAAAGCGAAAAGTGAAAAGTGAAAAGTG
This sequence comes from Pyrgilauda ruficollis, assembly GCF_017590135.1. NCBI lineage: Eukaryota > Metazoa > Chordata > Aves > Passeriformes > Passeridae > Pyrgilauda > Pyrgilauda ruficollis. The sequence goes on from NW_024523956.1 coordinate 318,785, forward strand.
AAAAGTGAAAAGTGAAAAGTGAAAAGTGACCGTGAAATCTCCCTTGTCTGAAAAACAGTTCTTTGACCAGGGATTGCTCTTTGGAAGGGGCTGCATATCACACTGCATGTTTGTGTCTCTGGGATGACCAGGAGAAGGATCAGGTACCAGCCCAAGCAGGACACACCCGGCCTTCCCAAAGCCCCAGTGGTGCTCTCTGACCTGCAAGCACAAAGCTATCAAGAAATCAGGCTGCTGCATTCAGAACCATCCTGCACAACATGCATGCAAACTGCAGGAGAGCATCAGCTGCACAACAGCAGCAGTTGCACTGCTCACACAAGGATGGTGAGCAGCCACCCTGGGATGTCAAGGGTGAATTTACGCAGTGTTTGAGATGTGTTTGGGGCAGTTTGAATAAATGGAACCTATTTTACAGGAAAAACAAGGCAACCATCATATATCCTAATAGAATGATACTCTCAAAAGCAGCAGAAAGAAAAACTTCACAAAGCTTCAAGAGCCTTATCAAAATGTGAGTAGTGGCATGTTGAAGCACCACAAAACTCAATATGAAAACCCTTTTAATCTTTCTCCCTTTTTCCATGGACCAAAGAAATACTGTTTGTCTAATAGTTTCTAAGCTGATACATTTGTGGTCTCACCTGCATTAGAGAAAAATGTTTTTAAAAATAGCACCTCCTTTTGTGAAATGCACCAAAATTGATCAGGGCAATTGGTAAGTTCTCAGCCATTGTTTTGTATTTATTATGTACACAAAACATTGTAAGCCTAATCTTATCCAAGAAGACTTTCTCTGCTTTCTCTCAAAGAAATACCTTGATCAAGGAAATAAAATGTTTTTGAAAAATGTTAGTTATTTGAAATAATTGCTTTTTAAGGGCAACAATTTAATTACCATTCACTCTTTAATGTATTTAGAAATTCTCATGTTCTGATGATACATAAGAAGTCATACAAGCTCTCTAAAATGCATTTCAATATTAATTTCAAAAAGCAATTCATGCAACTGAAATGTACACTTTATATTTATCTATCACTGAAAGATGAATCCTAATCCCTTTTATCTCACCCAGTCCAACAAAATAATATGTCAACTCTGCTTTCCCCTATTTTTTAAAACCAAAAATTACTTCTTTAGTGACTTCTTTTGGGGGGACAAAAAAAGAGAGGAAGACAAATCAGCTTAAAGCAGTGCAGTAAATGCAGACAAATCAGCTGCAAAAAAGCAAGAAAATGATCCATATATGCAAATGAAAAATACAAAATGAAGGTAGGTTACTTAAGAAAAATTGTTTGGTCTTGTAATATTATAGTAATTCAATAGAGTTGGCACTATTTGACACATGCTTTTGCAACTCTGTACTTTGAGCCACAACGTTTGTATACATTTTACTCAAGGTAGTCTCATTTAAACTGTAAAATCCCTCACTGCCTTTACAACAGGGTGTCCCAAGCTGGATTTGCTGCCATACAGAACACGGTAGGTTACTGCACACCTCGGAAAGGTGTCTGCACCTGACTCAGGAGGAACCTGGATCAGCACATCTCTCATCTTCAGAAGGCTCTTACATATTTGCTGCAATACTTTTTGTCAGGCTGCTTGGACAAAGTGGGAAGTGTGGGGGAAGAGAGAGGAGAAGCTGACATTTCAACTCACAATGCACAGGGACAGAGCTGGATGTTGAACCCTCTGTGATGACCAGTTCATAGGTATTTCTGGGCACTCAGAGGGAGCTCTGCTGTATCAGACACGTGCAGGTACTGGGACCCCTTTGTAGTGTACAGGGGGAATGACGCTTACATCAAAGGGCCCCTGAGCAAAAGTGTTGAACCAGGTGGCAGGAATTTGCACGGTGAGTTGGAGAGGACACAGTAAGCTGGACAGAATGTGTAAGAGGAAAGCCAGCTGAGAGCTCTAGTGGATATTGCCTTAAATAGTGCCAAGATAATTTAGGAATTTATCAAACAACCCAGAAGAGGGTTTTGCAGTATGGAATTGTTGCCAAGGCTGGCAATTCTTACAAGCCTGAGACAGACAGACGAATACAGCATGGCTCAAGGACGGATGCAGTTGCAAACAACATCCTTCCCTTTCCAGAACTACCAAAATGTAAGCACTTGGTATCTAACTCAGATTTTGTTCAGGGAGGTGATAGATTTTTAACAATGCATTGTAATATTTTTTTTAAATGCTGTGGATTTTCAGAGAGTAAATAGGACTTAGGACTCAAAAGCCTTGACTGTGTCTCATCAGCTGGATATACATTGAAAGATCTGTTGATCAGTCCCTAGGAAATTCATGAAAACAGCATGAAAGTTTCATGAAGCAAAATCCAATTTCCACAGTTTAACAGTAAGCAGTTAATACAAAGGTTGTTACACAAGTAACCCAGTACTTACAAATACACTTTTACTCTTGATCTATGCTGAGTCCCTGACAGCATTTAAAAATAAGCAGAAAATCTAAATTAATGCTGCTTATATTGGCTTAGAATGCACTGTGTAAAACTCACAACAGAATTTTAAAATCTCAGGGGAAAACTTACTCTTGCTATTCTCCCATTTAATTAAACTGATCCTTTAGGCTGCAATTGGATCTAGCAGTCAAAAGCTGACTAGCCATGGTTTAGACTATGCAGGGTGTTCAGGAGGACATGATGTAGCCCTGTAGCTCTCTCAGCCCTATTTTACAGTTAGATTTGTGAAAAAAGTGAAGCTGACAACAGTACCCAGAACAGCCTTCTGTTTCTCTTCTCCAGAGAACAAGCATCCACCATGAGGATAAGCAGATTTGGTGGGAGCTATGCCATGAGGGAAAAGCAGTGGCTCAAGGTGCTCAAACTATGGATCTCTCCTTTGATTCCTTGGTGGGGTTAAATAACTCTCAACAGAAATTTACAAACCCTGTCAGATACATTTGATTCTCAGTTAATAAAGTCTGCTGCAGATGGTGTCTTACCATCTTTTTTAGCTTAAGCGAAAACTACACCTACTGTAAAGGTAAAAGGACTTTATCGTTTTTTTAGAAACAAGCTAAATTATTTTTAAATCTTTCCTTCAAACTATCAGCTATCAGAAAACTTAACCACAGAACAAGAAATCTCAAATGCAAAACAAAATTATGCAATGCTGAAGCACAAGTCCTTTAATTCCTTGATTTAATTTAATTTAATAATAGTCTCTTGGGAATGAGAATATGGACATTTTCTTGATGGCTGAGTAATCCTATCAGGGAGCTAAGTTTGTCAAAAACTATTTTGGTCAGTTGGTCACAGCAGGACCAGACGTGCTGTCCCTAAGGCCTTGCTTTATCTTCAGCTTGCATTTCCAGTACAATGGTACTTCTTTCTCTCCTTACGACAGGAATGAAAGGTTTTGATACTTGTGCGTGATGATCCTATGTTTAGGGTCTACTTTTCTTAGTTGATTAATTAATAGCTTCAAATCTATTTTACTACTTCTCAGAAATCCATCCCTATCATCACCAACATAAAAGCATCTATAACGTTTTGCCTCAAAGCTTCATCCCATGTATCTCAGGCTGGGACTTAAGTTATGTCTTAACAGGAATTTAGGAAGCATGGGAATATACGCCTTTCCTAAGTACTTTCATAGTTTTCAGCAATTTGTAGCACAGGGTCTTCCTGAGACAGGTTTGGTTAAATAACTCAGGGTAAAATTAAATCCCCCAGACTAACAAAGTTGGTTGCTGTTATAAATGTTGCTGTTATTGTAAAAACTCCATTCAAAGCTATCTCACAGGGCACCCTGTCACCACTCAGATATGAATATGTTGGTGGATTTCCTGCATATTGGGAAAAGCTTGACAGTGTCTTCTCCAGAAGCCATCATGCTCCTCCACCACTCCCTGTCCCAGCTCAGTCATGGCAATGGTAGAAGCAGACTCCTTCCCTTCAAACACCTGAGCTCCTGCAGAGCAAAAGGAAACCACAGACCCTAGTTCAGGACACTGAGTAGGACTTATCTGAACCCTTGTGAGACAAATAATTTGTATTTGTCCCTTTTCATTGTGTAGCAGTTGTAGAGATATGCTTTTAGAAACCCTGATTATATCACAACAAATATTTTTATCCTTCTCTAAAGCTTTGATATGCACATAAAAAGACAAGACCAAATGCTGCCCTCAGACCAATATTATGTTAACTTGATCGATCAGGATGCAATATTTTTTGCAATAAACCTAATTCTTTTTTCTGAGGATCTTAGAAGGAGGTGGCTCCTCTTCCTAGCTCTGGTGAAATCAACTCACACTACCTCCTTATTTCAACTGCTGCTTTACGCTGTAGTCAGAACTATCTCCTTAAATACAAAGAAAATGTTCATCCCTTTTGTAAAGACAGGGTCATAATACAAACAGAGAACCTCATTCCAGTTATTTCTAGATATGTTCCAAAGAAGCAACTTCCTGTCGTGTTTGCAAGGGTTCAACATTCTCTCTGAATGCACAGAAATATTTACATCATGACCTGTCCTAGGAGTTTTAAAATGTAGGTAAATGATGCAGGTATGAAAGGTGCAGTATCTACCACACAGCACTGACCTGCGTTCTGCACCAGATAGCTGTGGTTCCTGGCCTGTTCCTGGTGGTTCCTGGCCTGTTCCTGGTGGTTTCTGGTCTATTCCTGGTGGTTCCTGGCATGTTCCTGGTGGTTCCTGGTCTAGCAGAGCAGAATTATGACTGGCACAGTTTGTGCTATGTTCCTTCATTCCCTGGTCTTTGGTAGCAAGGACAGGGCACCATGCAATCATATTGCTCATGTTTATGCTTTCTTTTAATATTTTTACCATCTGAAATAAAAGCAAAACAAGGATGAATATGTGTGCATTTTCTCACTTAGCCAGGCATTAATAACAAGGGTCTGTCAACAGACCGTGGTTCTGAAGCACTGCTCTATTCCTGTGCATCCATGTCAGCTGCTCTGATCCTAGAGGAGAACTGGAACAGCTGACTCAGATGGAAAGACTCAGAGGAATGGAGGGTCACCCCAATTTGCCATTAGCATGAGAACTTAATTTTATTTGAGTTGAATCCTGTCTGCTGGACTGGATCTGCCTGGAAGAAGAAAACAGCTTGACAATAAGGTAAATCACTGATTGCTGTTACACAAATAGGTTTTGCTTGCACAATAAAGATAATAAAACATCTAAGAAATAAAACAGATAAATGTTACAAACATCTGGCAAGCACTGGAACCTCAGGTTTTCAGCTGAAAAGTTTTATGCTTTATCAAACAAGTGACTAGAAGGGTGAAAAACAATGAAGCAAACCCCTCTGTCTCTTGCAGAGCAGATGGTAGCCTGGGGAACAGCTGGCTTCAGTTTTTCCATCTAATTGAATTCTAGTCTGCCTAGTGCTACTCATTTGTGCTCAAATTAATGCTTCTCTCCCCTCTTCACTATGCAGCTGCAAGTTGGGATTGTCAGTCTGTAGCAACCACTAGAGTTATTTCACCACTGTTTGCCTGGAATGAAATGAGTGGTGACCACCTGCAGCTGCTCTGGAGATTGAGGATTCCTCCTCCTGCTGTCCCTTTCCCCTGTCTTCTCACAGAGGACTTTGAGCCTGCTCGAGGTCTCCAGGGCATGGCTCGCTGAGGTGTCCTGCACCTGCCACGACTGGCGCAGTTTGCCATTTCTAAGGAACACAAAAGATGCTATTCTTAACAAGCAGTGGTTTAAAACAAAATATTTTTGCTATACAGTAAGAGAGGGAATCAAATGGCAGTCATTTTCCACCTTTCTGAGGTAATTTTAGAAGAATTATGAAGTTTAATGAAGTTTAAGAAGAATTTAGAAGTTTAATGAAAATATTAAACTCATAAAGTCTTTCATGAAAATTCTTTCTTCCTTACGTTTCCTAAACAATACTTTCACAATATTCGGTTGCATTTTGGGTCCTAACACGGAGTCAAGAGGCAGACATGGCCAGCTGTTATTCATCCCAAGGCACTTATTAGACTCTCTAGAGTCCTCCATCCACATAATCTTTGACAGTGTGCTGCCACTCCCATCCCAATAGAATCAAAAGTTTACTTATTCTCACTTCTTTTTCCATTGTATCTTTTACCTCCATTTGCCTCAGCATTATTTTACAAATTCTTTTTGACTAACTCCACCACTAATCTTAGTTTTTATTCTGGTTTTGATGAAGAACAAAAAAAAAAAAAAAAAAAAAAAAAAAAAAAAAAAAAACCAAAAAAAAAAAAAAAAATAAAAGAAACAATTTTTTGAAGATGTAAGCCTGTAAAAGAAAGGTTATAAAACACAAGGTCATGATAGCTGGTTAGAATGCTTATCACAAAGGGAGCCATTTTTCCCCTGAAGAAGGTACCAGTAACTTACTGATAATTTCATATAACTTACTAATGACAATCTATTTTAAAAAAAAAATTACTCCAGTATGCAAATAGAATTATTCCAGTCAATATCAGGATAAGACTTAACAGACAAGAATTATTTCCATAATTTAATTATTTTCCTTGCTTATGACAAGAATTTTCAGCATTTTATGAATAAGTTAAATGGACTAACTGAATGTTTTTAATCAATGCTTTGATTACCCTTATTAGAAAGGATAATTGTTCATTGTACTCACAGGTGAGGGCATGGGTAACTGCAAACACTCCAGGGAAGCACTAGAATAAGCAGTGCACAGCTGCATTGCACAGACAAGATCCCTGCTCAAAGGTACAGATGTAGACCAGATCTGTCCCAGATTGCAGAAGGCACCTGAACAAAAACAAAACAAACAAAAAAAAATCCTGTGGTAATTAGAGAGTTGTTCCCATTAATTGCTAAAAACCTGCACCACACTGTCCAGCCCTGCCCACAGTCACTGGCTACAGCATCCATTTGTTCTATGCTGCCAGCAGCACCACACCTGCACCAAGAGGACCACTAGAGTCCAATGCACCTGTGCAGATGCTCACGGCACCCCTCAGTGCTTCTGGGCCGTGGAAAGCACCTTCCAGACCCTCAGGTCTCTCCCTGTGGCTGTGGCTCATCCAACAGCAACAGAGCCCCCTTGGGCTGTGCCTCCCCTCCTGCACGTTCCACGTGTTCCTGGAGGCGCTGGAGCACAGCGAGGAACAGCCATCCCTGGCTCAGCAGCTGGGCAAAACAACTTCCCTCTGCCTTGCCTGTGCAGATCCGTGCACACGGATCAGTGTGCACAGAAGGCAATCCGCCACCAAGCTCACGGGTTCAGTCCACGTGCGGGCAATTCACTTTCAGAGCTGGACTTCGATAATCCTTGTCGGTCCATTCAAACTCAAAATATTCCATGAATACATGAATCAGGTTCTTAAGCTTTTCCTGTTTACGGAAAGAATATTTATCAGCAAAGTTAAGTAAGCTTTTTTTGGCAAATGATACCTACTGAGGTAAGCTTGAAGGAAGTAAAACAAGAGTCATTGTAGATGGCTCAGGTTTATTGTCAGTAAAATTGATGAGGCCTTGCACATCTTGAAATAGGATTTTTTGAAAATTTTCAACTGACTTTAGCAGGTCCTTTTTCCCTCCTTTACTTCTTTCACTCATTGCTCCACCCTAAAACTTCTCCTAAAGCTTCTGCAAAAGAGTGTGAATACCTTTTAGACACTCATTTTTTGTTAGATAATCAAACAACCTGGAGCACAATATTTTTACTCATATGTAAGAATTCCAAGCTGTTTTTAGTAAACAAATAGCCAAATTATTATTCTCTTAAAAAACATTTTTAATCTGTAACATTAAACTCAAGTACATGTTTTTATTGTAGTTGTGTTTGTATTTTACTGGAAGTTCTTCTCAGCAGTATAAGGGCTCGAAGAGGTTGCTTCTAGAGGCTGACATTGCTGCCCTTTGACATCTTTTGACGTCTTTGAAGTCTGCAACAGAGTTTAGTGTGAGCTGGCTCAAGAATACTCATATTTAATTTAATTTTATTTCTTTTTAAGTCTGATTTTAAAATGCAACTTTTTAAGTTACTTTTTTTTAAGTACTTTCACTTCTTTTTTCAATTTTCTGCTTCTGTTCTAAAACTTTCACACTTACAAGCCCTCTCAAGACACCACATTGATTCACTTTCGAGCAACAGTTTTCCTGGGAACTGAAGTTCACTAGTCGGTGTTTCCATAGCTCTGTATTTCAGCAGATTAGAGTGGCAGCAAAATTAGCTATGGAAATGAGCCAGAATAAAAACACATTGAGTTTCATGTCAGTCCATTCTTAAACTCACTTTCACAGTTATTATTCCTAAACAAACAAACAAACAAGCAAACAAAAGACTGAGAGAGAAAGACATGCTACCTTGAATACTCTCAGTGGAAGGAAAGAGAGACAAATCAGGGAAAGCATCCTGTGCATCTCCATAAACAAAATAAAATAAGAATCTGTCCAGTTTTCTGAACAGCAGAACATTAGAGGAAGGAAAAAAAAATATTCTGGAGAGAGAGAGGAAAGAAAAGGTTCTATTAGATCTTTCTGGTTTCAGCTATAAAGAAACACGCTGTTCTGAAATGCCGCTGTGGGTGTTACTTGCTCAGTTGCCTGGATAACAATAAACAATTGCAAATGGGTATTGATGAACTTGGCATGACTGAACCGTGGCCTCGGAGCCAGCCATGTTTTGGGGACCCACAGCACTTACCAGAAACATTTTATAGTGCTCAAATAAATGCTTGATGAAAGCAGCACATGCTGTTCTATGAGACACTGAGCATGTTCTTAACTTCCCCTTCCTATTCCATAAGGGAAGCTGAAGTTGTTCCTCAGTTTGGAGCCAGGCACTCCTCCGATCTGTCTGTGTTCATCCCTTTCAATGCCAGTTTTGCTGAGACAGTCCCAGAGGTTCTCTAACAATGAAACCTAGCCTAAGCCTGTGCTAGGCTGGACAGACAGCAGCAGCATGTGCAGAGCTGTGCAGGGCTGCATGCATGGTCCCAGACTTTCAGGAAAGGAAAGGTACTTGTGTTTCCTTCACAGTGGGTCCTCTCAGGCAATGAGGCCACTGTTCCTTCTGTGCTGTGCTGCACACAGGGCATGAAGACAGCCAGGCCTTCCAGGAACAGTGATAGTCTTGGTGCTCAGAGGAGTACACCCCTAAGCCTGGTAAGGACCAAGGAAGTCAGAAAGCTTTGCTCTGATCCTCAATCCTTTTGATCAATCTGAATTTTATTAACAATGAATTCTTATGCCATCCATGGGGAAAAAGAAAACAAAATTCTATTTTGTGGAGTGTTTGTTTTCAAAAAGAGGGATGGGAGTTTTGTTCATTTTTTCTTTAAATCAGTCAGTTGTAATTTCAACATGGGCTCTGCGTGCACACCAGGCCCCTCTCAGGGTGCAGCCAGAGAATTTGGGACCATGTCTGCAGTTGGTGTGTACCTGAGGATAGAAACATTGGAAGTCAAGTGTGACAGCACACGACAGGAAGATCCAACTGTGGCACAGTAGATGCCAGTTCTGGGGGCCTGTACAAAACTGCCACTACATAGTGACAGTGCTGGTGACAGTAGTGATGGCTTCAGGCACAGTGACCACAGTGGCCCTTATGCCAGCGGCCAGTTCTCTAAGAGAGAACCACATTGACTGCCCACTGGTAATTGTCACTTAATTGCAAGAGCCACATTAACCTTCTCAAGGTGCTGGTGATGTTAGATTGGGTGAGTGTAAGCCGTGCCAGTTACCACTGTCACCTAGATCATCCTCTCAAAGCCAGGACAAGCAGCTGGCACAACAGGAAGGGTGATACCATTGTTCAGGTGCCAAGTTACAAGTTGACCCCAGAACAAAACCAGTTTTGGCAGGTACCTATTTCCAGTAAGAATAAACTTAGCAGACTCTTCCCATATGCTTTTCTTTGCTGTTCATAACTACTGCTATGAATAGGACTGCTGCATTTTTTGGCCAATGTTCTGGAATAGTTACCTTTAGCACTCGGTATTCAAACATAAATGCAATAAGTAGCCTTTAAGCAGAGTGCCTTCTATGGTTCTATTTACATGTTTCCTGTGCTCCAGCAAACAAGAGCTCATTAATGACTGAAATAAACCATCAACAGGAATACTAAATAGTAAGAACCAAACTCATCACACAGATACTAAAATTTGTTCTTGCAAATTGTTTGTATAATATCTAAATAGATATATTGGTTTGCTTACTAATAGCCAGAAAAACTGACAAAAAATGTTAAGGAACTATTTATTCACCATAAAATATGTACAGTACATTGCTTCCAGGCAAATCCCTAAATGGGAATGACATAGTTTAAAAGCACCATTAATATCTCCTGCAGTTACAACCAGAGAGGAAATTTTCTTTAGAAATAGCAGACTGCACTTGTCAGAATGTATATCTATCATCAACCAAACAAACCAAAACAAAATACACAGCAGTGCAAACTCTGAGAAAGATTTAATTTTCACATTGATGAGTGATTCCATTTCCCATTAATCTAAGTGGTTTGCCTGGCCTCTAGTAAATGCATCTTTCCATCTTCCCACAGAGAAGCTGAGTTTACACTTAAGGACTGACTACATGAAAGATAAGCCAATTATTAGACATGAAACAAGCTCTCCTGGCAGGGGAGGGAAGCAAAGCAGCACCACTCCTCTATTAGGTGCCCAAGAGTGCTTTCTATTATGTTACAGCTGCATTTGATGGGCATTATTCACTTTAAGTGACTGAGAGTGCAAACATGACTCACATGAAGCAGATAAAGGCAGATCACATATGCTGCACAGGCAAAACCAGCAGCAGGGAACCACATTCTCCAGGATTATCTCTATGTTGGCATGCATTTGCCTTTCTGAAGCAGATACCAAAACACACTGAGCATCTGTGATACCCTTCTTGAATACAGTAGGGACAGCTTTCAGAAATCTATTTTCTCGTATACTTTCCTGTCTGCAAGGTGCAGAAACTCCATTAGCTGCTGTCATATGAGAAAGGGACCAGCTCATGTTCCAAACAATTTTTCAGTTTCTGATAATAGGAATGGTTCATGGTGCCAAATTTTTCCACACTCCGTTTAGCCATGATGCAGCTGTATACCCATCACAGGAAGTCTGAATATTCAAACAAATCAGACTGATCTTCTCAGCCTCATTTCCAGCAAGAAAAGAAAATATAACAAAATAAGAAACAGCTGAATCACTGTGAGACTTCCAATACAATATGTTTTAAAGAGAATACTAAAAGTTTGGGAAGCATGAACAGCCCAGTTGCAGACTTCATTAAAAAATGAGTCAGGTGCCTCCAAGTAAAACTTCCAATTTTTGCAAGGAGTGTCAAAAACATTATCAAACATGAATTTATAGATATTAAGACCCTTTACCGTTGAGTCCACTAAAAGAACAACAATCACTTTTTTAGTTTGGTAAGAATAGCTATACTGACTAGTAAACCACGAAAGAATAGGAAACTGTCAGTCACATCCTTTGGTCCATATTTATTTAGTAATTTTCTGTCCATTAGCAGAGGGGGAAAAGAAAAAAAATAAATAAAAGGTAGCTAACAGTTGTTTATACTCCTTAGTATGGCCTAGCCGAGGCCGAGTACAGAAGAATCCCTGCCCTGGTCCTGCTGGCTGCACTGTTCCTGACACAGGCCAGGATGCCATTGGCCTTGGCCACAGAGCGCTGCTGGCTCGCGTCCAGCCTGCTGTCCATCTGTACCCCCAGGTCCCTTTCTGCCTGGCTGCTGCCCAGCCACTCTGCCCCCAGCTTTTAGTGCTGCACGGAGTTGTTGTGGCCGAAGTGCAGGACCCAACACTTAACCTTGTCAAACTCCATCTTGCTGGATTCAGCCCATCTACACAGTCCTAAGTCCCTTTGCAGAGTGCTCCTACTTTTCACCAGGTCGATACTTCTCCCCCGCCAGCTTGGTGTCATCTGCAAATTTGCTAGTGCCTGACTCAATCCCCTCGTTCAGACCATTGATAAAGGTATTAAACAGGACTGGGCCCAGCACTGATCCCCAGGGCACAGCACTAGAACCTGACCACCAATGGGATGCAGCACCATTCTCTGGGCTCCGCTATCCAGCCAGAACTTGCTCTGTGTGCACTGAATACTTTCACTGGGGATTAGAACTTCTCTGTGTATTTCTTTGAATATGCTTTTGCAGTCAGATACTATCACCAACAATCCTTGAACCTTAACCTGTCACTGTTTTATATTGAGTCTTATTCCATAAACTGTCGACACGAGTCCTTCACAGACACCAGAAAACTGGCAGTGGGTGACATAAATGAAGTGGGAAGATCTGCTGTGGGGTGTCCCTCATGCTGTTGGTGCGTGTCCCTGGATAAGTCAGTTGAGCCATCCTTTGATCCAGCAGGACTGCTCAGTGGAGCGTACCAGTAACAGGGTGCTGACAGACTGCTCGGGCACAAGGGTCTCGGCTTCCCTGGGGTGCTGACAGGCAAATTAAATGTTAAGACTCTAGTACATCTGCACTCACTAAGGGTGGAGGAAATCCCTCCTTTTCACATGACAGATGTTTTGTGTAAGTGTTGTGGGTTGACCCAGGCCCGATGCCAGGCACCCATGAAAGCCACTCACTCACTCCTCTCTGCAGCTGGACAGAGGAGAGAAAATATAAAGAAGGGTTCGTGAGTTAAGGACCAGGAGAGATTGCTCATCAAACAGCACCATAAGCAAAACAGGCTCAAATTAGAGATATTAATTGAATGTATTGCTAACAAAATCATAGCAGGATAAGGAGTAAATTAAAACCTTACAAATACTTTCCCCCTGCCCCTCCCTCCTTCCCAGCTCTACCTCCTACCTCAGCAGTGCAGGGCAACAGGGAGTGGGGGTTACGGTCATTATATCATCCATTGTTTCTCCCATGAGAGATGGTTCTCCACAAACTTCTCCAGTGTGAGTCCACCTCATGAGTAACAGATCTCTGTGAACTGCTTCAGTGTGGGTCATTCTTACACAGCGTGCAGACCTTCAAGGACAAGCTGCTCCAACATAGGCTCCTCCACAGGCTACAGGTGGATCTCTCCATCCCCATGAACGTCCAAAGGCTGCAGGGGCACAGCTGCTTTACCATGGTCCTCCCAATGAGCTATAGAGGAATCTCAGCTCCAGTGTCTGGAGTGCCTCCTCCCCCTACTTTTCCACTCTACCTTCGTGGCTGCAGCACTGTCCCTCTCACATATTCCCACCCTGCTCTTCTCTGGTCCCAATTACAACTGTGCAATAAACTTTTTTGTTTCTTCTTAAATATGTTATCACTGAGGTGTTACACCATTTCTAATTGCCCCAGCCTTGACCAGCAGCATATCCTCTCTTTGGAGCCACCAGGGACTGGCTCTGCCAGACATGGTGGAAGCTTCCGAAGCAGAAGTCACTGCTGTAGCCTTCCCACCCCCAACCACCACTACTACCCAAGCTTGTCCACACATAAAGATACAAGATTTTAAAATGCAAATATAACTCTTGTATATATATAAATTCCCAATGAAGGACTTCAAAATATAACAAAAGATTATATATATGAAGGAATTTAAAAGAGCTAATAGCTCTCTTAGCTCTTACACACAATGTATAAGCATATATTAGCAGTAATCTACACAGAGTTTTTCTATAAGTAGATATCTAAGTTGAAATAGAGAAGTTTCAAGTGTGAAAATACACAAGTCTAAACAATCTAAATATGTGGTTTGTGTGTTAACAGAAGTTAAACAGATATGTGTCAATAGATCTGTAGGTATAAATAGATATTCTGTATATTAAGTGCAAATAGACATAGCCTAAATAGATGAATGTAAATATGTAAAAGTGTATGGGGGGAAATAACAAAACAGTTTTGGTAAAGGTTTTGTTTCTCACTCTATGAATCCCAGCAGATTTGTCTTTCTCAGAAGCACAAAACTGTGACATTTATTTCAGAAACTGCATGGATTGATGCAGCCGGAAACAAAGACACACACAGACACACACAGACACACACACACCCGCCGCCACACTGTAATGGGCAAAAACAAAATCAAAAAGTACAAATATTGTACAAATATGATTTTCATATTGTGGAAAAGCACTGGAAACTCCTAAAATCAAGGATCTTGAAAAAGCAACCTCCTTTGCCCTAGTTTTCACATTATAGAAAAGAAAAAACCCCACACCGCCAAACACGTCAGTCTGGGCTGGAACTCGGGCAGTTTAGGGGCACGGCTGCGGCTGACCCGGTGCTGGGTCAGCTGCCGGCACTGAATTGGTCACCCCGTGTGGGGCGCCGCGTGTTGGCTGCCGGTGTTATCCTGGGGAGAGCCGCTGCTGCCGCCGCTCGCACGCAGGGCAGCGGCCCCGGGCCCGGCTCGGAGGGCGCTCCCGCTCCCGCTCCCGCCCGCTCCCCTCCGCCTCCCGCTCCGCGCTCGGCACGGAGATGGGGCCGGGCTGCGCTCCGCCGATGCCCCTTGCCGCGGCAGCGGAGCGTCGGCATCGCTCCTTGCAGGAGATCGTGCATCGCCCCGTGTAGGCGGGGCCTGGTGGGGAAAGAACATGAAAACACAACTGGTCGAGAAAGTAACATTAAAAACATCTGTTACAAGCATTTTTATTGCTGTCAAGTGCCTGTCACCATAGGGGTGAAGATTCTGTAGAGCCCGTCTGCTGTCAGACACTCGCCAAGGTCTCTCTTCTAGGCAGAGAGAAAGAGACTTGCTCACACTTCTTCTGGGTGAATAACGGTTTTTACTTGGTTATTAGTTTTGCCTCCTTTACTATCATTGCTGCAATATTTCTTCAGACATGGTGCCCTGCACCAGCACTTACAGCTCTTATGCTGGGTAGTAAATAATTAAAATCAATGCAAATACATTATTTCTGTAATTTATATCAATATATTTAATTTCCTGTCCTTAACAGGACAGTAACCCACAGGTTGCTCAGAGGATCAAACACACAGGTCCTGTCTCACAAAACTCAACTGAACTGACTGAGGTTACACACAGGTGATACACTGGATCTTCTGGGTTATTATGAAGCCTTGGCAGATGATTTTGATTAGGTCAAGTGGCATTTGCAACTGCCTCGAGGACAGGAGGGTGGAAATGTTTCTGTCCTGTGGAAAAGAGATACTGTTCGCAGCCAGGAGCTGGGGTCCAAATGCAGGATTCCACCTCTTAAAATTGCAAATATCACAGGATTCCTCTCAGACAAAAGCTGCCAGGAACTAGAGCTCCAGTTGGCCTTGGATTCCTGGGGCCTCCTCTAAACTGCCTCCAAGACTTTAAGAGTGAAATTTTTTCCTACCTCTTGGAAAGAGACACCATTCACAGCCAGGTTCTATTTCGGGATGACTCACCTGCAAGGAAGAGCGAGAGAGAACACACTCCTGCCCAGTCAGGGAAACCTTTCCTGAAAAGACATCTCAGAGAGTCCTATTTCAAAGAATAAATATATTGCCTATTTCATATGGCAAATAAGAAAAGTAGATCTATGACACCCTCCCATTAAATTCCAAACAAATCAGCAGGGAGTCTACTGGTGTTTAAACCCAAATGCTCTCACTAGGCTTTGGGAAGGACCCCCCATACTCCAGTGTCTCAGGCTACCCCAATACCAGGACGGTGCCGACCAAAGAGGTGTTAAATGCACAAAGGAAGGCAAAGTATGGCTCAGGTGTTTCAGTCACAGCAACATCAGTTAATCCACACAGAACACCTCCAGGAGAAGCATGGCCTGGGCTGCTCCCACATTCAGACTGAGGATCACACAACCACCACCTCTGAACTATCCCTTCGGCCCTCTTCCCTGCTTCCCTCCGACCTGGCTGACGGGAACAGCACATGGCACACGCACTGAAAATCACCCACCATCTGAGCCCTGCAGCATTTCCTACCGAGGCTGAACCGAATCCTCTGAATCATCCTGCAGTGCCTCACCGAGGGCACGGGGGGAAGGCTAAAGCAGTTATCCTTCCCTCAGCAAAATGACAGATGTGCTTCCTTTAAGATGATGTTTAAAGGACCAGTAAGCTTCCACTCTGTTCTCTTAGCCCATTTCAAAGCCAAATTTCTGTACGTGGATATTCCAGGAGGTGCAGTTCACTAAGGCTCTCAGAACTGAACCACATGAATGAGTTTTAATGCTGAAATGTATTTCTCTAGGCTGTGCATATCTTATACATTCTACATACTGGTAAGAACTACAACCAGCTATAAGGCTAAACACCATATTTAGTCTTTATTTGGAGAAATGTCTAACTGTTTTGAGATCAGTATTGTCAATTTTTGTAGTCTAAAAAGTGGTAGCACCATCATCAAAACCCAGAAGCTTTTGACAGTTTAAAGCGATGCTGTTCTGGATTTAAACTGATACATACTTGATCTGACTATTTTTCTATTTATTCACAGACTTTACAAACAGAGACTTTACAAACATGGGAGATCCTCCCCAAGGGACAGTAGTATTTCATTAACTTTGTCTATTATACCAATACCTGGAATTTGGTACAGCTACAGACTGGAATCTTCTGGGTGGATTCTGTGACATGACCAGAGAGATGGAGAAGTAGCACTTCACAAATCTTCCTGAGAGTAATAACTGTACTCCTTTAAATACACATTAAAAAGAACAGATATCAGATTGGAACAGCAAACAGAAAAAGAGAAGAAAAAACCTGATCAAGGGAACTCCTGGACTTTTTCTGTTGTCAGTTCAAGGTTGTGATCTTCCAACCATTCAGAAAAGTATGGGTACCTAAAGAATTTAGGGAATTAAATGGAAATAAAATACACAGAATTAAAGCAAAATGCCACTGCTAAGTGTTCATTGGGAAACTATGCCCATGTACCAGACAAAGAGTAAGCAGTTTCCTGAAAGTGAAAACAATACTCAGTGACTACTTCCAGCTGAGCATGTACATTTGCTATCACATAACCTTGCAATTAGAATTCCAGGAACAGTGCTTTGCAGATTAATAATGAGCTATCACTAGGTACAGAACCCAAGAGAAGAGAGGTTTTTAAACTTCCTTCAGGTCTGGCTTCCTCTGCTTGGTGGCAACAAGGCACAGAAGAGGGCAAGAACTTTGACATGCATTTTAATTTTTAGGGAAGGATGTTAGCAGTCAAGGTAAGTGGGCTAGGTGAGCAGTGACCGGAGGATGGGAGAAGTTGGTGTTGCTCAGGTCTCTGTTTCTGGAGCAGCTCTCAGCTGCTGTTCTTGTTCACTGGTATTACACCGAGACCCCCTCACCAATGGACCCGGTTCATTGCTCTCGTGGAAACTGATATTGAGAAGTACATTTGTGTTTGAGTGATTATGGGGGTTTTTTTTGATAACATATTATTATGTTGAGTCTTAGTCATGTAAATTGTTTTAAATTATATTTTTGATACTTTGAGGTAACTTCTTTGTGGTTTTGTGGTTTTGTTGTTTTGTTGTTAGGTGGGTTTTTTTTGTTTTTTTTTGGGGGGGGGTTTTTTGTAACTAATATTCTACAAGTACTTTTTGTAATGATTTTAGTGATTTTAATTTTTGTGGTTTAACTGTAATTTGGGTAAGAGTGTATAAATTGTATTTTAAGAGTTTATGTAATCTACAGGATTTTTTTGATTTACAATTTAAAGTTTGTGAGGGATAAGGTTAGGTGTTAAGAGGTGTACTAACAATGTATGTAGAAAATGGATTTTGTGGATTGGTGATGGATAAACACTGTATTTGGATGTGTGGTTTTAGTTAGTGTTGCTTATTTTGTTTTGTTTTGGTTGTGGAACTATTTATCTTGAGGTTTTTTGGTGTGTTTTAAATAAGATTTGACACAGTGAGTAGGAATCTCGTGTGGGTTTTTTTTTTTTTTGTGGAAACGGAAGTATAACTTTAGGTTATGAAATTTACGGGATTACTTTATTGACTACTTACTAAGTCTTGTACTAGAGTAGGTTTTTGTAACTCTGATTTTGAAATCAAAGAAGAAAAATGAGAAAACAGAGGTAGAAGAGTTTTCTCGTTATAGGATAAAAAGGGTTTAACACAGAAGCTGCTTTGCCTAATCTCGCGTGGCGGCTCCGAGTTCAGCGAGCCGAGCCGAGTTCAGCCGAACCGAGCCGAACCGAGCCGAGCGACTCCGAGTTTAGCAGAGCCGAGCCGAGTTCAGCTGAACGGACCGAGCGGAGCCGAAAGCACTAGGGGCTCCGAGTTCAGCCGAACGGAGCCGAGCTGTGCCGAACACACAGAGCAGCTCCGAGTTCAGCCGAACCGAGCCGAGCAGAGCCGAACGGACCGAGCGGCTCCGAGTTCAGCCGAATATAGATATTATTGTTTTCTAATTCTAAATACAGAAACATATAAACAAGATATAAAAATATATATAGAAATATAAAATATAAATAAATATAAATATAAGTAATACGAAGAGACATAATATAGAATATAGATAACACGATACATCAATATACATTTCAAATGTAAATGTGAATATCAATATGAAAATTATAATTTGTAAAAAATTTAAATACAGTTTCAAATAAAGGGGTTCTTTTTGGCTTTTATTTGGATAGAGGCAGGGGTTTTATCTTAAATAATAAAGCGCTACAGAAGCAAAAATCTTAATACAGAAATATATAATAAATATATAAAGATATGTATAAAATATATAAATAAGTAATAGAATAGATGTCATATAGAATATAAATTTATATATGAATAGAAATTTATAAATGTAAATGTAAAAATAAACATTATACATGCATATACATTATAAATATAAATGTGAATATAAACATGAAAAAATATAACAAAATCTATTTAAATATTGTTTAAAAGAAGGGGTGGTTTTTATTTTTTGGTTTTGGTTCTTATTGTGTTACAGGCAAGGGGTTTTTTTCTTCCGGGTTGTTTTTTGGCATTTATTTCAGAGGATTTTTGGAGGGGATCGCACTCTTCAGTTTTGCCGCTTCCCTGCCCGCAGCCCCGGCTGGGGCGGGCGGCAGCGCTGCCACCTTGTGGACAGAGCGCGGTACTGCAGCTGCCGAGAGGCGGCGGCGAAAACGCCGCTCTCTGCCGAAGTGCTGCAGCGGGCGACAGCGGAGGAGAGGGTGGCCCGGGACGCGCTTGACCTTCTCAAGATGGCGGAAAGCAAGCGCGGGCAAATCGAAGACCTCGGTCCGTCTACTGGACTGCCTGCACGGCACCCCGACTCCGGCGCTGCCTCGGTGGGATTTTCCGTAGCATTTCCAGTGCCGTGGACACGGACTGTGCGCTCAGCGGCGCCGCGGGCGCGCGTATTTCGGCGGGTTTTTGACAGGCATCAGCGAAACCGCCTCTGCTTGCCGTGGCCCTCTCGCTGCCGCCATCTTGGTGGTGGCGTGTCGCGGACTCGCTTGACCTTCTCAAGACGGCGGCAAAAAGGGAGGGAAAAACCAGGTTAGCCGATAATAGACGAGTTTAGCCGAAG